>NC_143566.1:42904642-43227500 GCF_054136105.1 Typopeltis vanoorti | reverse complement strand
ATGTATGTATATATATATATATATGTGTGTATGTGTATGTATATATATTATGTGTGTATGTGTATGTATATATATTATGTGTGTATATGTATGTATGTATATTGGTTTATTGCATATTCATTGGTTATATTCAGCTTCCTTTTCTTCCCCTATCCTCCTAGTGTATTATGGTGAATGATTGCTGAATGGCTTTATGTATAATTTTTTTAGGTATGATATAACAACTGTATGAGAAATGAACTACAAGTATTCAGTTAAATTAAGAAATTTTTTTGTAGGAAAATGTTTTACACTGAACTATTCGAAAAGTAAATGAAAAACCACTCTAGTTGACAGGTTTACTCCAAATTGTTGTTCTAAATGGAGTAAGGGAGAAGACTTGAAGTCATATTTCATAATTCTTGTGTTCTAAGGAATTCTTTGAATAAATAAAATGTTAAAGAGGAAATTTATATTCATATTTTATACATAGTTACATTGGAAAACTGAGAACTGTGTACTATGACACTATATCATATTGCCAAAAGGCATTATATATATATATAGCAACATACCTATGAAGATATATTGCTGTGATAATGAAAGAATTATCTTGTATGGAAGGAAATATTGTCAGGTACTGCCATCCATAAATATTACTAATTACTTGGCTCAACTTCAAGAAATAAGGACCATGCACAGCATTGATTCTAATTCTTGTTACTATTTCAGGTGATGACTGTGCTGTACCAGCTGTCCCAAAAGTTAGTTTTATTAAAGGAAGCCCTATTCTTAGCAAAAAAAATGTAGGAACTGTGCCAAATGACTTGTTGTGTACTGAAGAAGTAGTTCAGACTCCAGACTTAGTAAATACATACTATCACGTTGTACCAGAAGAGTGTGTTCCTGGTAGCACTGGTTGTCCTTCAGTGAATCCTCTTTATGAAATGTTAAGTGAAAAAGGTAGGTAATTTTTATATTATTCATTTATAGCATAAAGATTATATCGATTAATAGTAATTACTCTTTTCTGCTTCTTTATGAAAGCATTCATGTTTAAGTAGACATAGTCTAAAAAGCAGATTGCAATTTCCTTATTCAGTACAGTTTTATGCAGGTTGATAGCATTTTATTGTGTTATTTTAATATTTTTATATTTCATTATGTCTTAAACTAGCTAATTATTAGATAGTATATTATTCTTCATTATCATATAGATATCATGTAGAAAAAATTTATACAGATTAATTGTAATTAGTCTTGATTGCTTCTCCATCAATGTATGCATCTTTAAGAAGACGGTGTCAAAAAAAAAAAATAGGTTGAAATTTTCTGTATTCACAAAAAACGTTTTATGAAAGTTTATGGCACTTTATTGTTGTTATTTTAATATTATTTTTGGTATTTTATTATTTTTAAATTTAGCTAATTATTAATTTGAACATAACTTTTCTTCATTATCATAATGATAATATTCACAAATTCCTATGAATTTGTGAAAGTTGTGAAAAACACAGAAATATGTTTATAATAATGAATTATTTTGTTATCATTAACATATTTCTGTGTTTTTCATAAAAATCAAATGATGTAAAAAATATTCCAGAGGCCTTAAAGCAATAGTTGTGTGTGGTACATTTTGGGGAGGGGAATTTAAATCTATTATCTAATTTTGGATGGGAAAAATGGACGTTATTCATTGAGTTTAAAGTGAAAAATCTGAAAACAAGACAACAAACCCTGTAGAGATAAGACAAAATGCAAAATATAAAGAAAACATTGATATGCTCATCCTTACCAAGAAAACTAAAATAACAACTCATTGTTAATCCACTGAAAAAAAGTAACAATTCACTGGTCTCATGCATTTTAACCATAATTGATATTCTAAGAAGAAAATCAGTATGCACCTTACATGATACTGTTGTGTTCCCTTTTACCGTCTTATAATTGTTAATCACTTTTACAAGTTTATTTTTATCTTGTTTGTAACAAATTTCTTACTATACGTGATATCACCCAAATACAAGGTATCTAAGCTCTTGCTCCCCTTAGTGTCCTAAAAAATTTATATTTTTTAGCTGTGCCATTTAGGACATTTAGTTTATGAAAGAAAATCAAAACAAGAAGCAATTTCTTAAATATGTTTAGGTGCGAAATAATTATGCAGTCGTGACCTTGAACTTGCAACTTAACCTCCCCACTGCTAGATTCATACGTTATTACAAGCAGTGCATTAAATGGCAATTTCAGACAACTGAGTTTTCAATAAGCAAAAGTTTATTATATACATAAGCACAATACGATACATTAAAATCGTTAAAACTTAATTCAATACTAAGCGGAAACAATACAAAGCAATACTAGCAAAACACAAATGATAGGTTATAAAATTCTATGTGGAAAGGGTGATTATGCTAACACAAAAGACTCCACACATACGATAAAAGGATATCCTCGTAAATGTTAACAATTGATTAAAACTTCTCATCTGCCTGAGCACAATATTTTGATAAAATACCTTAATTAAACACAATTAGTTTACACTCGTTAACTCACGAGAGTAATAAGGGTTAAACAGTCCTATCACTACAATAGTAACCACATCAAATTCTTCAAACAGCTCTGAGACAAAATATAGATGACATGCATAAGTTTCTAGACACATAATTATTTATCTATTAACTCTGACAAGCTTATTCTCTTTCTATTCTTAAATGCACTAAAGTCCTAGTTCAGCTCTCGTTCAAGTCTTTCAATTGATTGGTAACTGAACTACAGTCACAGCTACATTAAGATTTGAAATAATATAAGATTTTATGATACCGTTTGATAAGAATCTTCTATGCTAGTCTCTGCTCTTGCTCGTCTGTAATTTCTGAGGACAAATTCTTCTGTAGTGGACCATATCTAAGATTTCTCGGATCAAGGTGGGCCTTCACGTCTTCAGCACATCAAGCTTCTTCCAAGGAAACACAATGGATCTGCGATTCTATAGTCGTGAGATTCACTACGTGGGCACCTACTTCTCCACAGATTTTCTCCTTTTTGTCAAGTACACGGTTGATATCACATGCAGTAGTTACCTTTCTTCTCAGCTGTATGGCATCTCTCCTTTCTATAATAGGGAATTGGGACTTAAATCCCGCTTACTTTGTTCCTTGTCGTGGCGGAAGGAGAGAACTCCTGACTGTCACCCAGAAAAAAACCACATAAGACAAACACCCATACGAAGACTGAAGAACTAAGAGAGAGCTGTGTGTGTTTGTGGGGGTTACTAACCCTTTTATACCATGACCCTACCGGCACCATCTGCAATCCCCCCCCCCAATGTCTGGATAAGCTTTCTGTGACCAGTTAGGGTGGCATTTTTCTGCCAAAATTCTCATGGGCTGTGTGCATGCGACTGACTCATGACGATGTCCAAAATCAGGAACTTTGACCTTGGACCTTACCTTGTTTCTTGCTAACCCTATGAGTCACATTTATTAAACTTTATCAGCTTACCAAAATTTTCTAAGAATTGACATAAACTTATAATCCCTTGTTTCAATTGTTTAACAACGAGCCTTTACATGCAAAAATTCTTATGACCAATATTCTATAATTTAATTATCTTATTTTCATCATATTACAACAAATTTTTTTATGTGAGTTAACAAATATTCTCAGTTGTATTTCACACTTAGATATAAGTATATTTCCCTTTTTTTTTTTTTTTTTAAAGGTTCCTACTTGTTAAATTGTGATCAAAATAAATTCCTTTTAGGAACTTTATAAATCACAAACTTTAACAGTACAGAAAAGGTAAGAAATTAACTGAATGTATTATGTTTAATACACAGATTTGAACATAACTGCATAACTTTTATTCCCGTATTGTTCATAGCATTTTTAGGGAATTGTATTAAGCTGTGAGAAATCCTTTCACGGCCAAGAAAAGGCCATATAATGACAAACTTTCTTTTTTTTCAATAGTGTTCTTGGAAGTAGTTAGCCCGTCATCATCATGAAATTCCTGATATGTACCTACAGGAGGTGTACAGGATAATTACAATAGTACTACATGAAAACATTACACCATTACTAACTTCTGATCAATAATTTTCCTCCATATTAATCTGTTATCTGTCAATACTCCGTAGCTCAGATTCCCATCCATGATGTGAGGAATCTTTATTTGGTCTCTTTTGACTAAAGATGAGTTAGATGGTCTCATACAGATGTAGAGGGTTTTTTCACCCAGAAACTCGTGGTTTTTCGTCCCTCAGAACAGGCATACTCTGGCCCATGAACAGACGGATCTATGGTCATAAAATACATACTTAATCCTTCACTAAGAGGGCTCAACAAGTCCTAAGTTGGTCGAGGAATGAAGGGGGAATCCCCGCACAAATAAATAAAATCTGTCGATACTCCAGTATTATCAGATCTTATATTTCTATCTTCTAAGGTACTTTTTACTGTATCAACTAACCTTCATCTTGGTCTTCCTCTGGGTCTTTTTCCTGCCAACCTGGCAAAGAAGACTTGTTTTGCTATCTTTCCTCCCATTCTGTTTAAGTGGCCATGCCACCTGAGATTAGTTCTACTAACAAATTCCTGAATGCTAACAGGGAGTTATTTCGCTTGGTTGAACATCGAGAAGGAGTGATGACAAGGGGCCATCTCTGGAAATTATGAAAGGAAACTGTGAGCAAGAGGATGAGGAGTGGTTTCTTTGCATGGAGGGTGGTTGAACCATGGAATGCATTGCCTGATAGAGTGGTGAGAGCAAGAACTGTCAATGAGTTTAAGGAGTGGTATGATAGACTTTGTGTTTTCTAGGAGGGACCTCCCACGATGAGTCTTGATAGACTTTGTGTTTCTTAGGAAAGACTGCCCGCGATGAGTCTTTTGACTCCATGGAGGCCTGAATAATAATAATGGCAAGTTCTTTCCTAATATCCTCATTTTTTAATGTGATACTGCCATTGATGTCATCTGTTCACTTTACTAATCTTTCTCAGAGCTTTCATGTTCCTATGTTCATTGTCTTTGTCTTTTCATTGCTAATTTTTATACCAAATTTATTATTTTATTGAACAGTTATTCAATTTAGTCAGGGAATCTTGCAGACTTGTACTGGATTCATTCACAAGTATAACATCATCTGTATGAAGTAAAGAGCTAAGATTAATACCACTAATTTTGATATCAGATTTAAAACCAATTTCCTTCATAATGTGCATCCTTGTTGCACACCTGATTTTACCTAAAACTGTCTTCCTGTACCTTCTTCAATTCTAACTACTGACTTACAGCTTAATTAGAGACGATATTTTGCTTGATATAATGTCCTATTTACACCATATAACTGTAGTGTTTTGAAGAGCTTTTCTCTTGGCACCTTGTCATATGGCTTTTCCAGATAAACAAAACTTAAATACTAACCTTATTATATTCCCAAGATTTCTCAACTATTTGTCTTTAAGTGAAAATCTGATCCTGACAACCTTTATTTGCCCTGAATCCAACTTGTTCCTTACCAAGCTTCTCTCCCACAGTTTTTTTTTCAGCCAGTTCTCAAGTATACTTGTATAAATCTTACCAGGAACACTCAGTAGGGAAATACCTATGTAATTCTCACATTCAATTTTATCTCTCTTATTATAGATGGGTACTATGAGAGCTGCGCTCCAATCATCTGGAATTTGACTGTCTAACAAGCCTTCTGAATTATGAAGTGCAGCCACTGTAAAACTTTTAAACTCCATGTTTGAACATTTCTGGCTGAATTTCATATACTCCAACTGCCTTTCCACATTTCAGATTTTTGATTACTTTTTCTACTTCAAATATGGATATATATTCTTGACCGCATTCCTGTTGGGAGTTTTCTACCACCATGCTGACACTGCTCATTTCATTTAGCAGTCTTTCTTAGCAGTCTTTCAAAGTAATTGCTCCAGGCATCTAGAATATCATTATCTTCTGTTTTCATGTCACCTTTATCATTTCTGATTCCTTTTACAGTACTTTTTCCTCCATTTCTAAGCTTTTTCAATAGCCTCAAGGATATTTTGTCATCTTCATATTTATTTTCTGTGTTCTTACCAAAGTCTTCCCATAACTTTTGTTTAGCTAGTTTTACACAGCGCTTCACTTTCTTACATTTTTATCTGTATTCTCTAAGAGCACAAGCTGGCTTTCTTGCCAGGAACTTTCGATATGCTTTTTTCTTTGCCTCTTAAACTTCCTGAGTTTACTATGGAGTTTTGATTTTTCTATCCTTACAGACATCTCACCACATGCCTTTCTGGCTGAATCTGTCAATATTTTTTCAGGATTTGACACTGAAACTCCAAGGTTTGGTTTGTGTTTTCAAATCCTTGCAGTTTTTCTTAAATGATATTAGTTTATTTGAGTCTGCACTTCACCTGTGAAAGCTGCTCAACCTTGATTTGTTTTAAAACTTTCCTACATATTCTTCTTTTCAATATGAAATTTGAGTTTAACTTGCTCAAATCTAAATAGTGTCACTTCCTATTTCAAATCCTCTGTATACTCTTGTGTCCTGAACCAGTGGGAAAACATTGCTGTCAGCTATGACATAGTCAGTGAGACTTCTTATTTCTTGCATCTTCTCTCTGTGTGAATTTGTACACATTTTTATGTTAGATCATGGTGGTAGTAATAATTAATCCATGTCTTGAACAGAAATCCTGCAAACCGACTTTTCCTTTTCATTGAACCAGCTGCCTTGTCAGATGCCTCAAAAAATTCCTCAATTTCTTCCTTGGTAGAAACTTCTGGGAGACCATAAGCACAAATAAGTCTAATTGTCCAGTTCCCCATTCTGATATTGCCTTTCATTCAAGAAGATTATTCTCCTATTTTGTGTTGAGTACTATAGCTACTCCCTCTTTTCCCAGATTCTCATGAAGTAGTAAATTTATGTTGCATAATCATTTACCGTGTATTATCGTGTATAATGCGAAAAATTTATGGTTAAAATTTATGGTCTAAAGTTAGGGGTTCGCATTATATGCGGATCTTAAAAAATATAATATCTTATTAGACTTGCACACACAAAATATACTACCTAATGCCTGTGCAAACCAAATCTACTTGACCTACTCGCATGCGGCGACCGAGCGCGCATCGTATCTGCACATACAGCCAGTAATGTAAGTAGTGCTAATATCCCACCCCCTTGGTGGGATATTAGCACAGTTATATCGGTTTAACCACAGTTCATTTTAAAAATTATTCATTAAACAAATCTAGCCTGAAAATGAGCCAACAGAAACGTAAACGTTCATCTTTTGAAACAGGATTTAAATTGTGTGTCGTGCAGTTTGCTGAAGAACATAATAACACCAAACTCTCTCATAGTGTTGCTATGAGAGAATTTGGTGTAGTAGAGAGTAATATTAGGCTTTGGGGTAAGCAAAAAGAGTCTTGAAAAAATCCCCAAAACGAAACGTGCCCGTCGTGGATATGTAGCATCCTTTTCAGAACTTGAAGAAGGGCTAAATGAATGGATTTTGACGCACTGACAAGATGGCATTATAGTAACAAGACATGCATTTCGTTTTCGAGCTCTATGACTCAAGAATGGCAAATTCAAGGACACACCAGGTATTTCATCTTTTCTTGCTTCGCCTGGGTGGTGCAACAGATTTATGGAACGCAAAGCATTAACATTACAACACCGAACAAAAATTGCACAGAAGTTACCAAAGCAGCTTGAAGAAAAAGTGGAGTCCTTCCATAAATTTTTAATAAAATTACGGAAGTGTCATGCATATGAACTTTCCCAAATAGGCAATATGGATGAGACGCCCATGCACTTTGATATGCCTGGGAATCGAACAGTAAACTCGGTTGGTGAAAAGAGTGTCCTCATAAAAACAACGGGACATGAAAAAATGCATTTTACCATTGTTCTAGCATGATAACTAATATTTAAGGAATTGACAGCATATACTAGAAATATAAATTAAATAAACTTTAATATATACTTTCCGATATTTCGGCAAACGTCACGTTGCCATCTTCTTGGGAACTTAATACAAAGACACGTGCACACAAGTACTACATAACAGCAAATGAGAACCGAAGCTAGGAAGCTAATGTTTTCCTAAAGTCCTAATGGTGCCCCCTGCCGGGCTATATTGGTGGTTCTTGGTCTTTGGGCAGAAATTCATCTGATAAATGTTTCCCAAATTTGGGGCACTCTCATGCATCCAAATTTGTTGAGGTTTGGCATGTTCCTAAGGGCTGAGGCTGATTCCATGAATAGTCTTTCATACTTGAACTTGCTGTGGTGTATGACTGTGGCTTTCTTCCATATTATTCTGTGGTGAGTATCCAGAGCGTGGTCTGCAAGCTCAGAGTGGCTGTACTGGTGAAATCGGATGTAATCCTTGTATTCTGAGATTCTGATATTTGCTGTCCTGCCTGTTTGGCCAAAGTAAGACAATTTACAGCTGCAAGGGACCTGGTATACACCAGGTAGGTCTAGGGGAGGTGGTTGGTCTTTAGTGGAGTGGATAAGGGATGCCAATTTTCTATGTGGTCTGTAACAAGTGGTTAAGTCGTGTTTTTTTAAGATTTTGTTGATTTTTTCCAAGGTGCCTCGGATGTAGGAATGGTGATGGATTTAGAGTAATCTTTTTTGTGAAGGGGAGGGGGTGGTGGGTTGTGAATAACTGGGTTAAGTATTTTCTGGATTCTTTTTTGGGGGGGGGGGGTAGCCATTGGCTGAGAAAGTGTCACGGATGTGATTTAGTTCAGTGGTTAGGGGTTGATCATTTGAACAGATTATTTTTGTCCTGTTGAATAGTGTCTTAATAACTCCATATTGTTGTGAGGGGGGGGTGATGGGATTGTTGGTGAATGTATCTGCCTATATGGGTGGGTTTTCTATAAACTGAGAAAACCAAGGTTCCATCAGGTTGGCTGGTGACTAGTGTGTCTAGGAAGGGGAGGTTATTGTTTTCCTCTTTTTCTAGGGTGTTGGTTGTTTAAGTGTGTTAGGAAGGAGAGGAGTGAATCCGGGCCATATGGCGAACACATCAACGTAGCGAAGCCATATGGTAGGTTTTTGTAGGGCTGAGTTTAAGGCTTTCTCTTCAAAAGTCTCCATAAAGAAGTTGGCCAAGGGTGGGGAAAGTGGTGAACCCATGGCTGTCTCCTCTATCTGTTTGTAGAATTTTTCCTGTCAAACGAAATAGCCTGAGTTCATTGTAAACTGAAATAGGGCTGAGATATCGGGAGGAAATCTAGCTTGGATTAGCTCTAAGGTTTCTTTGAGGGGGACATTCATGAATAAGGAGGAGACGTCGAAACTGACCATTAAGTCATTATGTTGGAGTGTAAAGTTTTCTATACTGGCTTTGAAGTGGGCTGAGTTTTTTATGTGTGATGGTGTGTTGCCAGTATAGTGTGAGAACGCTTTGGCTAAATGCTTGGCTAGTTTGTAAGTGGGGGAATCAATGCCATCCACTATGGGACGTAATGGCACATTTTCTTTATGTATCTTTGGGAGCCCATATATGCGGGGGGGGGTTAGAGTTATATGGTTTTAGTCTGTTGGTAATCTCCACAGGCCAAGACGTGGCCTTAAGGAGCCTATGGAGTTTTCTAATTTGAGAGTTGGTGGGATTGTATTCAATAGGGAGGGAAGTGGCTCGATTTAATAGTAAAGCCTTAAACTTACCTGTGTAGTCATTAAGATTGAGTACCACAGTGGCATTCCCCTTATCTGCTTTGGTGATCACCAACAGACTAAAACCATATAACTCTAGACCCCGCCGCATATATGGGCTCCCAAAAATATATAAAGAAAATGTGCCATTACGTCCCATTGTGGATGGCATTGATTCCCCCACTATATATTGATTCATCACACTATACTGGCAACACACCATCACACATAAAAAACTCAGCCCACTTCAAAGTCGGTATAGAAAACCTTACACTCCAACATAATGACATAATGGTCGGTTTTGATGTCTCCTCCTTAATCACGAATGTCCTCCTCAAAGAAACCTCAGAGCTAATCCAAGCTAAATTTCCAAGCTAAATATCGGAAAGTATATATTAAAGTTTATTTAATTTATATTTCTAGTATACGCTGTCAATTCCTTAAATATTAGTTATCATGTTTAATCAGTGTATAAGCCTCTCAACAAGAATAATGTTCTAGCATGCATGGCAGACGGAACCAAATTAAAGCCAACAGTGATATTTAAAAGGAAGACAATTCCAAAGCATATGAAATTTTCACCAGGTATCTTTGTGTGCGCCAATCAGAAAGGTTGGATGGATGAAGAAGGTGTACAATTGTGGCTGGATCAAGTATGGAATATACATCCAGGTAGCTTGTTACATCAACCAAACATGCTAGTCTGGGTTATGTTCCGGGCACATTTAACGGGGACAAGCAAAGAGAAAGCATGAGCTACGTATACAGACCTAGCAGTCATACCGGATGGTCTAACTTTTGCAGCCGCTTGATGTCAGCTTGATTAAGCCGTTTAAAGATCACTTTAAACGGCTTCTTTAAATAAAGAAGCTTGGGATTCCATACCATCTTAAATCATTCAGTGCTCATTTCTTAAACGTGGAATAAGTAATTCAATGGATGCATCTGAAGATGATGTCATATATGAAAGCGAGGATGATGCACAACAAAATGGAGAGTATGATGACGATGATGCAATGCCTAGAGATGAATTTATAAATGAAATGTTTGATGAAAAGATGAAGAAGAATTTAAAGGATTTTGACATTTTGTTTTAAAATAAATATTTCTTTCGTTAATTCATATTGTTTTATTTATAATGTTAGGGAACAAGATTAACAGATTGCATTATACGTGGACATGACATTTTAGGGCTAGTTTTCAAACAAAATTTCTAGTTCGCATTATATGTGGATCGCATTATACGTGAAAATATACGGTAGGTGCATTTTAAGACAATTTTAGCCAGTTGTAAAAGAGATGCATTTGCTCTTGGCAGGCACACTGTCGTGGATGGGAATTGCAATCCCCCAATCCTGATCATCCCATGGTCATTTAATTAGTTTTAGATAGTGGTGACAGGTTTTTTTCTTCCATAAAATAAACAGATATGAATAAATAGTGATACCTATGATTATCAAACGCAGTTAAGTATTCATTGTTAGTCCCTTACTTTCTACAGTATTCTAAATTAATATGTTGATGTGCTGTTTCTCAGGTCTCCAGTGTATTCACCTATTAAATTATGGTTTATATTGATTTGGGAGAATGAAAGGTTAGCTGACCTTTCTTTTTCCCATTCTCTTTAAGTAATCATATAAATATGATCTGCTCACAATTCATCATCATCATCAAATTCCTGCCATATACCTTCAAGGGATGGACAGGATATGATAGTACTACATGAAAAATTTACATCATTACTAACTTCCTATCTACAATTTTCCTCCAAATCAGTCTGTTACTTGTCAAGACTCCAACATTATCAGATCTTGTATTTCTATCATCTAAGGCACTTTGTACCGTATCAATCCATCTATGTCTTGGTCTTCCTCTGGATCGTTTTCCTGCCAACCTGGTGGAGAACACTTGTTTGCTAATCTTTCCTCGCCCATTCTGTTTAAGTGACCATACCATCTGAGATTAGCTCTGCTAACGCATTCCTGGATGCTAACAATGTCAAGTTCTTTCCTAATATCCTCGTTTTTAATACGATATTGCCATTGATGCGATCTGTTCATGCCTCTAATCTTTCTCAGGACTCTCATATCTGCAGTCTCTAACTTTGGTCAAGTGTTTTACTTCTGATCCAAGTCTGACATTCATAGGTTAAAACTGGTTTGAACACTGTCTTGTATACAGCTAATTTAATGTTTTGACTAATTTCTCTCTTATTCCATATGAATTTATTCAATTGACTTCCTACTATACCAGCTTTGTTGATTCTGTTGTCTATTTCCATATTTAATTTACCATCTTCACTAAAAATCGTGCCCAAGTAGCTGAAATGTTTTACTTGTTCCGAAGGTTCTCCGTTCACAACACAGTTGACATTTTCAATGATTCTGCCTATTTTCATACCATATCTATTACAACAGGATCAGATCTTCACTTTATGACAAATAGTCGAGAAAGCTTGGGAATATAACAAAGATCTGTATTTAAGTTTTGTCGATTTGGAAAAGGCCTATGACAAAGTGCCAAGAGAGAAGCTATTCAATATGCTGCAGTTATATGGTGTGAATGGGGCATTATATCAAGCAATACTTAGTCTTTATTGAGTTGTAAGTCAGCAGTTAGAATTGAAGGAAGTACAGGAAGATGGTTTAATGTTAAATCTGGTGTGACACAAGGATGTACATTATCCCCTCTGTTATTCATTATCTATATGGATCACATTATGAAGGAAAGTGGTATTAGACATGATATCAAAATTGGAGATGTTAATGTCAGCTCTTTCAGATGATATTATACTTCTAAATAAATCCGCTACAAGTCTGCAAGATTCTCTGACTAAATTGAATAACTGTTGTAATAGATATGGTGTGAAGGTCAGCAATAAAAAGACAAAGACAATGAAATAGGCAGAATCATTGAAAATGTCAACTGTGTTGTGAATGGAGAACCTGTGGAACAAGTAAAACATTTCAGCTACTTAGGCACGATTTTTAGTGAAGATGGTAAATTAAATATAGAAATAGACAACAGAATCAGGAAAGCTGGTATGGTGGGAAGTCAATTGAATAAATTCATATGGAATAAGAAAGAAATTAGTCGGAACACTAAATTAGCTGTATGCAAAACAGTGTTCAAACCAGTTTTAACTTATGGATCGGAGAGCTGGGTCAGAAGTAAAACACTTGACCAGAGACCGCAGATATGAGAATCCTGAGAACGATTAGAGGTGTGAACAGATGGCATCAATGGCAATATCATATTAAAAATGAGGATATTAAAAAAGTACTTGACTTTGTCAGCATCCAGGAATGCATTAGCAGAGCTAATCTCAGGTGGTATGGTCACTTAAACAGAATGGGCGAAGAAAGATTAGTAAAACAAGTGTACTCTGCCAGGTTGGCAGCAAAACGACCCAGAGGAAGACCAAAATATAGGTGGATTGATACGGTACAAAGTGCCTTCGACGATAGAAATATAAGATATGATAATGTTGGAGTCTTGACAAGTAACAGACTGATTTGGAGGAAAATTGTAGACAGGAAGTAAGTAATGATGTAATTTTTTTCATGCAGTACTATCATATCCTGTACACCTCTTGAGGATACATGGCAGGAATTTGATGATGATAAATTTTGATATCAGGTTTAATACCACTTTCCTTCATAATATGATCCATATAGATAATGAATAACAGAGGGGACAATGTACATCCTTGTCTCACACCAGATTTAATATTAAACCATCTTCCTGTACTTCCTTCAATCCTAACTGCTGATTTACAAACTAAAATAAAGACTAAGTATTGCTTGATATAATTTCCCATTGACACCATATAACTGTAGCGTATGGAATAGCTTCTCTCTCTGCACCTTGTCATATATCTTTTCCAGATCGACAAAACTTAAATACAGATCTTTGTTATATTTCCATGGTTTCTCTACTATTTGTTGTAAAGTGAAGATCTGATCCTGACAGCTTCTATTTGGCTTGAAATTAGCTTGTTCTTCACCAAGCTTTGCTTCCACAATTCTTCTCAAGCGTTTCTCAAGTATACTGGCATAAATCTTACCAGGAACACTCAGTAGGGAAATACCTCTGTAATTCTCACATTCAGTTTTATTTCCCTTTTTATATGTGGGTACTATGAGAGCTCTACTCCAATCATTGGGAATCCGTCCCTCTGTCCACACCTTCTGAACTATGCAGTGCCGCCACTGTAAGACTTTTAAACCCCATACTTCAGCATTTCTGCTCGAATATCATCTACTCCTGCTGCCTTTCCACATTTCAAGCCTTTGATGGCTTTTTCTACTTCAAGTATGGATATGTATTCCTGACTGTATCCTTTTGAGTGTTTTTTACCACTGTGCTATCGCTGCTTGTTTCATTTAACAATTTTTTCGAAGTAATTACTCCATACTTCAAGGATATCTTTTTCTCCTGTTTTCATGTCACCTTTATCATCTCTCTATCTCCTTTTACAGCACTCTTTCCTCCATTTCTGAATTTCTTCAACAACTCTGCAGAATATTTTGCCACCTTCTTGATATTTATTTTCTATATTCTTGCCAAAGTCCTCCCATGACTTTTGTTTAGCTAGTTTTACACAGTGTTTAGCTTTCTTACATTTGTCTCTGTATTCTCTACGAGCACAAGCTGACTTATTTGCCAGGAACGTTTGATATGCTTTCTTCTTTTTCTTCACTGCCTCTTTTATTTCCTGTGTTCACCATGGAGATCTGATTTTTCTATCCTTCCAGACTACCTCACCACATGCCTCTCTGGCTGAATAAATCAGGGTTTTCTTCAAGGTTTACCACTGAATCTCCAAGGTTTTTTTCCTGTTCTCAAACTCTTTCATTTTTTTCTTCAATAATCTTTGTGTATTTTAGTCTACAATTCACATCTGAAAGCTCAACTTTTATTCACTTTAAAACCTTCTTACATGTTAGTCTTTTCAATATGAAATTCAATTTTATTCTGCTCAAGGCTAAATAGTGATCACTTCCAATTTCAAATACTCTGTACACTCTCGTGTCCTGCACCAGGGAGAGAAAACATCACTATCAACAATAACATAGTTAATCAGACTTTTCTTATTCCTTGCCTCTTCTCTCCGTGTGAATTTGTGCATATTTTTATGTTGGAACATGGTGTTAGCAATAACCAGCCCATGTCCTGAGCAGAAATCCAACAGGTATTTGCCATTATTATTAGCTTTGCTCTTTTCTCCAAATTTTCCCAAAATATTTTTGTATGTCTGACAATCATTTCATTCTTTGCTATTTAGATCCCCAACAAGGACCAACTTTTCCTTTTTCATTATGTCAGTAGCTTTCTTTTGAGCCTCAAAAAATTCTTCCACTTTTACCTTAGTAGAGCCTTCTGTGGGATCATAGGCACAAATAAGTCTCATTGTCCAGTTTCCCATTCTGATATTTGCCCACATCACTCTACTTGAGATTGCCTGCCATTCAAGAAGATTAGCCACGTATTTAGTGGTGAATACTATGGTTACTGCTTCTTTCCCTTGATTGTCATTGCCTGAATATAACATTTTGTATTTATTGTTCAGAAAGATCTCACCAGTTTTTGTCTTTTTTTTTTGTTTTAGTCAATGTCGATCTGTTACTTATCTAATTCCTCAGCTATCTCCATTTCTTTGCCATTCAGGCTCTTGAGTCTTAATATTGTCATGTTCTGTTATGATATGGAGACTGGCTGAGGGAGGGGTGGTGTGGTGGACACTTCTTCAGATACACATGGCAGGTACTCATGGAAATGGCCCCTAAAAAGGTCCTGCGTAAAGCTTAACCTCCTCACGGGTGACCTTCAGCACCAAAAGTCTCATAGAGCTCACCATTGCGGTAAACCTCGAAGAACTCAAACAATTGCACAACTGCCGCATTTTTAAAGTGGTTCTGCCATATCAAAAATGTTTTAGTCTTCTGGATCATGCTTTCTGCTCACCTTCCTCCGAATTCTTCTTAAAACTCTCAAATATTTAGTCTCTGATTAACTTATAGGATGATTGTAATTAAAGTTCACAATTCGAAAGGCTGTAACTGGGTAACTACTCAACAGAATGATTTAATATTTAATATTAAATCATTCTGTTGAGTCTTAAAACTCTCAAATATGTAGTCTCTGATCAACTTATAGGATGATTATAATTAAAGTTCACAATTCGAAAGGCTGTAACTGGGTAACTACTCAACAGAATGATTTAATATTTAATATGATGATGTGTGCAGCAATGAAATTTTATTTTGCACAAAAACCAACATTAGTTCTAAAAGTTTCCACTTGGACAATACATGGCGAACATAGAGTTCCACACGAATTGCTATGGATATGGCATATAATGCTGGTCTTTAGGTCCACTAAATTGGCTATGTTTCCATGATAGACAGCATCTTTGAGATCCCCATAGCCAAAATTCTCAATCTTCAGATTTGGTAAGTCCACTGTTCACATTGTATGAAAATGGCTGCTGATAATTCTGTCCTCAGTAAAATATGTCTGAAGAACTGCCCATCCTGCATGAAAACTGTTGAATCCAGGCACTGATGCTGTTCAAGTGTTGGAATCACCTGATTGGCTATGAGAAATGCATATCGCTGGCAACTAATAGTGGAGGCAATGAGAATCGCAGGACCAAGATCCTCAAAAAATAAAGGTCTGATAATGATTTCACCTGTAAAAGCACACAGAATGGTGATCTTCGGGGGGAAGAAGCAGAATATTGTCATATAACATGTGGGTTTGCAGTTGCTCAAATTCTGCTGTTGTGTGTATAGTAGCCCCTTCTTATCTGCAGTGGGGACTATGTTCCAAGACTCACCCCACAGATACCTGAAACTGTGGATGTACCTAACCTTATATATATATTATGTTTTTTCCTATGTTTTTATCATAGGTATGCATACATACCTATGATAAAGTTTAATTTATAAATTAGGCACAGTAAGAGATGAACAATAACATCATCATCATGCTTGTTAAGTTGATTTAAGCTTAGAGTGGCCTGTTCCAGCCTTAGAAGTCATCGTTGAATCTCTTAAGAGAATGTCCTTGTTTTCTTTTTCTTAATGGTTTGTAATTTAAGGCTTGTTTTTGGTAATCTTTCTGTTTTCATTCTTTCAATGTATTCCATCCATTTGTGTTTATATTTTTTAATTTTTTCTATTACTGATTCCTGGATTAATTCTTTCATAATTTCTTCATTTCTTTTGTGATCAAATAGAGTATGCTTTGCAGTTTTTCTCATAAACTTCATTTCAGCTGTTATTAATCTTTGTTTGTCATTTTGTTTTATTGTCCAGATTTCACTTCCATACAACAGGACTGGTAGGGCTAATGTATCGTATACTTTTAGTCAGGTTTGTTTTGGAACTAGGTTAGATTTAAATATAGAGTTAATTACACCTGTTATTTTTAAATATTTTGCAATTTTTAGGTTTATATCTTTTTCTTTTTCATATGTAATCATACATCCTAGATAGTTAAATGATTTTACCTGATCTAAAATCTTTTTATCTATTACTATTTGGATCTTGTTCTTTAAAGGCCATCGTTTTTTATTTTTCTGTTGATATTATCATTCCATAATCTTTAGCCATCTCATTTAAATTTAAAATATCTTTCTGTAAGTTATCTTCAGAATTTGTAATTATTATTTGGTCATCAGCAAAAAAGGAGTGTGTTTAAGTTCACAGTAGGAGAAAGTTTAATACCTTAATGAAATTTCTTATTCCATTTTATTATTATTTCATTTAGATAAATAGTAAAAAGAGTTGCTGAAAGGCGACATCCCTGTCAGACTCCTTGGTTTATCTCTTTCGTACATGATAGTTCATAATTTAATCTTATTTGTATTTGATTATTTTCATATATACTTATGATAGCTTTTAGAATATTATTTGGTATTTGTCTTTCTTTTAATATGTCAAATAAAATGCTTCTTTTAACTTTGTTAAATGCTTTTCAAAAGTCAATGAATGTAATATGTGTGTTTGTAAATTATATTTATCTTCTTTTCTCTATTATTAATTTCAAGCAAAAGGCCGGGTCTATACATTCTCGTCCTTTTCTAAATCCATTCTGTACTTCAAAAATAGTTTATCGAATATTTTATTAATTTGTTATTTAAAATTCTGCTATATATTTTGTAACAGAAATTCAGAATACTTATACCTCTATAATTTTTAGGGTTATCTCTACTACCTTTTTTAAAGATAGGAATCACAATTTCTATTTTCCATTCTATTGGGGTGTTACTCGTTAAATAGATTTTATTTAAAAATAATAGGCGTCTTTCTTTGAACCTTATTCCTGGATATATTTATATAATTCTGAACCTAACTTATCTTCTCCTGTTGATTTCAAAACTTTTCATTTTCATTAAATGTTTTCCAGTTATCTTTTTTAAAATGTTTATCTGCCCACAATTCTGTATAGAAATTTATAAATTTTTCTAATTTCAATTTGGTACTTAAATGTTTCAAAATCTTGTATACATTGAGTCTTATTTTATATAAATCATGTTCTAAATTAGAAACAAATTTGTTCCATGATTCTCTTTTAGCTGTGGCTCTTATTCTTTAATATTCTATTTTATCTTCTAATTTTATTGCTTAACCATTTATGATATGCTTCTTTTTTTCATTTTAATTATTTCTTTGATTGTATCATCCCGTATCTTAAGTTTTTTTTTTTCTTTTTATTGAATTTTTTGATCTTTCCTAAGCTTTCATTTGCTGCTGTATTTAGTATCATTTTTATATTAAGCCATTCTATTTTTTCGTTTCATTTTATTTTATCTAAATATTGGTTAATTTTTTGTTTATATAGCCATTGTATATTTGTGTCATTTAATAATCTAGTTTTATAAACAAATGTTTTAAATTTTCTTTCTGTTCTTGTTACTAGTAGCCATTTAGGTAGTAATCTTAATTTTATTTTAACGAGGAAGTGGTCACTACTTATTTCATATCCTCTGTGAATTCTAACATCTAAAGATTTTTTTAAATTTAAGATAAAGTTATCTAATATTGATTTCCATCCTCATGCTATCCAAGTATATTTATCAATTTTTTACCATTCCTGTTTAGTATGTTCTCCATATATTCCTATGTTATTATTAATTTTTGTGTTTCCATTTTTTGCATTTAAGTCTTGGCTAATATTGCATAATCATTTTTATATAATTTAATATATATAAAACACATGCAATTTACAGACAAAAAATACTAGTTGTGGTAGTGGTGGAGGTGGGCGGTAGATGGCTTTGATGGAGATGATTCGTAGTAGAGGTTCGGTGTAGTAGTTGAGACAGTTGTAGGTGTCCTCCTGCGATGAGTCTTCGGACTCCTTGGAGGTGTCACGAATAATAATAATAATAACTACAATAATAAAATAGATCAATTATAACAATATACTGCAATAAAAGTTATATGACTGTGAATGGAATCTTAGCATTAAATTATTTATTTATTTATTATTTTACGTAGTCAAGAACTTTCACTTAAAAGGAAGCACTTTACAGCTTCTCTTTGGCATATCTGAATTTCCAGGATCACTACTCTTGCACTTTGGAGCCATTATTAAGTAAAATAAGGATTACTTGAACACAAGCACTGTGATAACATGAATTGATCTGATAATGGAGATGGCTACTAAGTGACTAACGGGCAGGTAGCATGTATGGTACTGCATGGATAATCTGGACAAAGGGAGAGTGATTCATATCCTCATCACACATCATCACATTAAATATTAAATCATTTCGCTGAGTAATTACTTAGTTACGGTATTTCGAAAAGTGAACTTTAATTATAACCACTGTGTATTTATAACTCATCTCTCTCAGATCCGTAAGCTAACTAACTTTTAATTCTAAATATATTCCCCCCAACTCTCATCAAATGTTGGTACTTTTGATACAAAGGGATGTAATTCATATTCTTCTCTCAAACCCAATTATCCTTCATGGAGTAATTTTCTGATACAGCATCTTAAACATCTCTTTGTTATCGGTGTAATAAAATAGATAATTCATATTCTTGCTTATATATATATCATCATCATCATCATCATCATCAAATTCCTGCCATGTACCCTCAAGGGGTGTACAGGATACGACAGTACTACATGAAAAAATTACATCATTACTAACTTCCTATCTACAATTTTCCTCCAAATCAGTCTGTTACTTGTCAAGACTCCAACATTATCAGATCTTATATTTCTATCGTCTAAGGCACTTTGTACCATATCAATCCACCTATATCTTGGTCTTCCTCTGGGTCGTTTTCCTACCAACCTGGCAGAGAACACTTGTTTTGCTAATCTTTCCTCTCCCATTCTATTTAAGTGACCATACCATCTGAGATTAGCTCTGCTAACGCATTCCTGGATGCTGACAATGTCAAGTTCTTTCCTAATATCCTCATTTTTAATATGATATTGCCATTGATGCCATCTGTTCATGCCTCTAATCTTTCTTAGGACTCTCATATCTGCGCTCTCTAGTCTTTGGTCAAGTGTTTTACTTCTGACCCAGCTCTCAGATCCATAAGTTAAAATTGGTTTGAACACAGTCTTGTATACAGCTAATTTAGTATTCCGACTAATTTCTTTCTTATTCCATATGAATTTATTCAATTGACTTCCCACGATACCAGCTTTGCTGATTCTGTTGTCTATTTCTGTATTTAATTTACCATCTTCAGTAAAAATCGTGCCTAAGTAGCTGAAATGTTTTACTTGTTCCACAGGTTCTCCATCCACAACACAGCTGACATTTTCAAGGATTCTGCCTATTTTCATTGTTTTTGTCTGTTTATTGCTGACCTTCATACCATATCTATCACAACAGTTATTCAATTTTGTCAGAGAATCTTGCAGACTTGTAGCAGATTTATTTAGAAGTATAACATCATCCACATAAAGCAAAGAGTGGACATTAACATCTCCAATTTTTATATCATGTTTAATACCACTTTCCTTCATAATGTGATCCATATAGATAATGAATAACAGAGGAGATAATGTACATCCTTGTCTCCGACCAGATTTAACATTAAACCATCTTCCTGTACTTCCTTCAATTCTAACTGCTGACTTACAACTCAAATAAAGACTAAGTATTGCTTGATATAATGCCTGATTGACACCACATAACTGCAGCGTATTGAATAGCTTCTCTCTTGGGACCTTATCATATGCCTTTTCCAAATCGACAAAACTTAAATACAGATCTTTGTTATCCAATGCTTTCTCGACTATTTGTCGTAAAGTGAAAATCTGATCCTGACAGCCTCTGTTTGGCCTGAATCCAGCTTGTTCTTCACCAAGCTTTTCTTCCACAATTCTTCTCAACCGTTTCTCAAGTATACTTGCATAGATCTTGCCAGGAACACTCAGTAGGGAAATACCTCTGTAATTCTCACATTCGGTTTTATTTCCCTTTTTATATATGGGTACTATGAGAGCTCTACTCCAATCATCGGGAATTCGTCCCTCTGTCCAGGCTTTCTGAACTATGCAGTGCAGCCACTGTAAGACTCTTATACCACCATGCTTCAGCATTTCTGGTCGAATATCATCTACTCCTGCTGCCTTTCCACATTTCAAGCCTTTGATGGCTTTTTCTACTTCAAGTATGGATATGTATTCCTGACTGCATGCCTGGTCAGTGTTTTTTATCACTGTGCTGTCATTACTGCTTGTTTCATTTAGCAGTTTTTCAAAGTAATTACTCCATACTTCAAGGATATCTTTTTCTCCTGTTTTCATTTCACCTTTATCATCTCTAATTCCTTTTACAGCACTCTTTCCTCCATTCCTAAGCTTCTTCAACAACCTCCAGAATATTTTGCCACCTTCTTGATATTTATTTTCTATATTCTTGCCAAAGTCCTCCCATGACTTTTGTTTAGCTAGTTTTACACACTGTTTAGCTTTCTTACATTTGTCTCTGTATTCTGTAAGAGTAAAAGCTGACTTATTTGCCAAGAACTTTTGATATGCTTTCTTCTTTTCCTTCACTGCCTCTTTAACTTCCTGTGTCCACCAGGGAGTTCTGATTTTTTTATCTTTGCACACAACCTCACCACATGCCTCTCTGGCAGAATCAATCAATGTTTCCTTCAGAGTTTGCCACTGAATCTCCAAGGTTTGATTCCTGTTATCAAACTCTTTCATTTTCTTTTCAATAATATTTCTGTATTTTAGTCTACAGTTCACATCTGAGAGCTGCTCAACTTTTATTCGCTTTAAAACTTTCTTACATGTTATTCTTTTCAATATGAAATTCAATTTTATCCTGCTCAAGACTAAATAGTGATCACTTCCAATTTCAAATCCTCTGTACACTCTGGTGTCCTGCACCAGGGAGAAAACATCACTATCAACAATAACATAGTCAATGAGACTTTTCTTATTCCTAGCCTCTTCTCTCCATGTGAATTTGTGCACATTTTTATGTTGGAACATGGTGTTAGTAATAACCAGTCCATGTCCTGAGCAGAAATCCAACAGATATTTGCCATTATTATTAGCTTTGCTCTTTTCTCCAAATTTTCCCAAAATATTTTTGTATGTCTCGCAATCATTTCCTACTCTACTATTTAGATCCCCAACAAGGACCAACTTTTCCTTTTTCATTGTGTCAGTTGCTTTTTCTAAAGCCTCAAAAAATTCCTCCACTTCTACCTTAGTAGAACCTTCTGTGGGACATAGGCACAAATAAGTCTCATTGTCCAGTTTCCCATTCTCATATTTGCCCACATTACTCTACTTGAGACTGACTGCCATTCAAGAAGATTAGCCTCGTATTTTGTGTTGAATACTATGGCTACTCCTTCTTTTCCTTGATTGTCATTGCCTGAATATAACATTTTGTATTTATTGCTCAGAAAGATCTCACCAGTTTTGGTCTTTTTTGTTTCAGTCACCCCTATTATGTCGATCTGGTACTTATCTAATTCCTCAGCTAGCTCCATTTCTTTGCGATTCAATCTTCTTACGTTGATAGTACCGATCTTTAACTCTGGTGATGTTGAGTTGGGGTTTGTTTTCAGATTTGTATATATATATATATATATATATATATGCATATTTAACTGGCATTTTAAGATTTATATAGACATTATTATTTAAAAGAGATTATTAAAAGGGTTGCTTAAGGGTCAAAGCTGTATAACTGAGAGGAGACCTCCACATAGCCTTTAAAGGAATGCGGAGAACCGACCAGGGCTTCTGACCTAATGTCCAGTCCTCACCTTCTCTTGGTGCACCCTGTTGGATATCTATTTGGATACTGAACGAACGAGGATGGGCTGGCAATTTAGGATTTAGCCGACCAAATTGTATTCTTATTGGTTAAACCAAAATAAAAAATGATGGTACAACATGATAAAATTTCATGCCAGCTGGGGTGTCGCCCGGTTAAACAAGGCCCCCGTTGTTTTCGGCAGGGAACCAGGGCGAACAGCAAAAAGTCAGCTACTGGAACAAATCTGAAAACAAACCCCAACTCAACATCACCAGAGTTAAAGATCGGTACTATCAACGTAAGAAGCCTGAATGGCAAAGAAATAGAGCTAGTTGAGGAATTAGATAAGTACCAGATCGACATAATAGGGGTGACTGAAACAAAAAAGACCAAAACTGGTGAGATCTTTCTGAGCAATAAATACAAAATGTTATATTCAGGCAATGACAATCAAGGAAAAGAAGGAGTTGCCATAGTATTCAACACAAAATACGAAGCTAATCTTCTTGAATGGCAGTCAGTATCAAGTAGAGTAATGTGGGCAAATATGAGAATGGGGAACTGAACAATGAGACTTATTTGTGCCTATGGTCCCACAGAAGATAGAAGTGGAGGAATTTTTTGAGGCTTTAGAAAAAGCAACTGACACAATGAAAAAGGAAAAGTTGGTCCTTATTGGGGATCTAAATAGCAGAGTAGGAAATGATTGTGAGACATACAAAAATTTTTTGGGAAAATTTGGAGAAAAGAGCAAAGCTAATAATAATGGCAAATATCTGTTGGATTTCTGCTCAGAATATGGACTGGTTATTACTAACACCATGTTCCAACATAAAAATGTACACAAATTCACATGGAGAGAAGAGGCTAGGATAAGAAAAGCCTCATTGACTATGTTATTGTTGATAGTGATGTTTTCTCCCTGGTGCAGGACACCAGAGTGTATGGAGGATTTGAAATTGGAAGTGATCACTATTTAGTCTTGAGCAGGATAAAATTGAATTTCATATTGAAAAGAATAACATGTAAGAAAGTTTTAAAGCGAATAAAAGTTGAGCAGCTCTCAGATGTGAACTGTAGACTAAAATACACAAAGATTATTGAAGAAAAAATGAAAGAGTTTGAGAACAGGAATCAAACCTTTTAGATTCAGTGGCAAGCCTTGAAGAAAACATTGATTAATTCTGCCAGAGAGGCATGTGGTGAGGTTGTCTGCAATGATAAAAAAATCAGAACTCCCTGGTGGACACAGGAACTTAAAGAGGCAGTGAAGGAAAAGAAGAAAGCATATCAAAAGTTCCTGTCAAATAAGTCAGCTTGTGCTCTTAGAGAATATAGAGACAAATGCAAGAATGCTAAACACTGTGTAAAACTAGCTAAACAAAAGTCATGGGAGGACTTTGGCAAGAATATAGAAAATAAATATCTAGAAGGTGGCAAAATATTCTGGAGGTTGTTGAAGAAGCTCAGGAATTGAGGAAAGAGTGCTGTAAAAGGAGTTACAGATGATAAAGGTGACATGAATACTGGAGAAAAAAGATATCCTTGAAGTATGGAGTAATTACTTTGTAAAACTGCTAAATGAAACAAGCAGTGATGACAGCACTCTGGTAAAAAACACTGATCAGGCATGCAGGCAGGTATACATATCCATACTTGAAGTAGAAAAAGCCATCAAAGGCTTGAAATGTGGAAAGGCAGCTGGAGTAGATGATATTCGACCAGAAATGCTGAAGTATGGTGGTATAAGAGTATTACAATGGCTGCACTGCATAGTTCAGAAAGCCTGGACAGAGGGACGAATTCCCGATGATTGGAGTAGAGCTCTCATAGTACCCATATATAAAAAGGGAAATAAAACTGAATGTGAGAATTACAGAGGTATTTCCCTACTGAGTGTTCCTGGCAAAATCTATGCAAGTATACTTGAGAAACGGTTGAGAAGAATTGTGGAAGAAAAGCTTGGTGAAGAACAAGCTGGATTCAGGCCAAACAGAGGCTGTCAGGATCAGATTTTCACTTTACGACAAATAGTCGAGAAAGCATTGGATAACAAAGATCTGTATTTAAGTTTTGTCGATTTGGAAAAGGCATATGATAAGGTCCCAAGAGAGAAGCTATTCAATACGCTGCAGTTATGTGGTGTCAATGAGGCATTATATCAAGCAATACTTAGTCTTTATTTGAGTTGTAAGTCAGCAGTTAGAATTGAAGGAAGTACAGGAAGATGGTTTAATGTTAAATCTGGTCGGAGACAAGGATGTACATTATCTCCTCTGTTATTCATTATCTATATGGATCACATTATGAAGGAAAGTGGTATTAAACATGATATAAAAATTGGAGATGTTAATGTCCACTCTTTGCTTTATGTGGATGATGTTATACTTCTAAATAAATCTGCTACAAGTCTGCAAGATTCTCTGACAAAATTGAATAACTGTTGTGATAGATATGGTATGAAGGTCAGCAATAAACAGACAAAAACAATGAAAATAGGCAGAATCCTTGAAAATGTCAGCTGTGTTGTGGATGGAGAACCTGTGGAACAAGTAAAACATTTCAGCTACTTAGGCACGATTTTTACTGAAGATGGTAAATTAAATACAGAAATAGACAACAGAATCAACAAAGCTGGTATGGTAGGAAGTCAATTGAATAAATCCATATGGAATAAGAGAGAAATTAGTCGGAACACTAAATTAGCTGTATGCAAGACAGTGTTCAAACAGTTTTAACTTATGGATCTGAGAGCTGGGTCAGAAGTAAAACACTTGACCAAAGACTAGAGACCACAGATATGAGAGTCCTGAGAAAGATTATAGGCGTGAACAGATGGCATCAATGGCAATATCATATTAAAAATGAGGATATTAGGAAATAACTTGACATTGTCAGCATCCAGGAATGCATTAGCAGAGCTAATCTCAGGTGGTATGGTCACCTAAACAGAATGGGCGAGGAAAGATTAGCAAAACAAGTGTTCTCTGCCAGGTTTTCAGGAAAACCACCCAGAGGAAGACCAAGATATAGGTGGATTGATACGGTACAAAGTGCCTTAGATGATAGAAATATAAGATCTGATAATGTTGGAGTCTTGACAAGTAACAGACTGATTTGGAGGAAAATTGTAGATAAGAAGTTAGTAATGATATAATTTTTTCATGTAGTACTATCATATCCTGTATACCCCTTGTGGGTACATGGCAGGAATTTGATGATGATGATGATGATTAAAAGTTGTTAATTTCTTGAGGTATTATTTTCAAAAAAATAAAATAAAATCATAAATAAAAAATAATTCATCATGATGAGATTAATTTAAAAAAATATATCGAATCATTTTTTAATAAGGTTATGGGCTTTTGAAAAGTGGGGTAATCTAATTCACTATTATAAGTAATCGTAATCAGTTACTGACAAATGAAAAATAATTTCAAATATGTCATTGCTTAGCATAAAGGTTTTAGCTAGCATTACTGAGAGAATACTAGTATCTTTAGTTGTTTATAGTAAACTTATATTGATGTTGCAATCAACTCTTATTAATATTTGTATTACACATATGTAGCACTTTTTTTTTTTTGGTTGCAATTACTTCTTTAAAAAATAACATATGTAAGTAGAATTAATATCAGTAGAACTTGATCTGATTAAAAAATTATAACATTTTAATTAGTAATGGAATATGTTTATTGCCATCAAGGTATTGCCCTGCATTTGCCACAGAAGAGCAGCACAAGGCTGGAAGAAACAAATGATCTTGTTAGTCTTAAAAGGTCTGCTAAGCTGAATGCATGCATTGACAGTGCTGGTAGAATACGTTCTCTTGATATGAATTCTGAATTGGAAGTTGGTTCTGTAGTAGAAGTTCGTATTAATGGAGCTCCTTCTTATGGTGTTATTCGGTGGATTGGCGAAATACCAGAGGCTAGGGGTAACAACAAATTAGTTGCAGGAATTGAAATGGTAAGTGAACTAGTTACATTTTAGTTAACCCCTTGACATACAAAAGACGTCTGTGACACGTCTTTTGTTTATTGCACCAAAATTGATTTTGAATTTTGGTTTTGCATATAAATACAACCGAATATAGATGCTAGACAATCTTGTGCCTATTTCCTTTCAGCAGAGAGAAAAGTTGCCAACGCCGTGTATCGGCTATTTTGTTTGCGTTTGCACAAATTCATCATTATTTTTCAAATAATGAAGAAGTTGATCCAGCAAATCACACTCGCCCAAAAAATTGGCAGAAAAACGACTGCTTTCTGATTTTTAATTGGTACCTTAAGGAGTTAAATTTATCAAATTAAATGATATTCACAGAATGAATTTTGTTGAGGTTGGAAACTAACATATAACAATAAGGTGCATGTAAAACAGTATCAATAATATTTGGCGATGGAATGAGTTCTGGTTAATACAGTGAAGGTTTTTTATGTCTATTCAGTTTAGAAGCACAATAAAATTAAAAGCTATTGCTATTGACACTGCTTTATAAACATGCCACAAATAGAAAATAACAAGGTAATTCATCATGTTGGACCTTAAAGATCCTACATGATGAATTACCTGAAGATAGCCCTGGTTCACTATAAAATCTTGAAACTATAGCATGCTTAAAGCATGATATAGTTTTCAGGTGCCCTGATAATACAGTTGATTCTGTTTATTTTTCATTTTTCTATAATCTTGTTGAAGTAATTGTCACTTTATCAGAAAATGTTAACTGTGATTAGGTTTCGTCATTACATCACTGATGACCTTGAAGACTGCTGTAGAGAAAGTATTTTACTGATAACTGAAAGTGCCATAACTGTGTGTTGATAAAATTATGCATTTTCTATACACCAAGAATCAGAGGCTGATGCAAAATTGTATTTAAACTAATATTTACTAAAAGAATAAATAGTGGGTAATGTGATATAATTGATCATTAATTTTTTTTACTTATGTAGCAAGGGCATCTTTAGTATTAATACATCAGAATAAAAGTACAAGCAAACAATGCAGGAAAAAAAATGTGAACAGTATGAAAGTGCGAAATTGTGGATTTCTATAAAACAGGCATGGTGATATTGTACTGAAGTCCTAATGTGATGCTTCAGTACAATATAATGATGATGTTCATTATCAGATTCCTGATAAGCACTGTCAAAGAGTATACAGAATACTATAATAGTTCTACATGGAAAGCTTACTTCCTATAGATAAGTTGTCTCCAAATTACTCTTATCTGCCAGGACTGCAGTATTGTCAGATCCTACATTTAAGTCTTCTATTCTAACTGCATTAGTCCACCTAGGTGTTTGTCATCCTCTGGATTTTTCATGACATCTAGCATCAAGCACTTATTTTGCTACCCTTTCTCATTCACTTTTAGTGACCAATTGACACTGCTTTATACAGTGTCAATTGGTCACTAAAGGTAGTATTAAACAGTGTTCAATACTACCTTAGATTAGCTCTGTTCACATCTTGAATGCTGACGCCTTAAGTTACTTCCTAATGTAACAACTGTTAGGATAATCAGCAATGAAGAGACAGAGACTGTGAAAACTGGCAGTGATATTGAAAACATCAATTGCACCCTGAATGGATAACCTAAAACATTGCATCTATTTAGGCACAATTTTCAATGAGGATTGCAAATGAAATATGGAAATAGACAACAGAATGGGCAAAGAATGGGTATTGTAGGAAGTCAGCAAAATAAATATATATAGAATAAGAAAGAAACTAGTCAAAACACTAAACTAGCTGTATACAAAACAGTGTTCAAACCAATTTTAACTTATGGATCTGAGAACAGGTTTAGAAATGAAACATTCTTTGTAGACTGGAGACATCACAAATATGAGAATTCCAAGAATTGAACAGATAGCATCAATGGTAGAATCATATTAAACCCAAGAATATTAGGAATGAACTGTAGTTTGTAGCATTCAGGAATGTGTGAGCAGAACTAATTTCAGTTAAATCTTAAATTACACTCTGGCAGTACTGGAATCCTGTCAGATAGCAGATTTATTTGGAGGAAATTTGTGATGTGAACTTTGTTCATTTAGTACTATCATAATTACCTTCTGAGGGTATTCAGTAATTTGCTGATGGTGATGATGATATTTGTATATTTTAGTGTATTGTTCACCTCTGAAATCTGCTTCACTTTGAATAATTTTTAAACTCATATTTCCCTTTTCAGTAATTTGTTTTTATCCTCCTCAAAACTAAATGGTGATCTTTCTTATATTCTTATGTCCTGAGTCAGTGTAAAAGACATAAAAAATTTTCTTTGCATTGTTTCCCTTGTGAATTTATGCACATTTTTATGTTGGAAAATGACTTTGTTATGACTAGTCCATGTCCTGAACAGAAATTCATTAGAAATTCATCCAACTTTTTCTTTTTCTTTAAATCAGCTGCCTTCTCTGATTACTAAAAAAATTCCACTTCTTCCCTAGTGGAACCTTCTATTGGACCAGTAAGACAAGACACAAATGATTATTGATGTTAGCATCATTCTACTTGAAATTGCTTGTCTTTCGAGAACGTTATATTTTTTATTTATTATTATTTTGGATATATCAAGTATATAATTTCTTGGTATCTTTAATTTATTTTATTTTTTTATTATTATTTTTTTTTATGTTAATCTTTGTACTGGTTATTGGCAGTACTATCCTTGCATCACGTCCAGACTTGATATAGGCCGGAGCCTTTACAAGTGTTTTACCCTACTATGCCTATTCTAGTTATCATTGTAGTCATTCTCTGGTGGCAATGCCATGCCATCAGTGTGCCCTGTAGGGCCCTCAAGGAAAGAACTTTTATATCCTTCTGCATAAGCCCAAGCTGTTTTAAGTCCTTATAACTATCTGCGCTCTATACGCCATGTAAAGAGATGGTTGTGCTGGTAAACCTCAGAGTTGCCCCATGCACCTCCTGTATCTTACTAACTAGATCTTGGTTATTTTTATGGTAGTTCACTTTATTATTATGGCTGTAGGCTAGTGGGTGCCCTGTTCCCACCACCTAGGCATCAACTACCTAAACGTCACCATCTCTTTTAATCACTAAAAGAGATGGTGACCTTTGTTCTTAAAGCAGTTGTTCAGAATGGAGACCATGGAGTCATGCCTCCACACGCGGACTCCATGGGTGCAGAAGCAACATTGGGCTATATGAGACAATGTCTCACTGCAGTGGTAACCAGCCCTACAGTTTGAGTCGTCGCTACCTCATCGAGCTGTGTGGACTCGAGTAGGCAGGGCATTGATCCTCGTCCTGATAAGGTCAATATACTCGAACCCTGGAAGGAGTCTGGTGCCATCCCTTACCCGATCATGCTGTGGAGGCACCAGATATGACTTTTGAAGTCATATCTGGCCTCCATCTACAGAACAGTGCAACAGAGATGTCCACCTCTTGTGTTCTGTGGGTGCTGACTCAATTAAAGTTCCCTGATAATGGGACCAGCCTCTAGCCTGCCTAAAGTCTTCTTGTATTAATGGGCTATAGAAAGCCTCTCTGCAGATAGGGGAAGAAGATAGTTCTAACTTCATGATTCTTGACAGCCACAGACATGGAACCCTGAGTCCACCATTCTTCACCCTCACATGGAAATATGCAGTAGGGGTGTCAGGCGGCAGTTGGAACCATGATCTCATGGCTGAATGGATAGCCCTGTCCATTCGGGATAGTACCGAGATATATGTCCTACCAAGCACCAACTTGTGGTAAAAGCGAGGTAGGAGATAGTGGGAAAGGAGAAACAGTCTTTGCTGGGGCTGAAGTATAACCAAGTAGAAAAACTTCCAACAACTATCTCTAATCCAGAGTAATTTAATAATAAGGTGTGACGCCTTTTGACAACTCATATACGAAAATATGACTTCTGCATTGCTTCAACCTTGGTATCACCTCTGGGTCTGGCTCCCACGGAAGAGATCTCAATAAAGTTCGAGACTGGTCTGGATAGTGACCCCTTCCCATAATGCATAGCATTATACATACCTGTGCTTTGCATTATGGGATACTAAGGCAAGTGATGTGAAGTCATAAGCTTCTATATATGAGTTGCCTCAGTCCTGAAAATAGTTCTGTTGCAAACTTGTTTGCTTACACTTTTAAAATATATTAGAAATGCACTTAGTCTTTAAACATGAAAAATGGTGATATAGCTGACTTGATATAGGATAACTATATCAAGAAGGAGGATTCTTAAAGTTGTTTGAGTTTATTGGTGAAAGACTCACTTTGATTGCCCATTGAAACACCTACCTTGCTTATTGGAGGTATGAAGTGGCTATTACCATGTTTCATCTCCAGAGTTGGGTCTCTGATTTTTTTCTTTACTCTCCCTTTCTTCTTAATGCAGTGCAGGTGGTTTTGTCTCTGCTAGGCACACTTACCACACTATATTTATTCATATAGAGATCTAAAATGGTTCCTGCAAGTTGGCCTCTAGATTGCACATGGGACCAAATTTATTCATAATGCTTCAGGAGGCTTCCTGAACTTGCTAAAGATTCTTATACTACCAGGTTGTGCCCGAGGGAGTCTGAGTATGGTAGCTTGCAGGAGACACTGCCAAGGCCATGCTTGAATTGGATTCTGCATAAGATTCCATAATCTATTGTATTGCATACCTATTCTCCAGTTTCTACTATCATGAAAGACAGCATAAAAAAAATCTCTCTCAAAAAAAAAAAAAAAAAATCAAAACAAAACAAAATGAAACCAAAAATTTTCAAAAAATCAATAAAAGACTTCATCAATATTTGGGGGCTTAGTACCAACCTCAATGCCACAGACATCTACATGCGATCTGTCGTTACTCATCATTGATTCTCAACCAAATCCTCTATAACTACACCTCATCTAAATTTTCCACATCTCTCATGCATGATCTTGTCCTGTCAGGTGTCTCCACCATGTCCTATTCTGTGCCTCTCTGCTGCATTCCTCATATGAGAGATAGGTCCACTCTTCATTTGTCTTTTTGTCTTTCCATGATATCCTCATAATTCTTCACAGCATCCACATTTCAAAGGCCTCCAGTTTTTTCACACTCAGATTGGAGAGGGTCCATGTCTCTACTCCATATAATAATGTAGACCATATGTGTAGCATTTGGAGATTCTTAGTCTTGTTTTCAGATTTAATTCTCTAGATGTTAGTAGATTTTTCATACTGTTGAAAGTTGACCTTGCAATTTCAGTCATTTTTCTAATTGCAGGTGATACCTTCCATAAAAACGGCAAACATGCACTTTTTTCAGATCTAATATTTCATGCAAATATTATTATCAGACCTAGAACCTCCTTTATATGATCTGCTTTGTTTCATGATTTCTTTGCCTCATTTTGTTGCTTTCATTTGCTGCCATGTGCTGTACTAACCTTTTGTATTATTTATATCTGAAAATTCATCGTGTACTGTCCAATTACCCAAAAGCGAGATAATCTCTTTCTGGGAGATTTCAAAGTTCACAATTCTGACTGGCTTCTCTTCTCTAACATCACAGGATAAACTAGAAGAGAAGTCGAACTATTTGCTGACGGTAATGATCTAATGCAACTTGTTCACTTACCTACTAGAATTGAAAGTAATCCTCATCATTCTCCCAACACCCTGGACCTTTTCTTAACCAACCTTCTCCATGCTTTTCTACAGATCATCCTCTTTCCAATCATTCTCCATGCTCTTATCCTCTGGCACTACAGTGATGCCAGCTGGGATGACCAGATTTCTATGCTTGTTTTCTGAGATATAATCCAAGCATTTGCTCTGATCTAACAACTGAAATTATTCTTGCTGGAATGAGTGTCCTTATTCCCTACTTCCACACAACATCCCTGACCGTTATCCAATCCTTGGTTTTCCAACAAATGTGCCAAAGCAGTCCAAGGTAATAATGCAGCATACGCTCAATGGCTCGAACTAAAGACTCCAACCTCTCTCTCTCTCAGCTTACATGGCAGCCCCTAATGGCTGCAAAAAATTATCATCACATTTAAAGTAGACGTTGTAAGGACCACAAGCCCTGAGCTTGCCACTTGCTCAAATGGCAGGTGAGCCATCTGATCCCTTGCCAAGGCTGTTGTGCAAACTTCTGCCCTATGATTTTTCCATCTCTCTCTCTCTTGCAGACATTCTGATGGAACAGTGGTAACATCTAAAGATAAGGCCTCTTGGCATCAATCTTCCTCCTCCAACTCTTGTTTAGCTTACCAAGGCTTTTTATGATTCCCATCCACAAAGATTTTTGTAAACCTATAGTACATTTGTGCTGCAATTGGGTCAAGGATTTTTTTAATTGTTATATTATTTTGTATTTTTATTTATTTTTTACATATTCTGAAAACTGTGTCTTAGAAACTGAACATGGAACTTTTTCAAACCTTTCAAGCCTCCAGTAAGTGGACAGGGATCTCACACCAGACTGTGAAGTTAATCTCCTACTAGATGTTTTATAGAAATGTGTGATAGACATAATGATGTATTTTAAAAAAAGTTTAAACACATGTAAAGGAAATTAGAATTTATTTATGACTCCTATATATTTTGCTCACTGTAACATGTGCATCCTTCAGGAACAGAGCAAAAGAATTGTTTACAACATTAAAAATATTAACATAAGAATGATTCAAGCAGACTGAGTATTACTTTCACTTGTCTTAGTCGCAGCCAGGTAATCTCCTGCCCACTCACCTGCAACTGAAATGAATAAAAGTGTGACTCATTCTGTTTGAATCATTATTATGTTAATATTTTAAATGGCATTACCAATTCTTTTGCTGTCTCCCTGAATGATGCTGATGTTACAGTGAACAAAAAAAAAAATATATATATATATATATATATAAAAATCTGCTAACGCCTTTTATATTCCCATATAGGGAGTAGGCGAGACCATTTTAGCCCTATCTAACTTTTTTGAAAACCGAGTGGGCAGTTCAATCTCCACTAGTAGCCAATTAGAGATAGCTGGCCCAAGGCTATCATTAATTTAACTGGCACACAATGAAGAGACAGCTAACAAGTGCCACCATCTCGTGGTCTCTAACCCTAACACAACATATTTTTTTTAATGTTTGAAAATAGTGTGGGTTCAACAGTTGATTTTCTTGTGTTTATCGGACAAAAAATCCAAGTTTCCAAGAGATAAAACCTGCTTGCCTGTGCGAGAGATCGACTAACTTGGGAACCAGTCGAAAAAAGGCTTAGAAAAATGTTTCTCTAGTCAGCAACCAGATTTGAACCCAAGTCTTCCTTCATGCAGTTAAGTGCCGTGGAATGCAAATGACGCTTCCATTGAGCTACACAGATATAGAAGTTGTAAATAAATCCTAATCTCCTTTGCATGTGTTAAACCATTTTTTTTTAAATATCTTTACAAAATTAATCTCTCACCTAAAAATAATGACAAATATGATATGTATGGTTGGATTTGAACCTGCATCCTGTTGGTTGGAGAGTGACTGCTCTAACCACTCACCCAACTAGGCCGGTTATCTCTTACTTTTCCATAAACCACAAACAATATGTCTCTTCTGATCTGTTGCCAGAAAGAAATCACAAAAATATGTAATAGCTTGATATTGATGAATCATCTGGCCGAGATATTCCTCCAGTTGTATGTATTAAGAGCTTGTGCTCCCAATCCTCTATTATCTTTATAAGCTGTTTTAATTATCTAGCTTCTAACAATATTGAAGCAAGCATTTAATTATAGACTGTTCCTAAAAAAGGAAGATAAAAGTCTACCATTAACTATTGTCCTATTGCCCTCACCTCCCTCGGTATCGAAAGTGATTGAGCAATTCATCAATAACTAGCTTCTTCATTCCCAAGAGACCCATGAGTTAATTAGGGAACACCAATATGGATCCCATCATTTTCATTCTAGCAGACCTCTTACTTAACTTAACCACCTTTTAACACAATCCATGGAAAGATTTGGAGAAGTTCATGTGGTTGCTCTTGATATTTCCAAGGCATTTGAACTGAACAATCTTGCATCAAGGCCTTCTTATTGAACTACCATCTTGTTCTATCCTTTGTGAGTAAAATGAATGTCATCTTCCTTTATGGTCATTCATTGTTTGTCATGGCAGATGATTATCATTGCTGGATTAACCCTAATGCTTTGTGCTTTTACCTGCTTTCTCGCTCCTATATATCAATGATTTTCCCTTATTACCATCCAGTTCTCTTCATAGCCTGGTTCTTCATTTACAAAACCTTGTGCTCAGACTTCAAGATTTTCTATGCCCCAATTCCTCTTCTAGCCATTCTCAAGTGAGGTGAAAATAATTTAGTAAAGTTTAATCCTACGTAAAGACAGTTCCACGTTATTTCTTAGAAGAATGACCTTGCTTCTCTACTCCCTCACTTTTGATAACACTTCATTCATCAAAAACCAAGATCAATTTTCTCTTCTTGGATTGACTTTTACATCTATCCATAAACACATCATGTTCATGGCCTCTGCAGTAGACTTTTCTTGGTATTCTTTTCCTTTGTAAAATACTTTTCTTCTGCTCAACTCCAAACACTTTACAAATCCAAGATGCTCATTTGTATCCTGAACAAACAACCCCCCTCTCTCCCTCTCCCTGCCTTCAGTCCATTTCAAATAGACACTGTTTTTGCATAATGTCCTTTCTATATGTATTTCTTTGAATTTCTCTTTACCGAACTGAGCTGGTCACTAATAGTCCTCTACTTGAACCATGTGTGAATATGAAGGATGCTGGTTAATCTATTCGACTCCAAACTCTGAACATTTAGGGGTTTGAGCTAAAGCATATTCAAATCCCCGTGTCTATGTTTTTCTACCTTTTTGTTTCTGCCATCTCTTCATCAGATCCTATGTTTACTCTTGAGATCCATGGACCTCTTTGTCTTCTAATTGGCCTAGATGTTTCTTTGCTTAATCTTGTATGTCTTTGACTCACTTCCAGAACATTTCAGGTGTGTTCTTCTCATCAATCTCTAAAAGCGCATCTAGTATTTTTGATGTTTCATTTGTGAATCTTGGGATTACTGTGACATTCAGTCTAGTGTGATGGAGCTGTCTTTGGAGGTTTTGGTGTCAGTCTTACCTTGGTTTTTACTAAATGGTGCAAATTGCAAGGTGACTGTTCAGACTCTTTAAAAATGATAAAAGAATAGTCAATAATAACAGTTTAATATAAGCAAATTACCACTTCCAATACATGCTTTAAATAGCTCATCAACTACAAATTAATATTTATCACAGTTATTAAACAGCTTAATTGGCATTAAAATTTAACATTCAAGCACAAGTAGAGTTATACATAATCATTAAGTCAACTAATTTTCACAGCTGACTTTTTTTTTAAACATAATTCAAATTACCTTACTGGTAGCATCAGATCTCAACATTCAATTTACAGTCCTTGAGGTCTAGCTAATGCAGGGTTAAGTTTTGACAGTTCGTAGTATACAAACATTTAATCATTTAACATAATCCATACATTAGTGTGCGAGAATATTACCTGTTAAAGTTTAAACATAATGTGCCAAAGTTTAATGTACCTATATGCTAATGTTGTATTATTTTCTTTCTAATATAGAAATGCACATCAAGAAATCTTGATGTGCATTTATATATTAGAAAGATTTGTATACAAGAAATCTTTGCTGAACTACATTCAGTGTGATTGAGGAAGGGAATTACTTCTTTGTGGTGGAAGTAATTCTCTATAATAACATTAGTTACAGCTGAGCTGGTGATATTTCCCTTTGTTACAAGGATGTTTGTATTCTGCTAGAACTTCATAGACTGTTCTCCACAGTTTATCAGCCTTCAAGGATTCTGAGAAAATATTCTTAGCACAACTCCTATTTCTGAGAAGATTCTTCACATTGGAGTCTTATGCTTTGTTTCACCTTTTTTCTGTTCACTTAACATGTTTTATATAAGTTCTCTGCCATGCAGTTAGCCTCACTTCCTTGATACTCTACTTACCAGGAGTTGCATGACTTTATTTTTCTTTGAAAAACACTTTGAAATGAGAAATAAATGTTACTGATTGAGTGTCATAATCTGAGGAAAGCCATGATAGAATTTGGCATTGAGGATTTTGGTGTCTTTGGATTCCCTGGAGGTGTCATGTAATAATAATAAATACTTACATAATTATTAGCTTCCCTTTTCTCCAAATTTTCATAAAATATTCCTCTTTGCCTAGTTTAATACTCTGCCCTCAGATCTCTAACAAGGATCACTTTTTCCATTTATGTCAGTTTCCTGTTCTGATGACTCAAAAATTTTCTCCACTTCTTCCATAGAAGGACTTTCTATGGCACCATAGGCAGAAATAAGTTTCATTGTCCATTTCCCTATTTTGAAGTTTGCCCACATAACTCTACTTGAAACCGCCTTCCAATCAAGAAGTTTATCTTCGTGTTTGGTGTTGAATGCTATTGCTACTCCTTACTTTCCTTGATCACCGTTTCCTGAAAATAACATCATGTACTTCTTATTTAGTAAGATTTCACCTTTTTTTTGTTTTTCTTTGTCTCAGTAATGCCAGTCATGTCCACATGGCACTTTTCTTCTGCAAGTTCAATGTTTGTTGTTGAATGCTATCACTATTCCTTCCTTTCCTTGATCATCATTTCATGAAAGTAACATCCTATACTTATTATTTAGTAAGATCTCACCTGTTTTTGTCTTCTTTGTCTCAGTAATGCCAATTATGTCCACATGACTTTTTCTGCAAGTTCAATTTCCTTTCCATTAATATTCCTTATATTGATGGTTCTGATCTTCAGTTCTTCTGATGATGCATTTATTGCTCTTCTTTTTCTTCTATATGTTGAGTTGGCATTTGTTCCAGTAACTGAATTTTCATTGTTTGTCCTGGTTCCCTGATTGAAAACATTGGCTTTGTTCAACTGGGTACCACCCCAGCTTTCACGAAATCTCATCATGTTGTACCATCATATGCATTTGTGGTTTAAGCCACCAAAGTGTACAATTTCATCAGCTAAGTTCCAAATTGTCAGCCTATCCTCTTTCATTCAGTACCCAGTATATATGTTGAGATTCATGTGGTACACCTACTAACAGGGTGCACCACGTGAGGTTTGAACATTAGATCAGAAGCCCCAGTCAGTTCTTGTATTCCTGAAAGGCGATGTCAATGTCTCCTCCCAGTTATTTGGCTTTTACCCTTAAGTGATCCTCCTCTGTTGTTCTGTCATTTGTTAAAATGCTATGTGACACCACTATTCAGATTCTGTTGGTCACATCCATGTTTGGCAATATAGCTGTCAACATGTTCTTTTGTCCAGAGATAAATATTTTCCAAAACTTCACTGAAATATTATTACACCACACTCCTCTTCAGCATTTTCTTGCTTTATATGTCTAAAATTTCTTTATCTACACTGAAGAAAATTGGTTTTGGAAGTGCTTTGCTCTGGTGTCAACTAAATACATATACTTTAAACAATTATTTATATATATCAGGTAACCAAAAAAGTTTGTGCGATTTTCAGTAGAGTTCACAGTATTGACTTGTTTTACTTTGCAGTGGTTTGCAAAGTGCAGAGTATTATGTCATTAGAAACAGATATATGTCAGTCAGTCAGTGTTCTCTAACTTGGTGTGTATTCTTTTTTTGTCGATTTGAACCCTTTTAAAATGTCAGTTGAACTTGGTGTAATTCGGGCTTGTTTGCTTTAAGAATTTAAACCTAGTTTGAAGGCTTAAGAAGCATCCCATAAGATATGTGGGGCATTTGGAACAGATGCGGTGACAGAACGTACTGTGCAGAAGTGGTTTAAAAAATTTGTTTCTGGTGATGAATTACTTGAAAGTGCACCAGGTTCAGAAAGACCCTCCATTATTGATAATGAAGAATTATGTGTCACTGTTGAAAATAATTCTACATTAAAATGTCAAGAACTTTCAAAAATGTTTAATGTGAGTTGTGAAACAATTTGTTTACACTTGCATCAACTGGGAAAATCATGGAAGCTAAGCAAATGGGTCCTGCATGCATCATCAGATGACAGTAAACTTCAAAGGGGATCAATTTGTTCTTCACTTCTTTCACATTACAAAAATGAGTTATTTTTGGATTACTTGCTCACTTCTGATGAAAAATGGATCTTGTACTTTAACAGGAAGCAAACTTATATTGATTGTCACCAAACGATCCAGTACTGCACACTTCAGAGGTACTGCTTCATCCCCAGAAGACTATGCTTTTTGTGTGTGTGTGTGGGGGGGTGGAACTGGCTCGAGTATTGTCCACTACAAGTTTCTCACTGTAGGCCAAACAATTTCGGCTGAGATCTACTCAATGCAACTCGAGCGTGTGTAGAATTTGATACTTCAGAAACAGCCAGGACTAATTAATCGGAAGAAAGTACTATTCTTACAGGACAACTCAAAACTTCATACTGCAAAACTTACCCATGAGAAGATTTGCGCTTTAGGATAGAAGATTCTCCTTCATCCTCCATATTCTCCTGACATTTCTCCAGGCAATTATCACCTTTTTTGGCACTAGACAATCACATATGAAATAGACAGTTCCATAATAAAACAGAGATTGAAACAGAAGTTGCTAGGTGTATTACTTTTAAAGACAAAACATTTTATAAAAGTGGAATTTACAAATTTGTATCTCATTGAGAAAGAGTTGTAGATTGTGAACGTGCTTATTTTAATGAATAAAACATTTTATAAAATTTCTACAGTTTTAATTTTTATTATGAAAAACCGCACGAACTTTTTTGGTTCCCTGATACATTGATTTTTGCCCACTTTTACTGTCAGTATTTTACAAAACAAATATAAAGTATGATAAAATTTCTTGAATAACTTATTCAAGAAATACACAGAGGTTTTTTTTTGAAATTGAATTGTAAAGACATTTTGACTTTAATTATTGATATCAAGTCATCATCATCATCAAATTCCTGCCATGCTCTCAAGGGGGGGGACGGGAATGTACAGGATATGATAGTACTACATGAAAAATTTACATCATTACTAACTTCCTGTCTACAATTTTCCTCCAAATCAGTCTGTTACCTGTCAAGACTCCAACATTATCAGATCATATATATTTCTTTCTTCTAAGGCACTTTTTACTGTATCAATCCACGTATATCTTGGTCTTCCTCTGGGTCATTTTTCTGCCAACCTGGCAGAGAACACTTGTTTTGCTAATCTTTCCTCGCCCATTCTGTTGAAGTGACCATACCACCTGAGATTAGCTCTGCTAACGCATTCCTGGATGCCGACAACGTCAAGTTCTTTCCTAATATCCTCGTTTTTAATATGATATTGCCATTGACCATCTGTTCATGTCCCTAATCATTCTCAGGACTCTCATATCTGTGATCTCTAGTCTTTGGTCAAGTGTTTTATTGCTAACCCAGCTCTCAGATTCATAAGTTTAATTTCTCTCTTATTCCATATAAATTTATTCAGTTGACTTCCTACCATGCCAGATTTGTTGATTCTGGTGTCTATTTCCATATTTAACTTACCATCTTCACTAAAAATCATGCCTAAGTAGATGAAATGTTTTACTTGTTGTATAAGTTCTCCATTCAAAACACAGTTGACATTTTCAATGATTCTGCCTATTTTCATTGTCTTTGTCTTTTTATTGCTGACCTTCATACCATATCTATTACAACAGCTATTCAATTTAGTCAGAGAATCTTGCAGACTTGTAGCGGATTTATTTAGAAGTATAACATCATCCGCATAAAGCAAAGAGCTGACATTAACATCTCCAATTCTGATATCATGTTTAATACCACTTTCCTTCATTATGTGATCCATATAGATGATGAATAACTGAATAACAGATCCTTGTCTCACACCATTAACATTAAACCATCTCCCTGTACTTCCTTCAATTCTGACTGCTGACTTACAACTCAAATACAGACTAAGTATTGCTTGATATAATGCCCCATTGACACCATATAACTGCAGCGTATTGAAGAGCTTCTCTCTTGGCACCTTATCATATGCCTTTTCCAAATCGACAAAACTTAAATACAAATCTTTGTTATCCCATGCTTTTTCGACTATTTGTCGTAAAGTGAAAATCTGATCCTGACAGCCATTTGGCCTGAATCCAGCTTGTACTTTTCTTCCATAATCCTTCTCAACTCTTTCTCTATACTTGCATAAATCTTACCAGGAAAACACATTAAGAAATAATTTTGTAATTCTCACATTTTCAGTTTTATTTCCCTTTTTATATATGGGAACTATGAGAGCTCTATCATTTGGAATTCGTCCCTCTGTCCAGGCCTTTTGAACTATGCAGTGCAGCCACTATAAGACTTTTATACCTCCATACTTCAGCATTTCTGGTCATATATCATCTCCTCCTGCTGCCTTTCCATATTTCAGACCTTTGATAGCTTTTTCTACTTCAAGTATGTATATGTATTCCTGACTGCATGCATTGTCGGTGTTTTTTTTTCATTTAGCAATTTTTCAAAGTAATTACTCCATACTTCAAGGATATCTTTTTCTCTTCTTTTCATGTTACCTTTGTCATGTCTTTTTCTCTTTTCTCCATTTCTGAACTTCTTCAGCAACCTCCAGAATATCTTGCTACCTTCTTGATATTTATTTTCTATGTTCTTACCAAAGTCTTTCCATGACTTTTGTTTAGCAAGTTTTACACAGTGTTTATCTTTCTTACATTTGTCTCTGTATTCTCTTAGAGCACAAGCTGACTTATTTAACCAGGAACTTTTGATATACTTTCTTCTTTTTTTTCGCTGCCTCTTTAACTTCCTGCGTCAAAAATGGAGTTCTGATTTTTCTATCCTTGCAGAGAACCTCACCACGTGCCTCTCTGGCTGAATCAGTTAGTGTTTTCTTCAGGGCTTTCCACTGAATCTCCAAGGTTTGGTTCCTGTTTGCGAACTGTTTCATTTTTTCTTGAACAATGTTTGTGTTGTATTTTAGTCTATATTTCACATCTGAGAGCTGCTCAACTTTTATTCACTTTAAAACTTTCTTATATGTTCTTTTTTCAATATGAAATTTAATTTTATCCTGCTCAACACTAAATGGTTATCACTTTCAATTTCAAATCCTCTGTACACTCTGATGTCCTGCACCAGGAAAATAACATCACTATCAACAATAACATAGTTAATGAGACTTTTCTTATTCCTTGCCTCTTCTCTCCATGTGAATTTGTGTACATTTTTATGTTTGAACATTGTGTTAGTAATAACCAGTCCATGTCCTGAGCAGAAATCCAACAAGTATTTGTCATTATTATTTTTGCTCTTTTCTCCAAATTTTCCCAAAATATTTTTGTATGTCTTACAATCATTTTTTACTCTGCTATTTAGATCCCCAAGAAGGACCAACTTTTCCTTTTTCATTGTGTCAGTTGCTCTCTCTAAAACCTCAAAAAATTCTTTCACTTCTACCTTCTGTGGGACCATAGGCACAAATAAGTCTCATTGCCCAGTTTCCCATTCTGATATTTGCCCACATCACTCTACTTGAGACTGCCTGCCATTCAAGAAGATTAGCCTCATATTTTGTATTGCATACTATGGCTACTCCTTCTTTTCCTTGATTGTCATTTCCTGAATATAATATTTTGTATTTATTACTCAGATCTCACCAGTTTTTGTCATTTTTGTTTCAGTCACCCCTATTATGTTGATCTGGTACTTATCTAATTCCTCAACTAGCTCCATTTCTTTGCCATTGAAGCTTTTTATGTTGATAGTATCAATCTTTAACTCTGGTGATGTTGAGTTGGGGTGTGTTTTCAGATTTGTTCCAGTAGCTGACTTTTCACTGTTCGCCCTGGTTCTCTGGCGAAAACAATGGTGGCCTTGTTTAACTGGGCGATGTTCCAGTCTTTATGAAATTTTGTCATATACCATCATTTTATATTTTGGTTTAAGCCAATAAGAATACAATTATGTCAGCTCAATCCGAAATTGCCAGTTCATCCTTGTTTGTTCAGTATTCAGGTAGATACCTAGATACAATGAGAAGGTGATGATTGGACATTAGGTCAGAAGCTCTGGTCGGTTTTCTGCATTCCTTTAAAGGCTATGTGGAAGTCTCCTCTCAGTTATACATCTTTGACCCTTCAGCACCCCCTTGATAACAAGTTTAATTTATTATCATTTATTAAATTCTGATCATTGATTGTGCCTTTTGTGAAAGTTGTAACTCTTATTATTTGTAGAAATTTTTATATATTAAATTCTAGTCATCAATTAAGCTAACTGTAAAAATAAGCTGCCAGTGGTATCAGATTTCTATACTGAAATCTAAGAACACAAGTAAGATCCTAGATATATGTATTTTCAATTGTCACTTATTCTCAAAAATCAATCTTAACTTCCTCAGTAGTAAATTGAATTTTCACACCTCTATTTACAAAAAATGAAAAACAGCTTAATAATACTAAAATATATTACATTTAATGCTAAACATTAAACTACAACACTGCAAGAAAATCTTTTACAAATGTTGATGCTGCATGCAAACATAATATGTAAACATTGCATGACTATATATATGTATATAAAAAAGCTGGCCCGGTTGGCTGTGTGGTTAGCGTATCCACTCTTCAGCCAAAAGGCTGCGGGTCCGAATCCCACTGTGGGCATGGATGTTTGTGATTGTCTGTGAAATTACTAGTGGTGGTAGTGGGCAGTAGATGGATTGATGTAGACGAGGCAATTTGTTGTAGTTGGTGGATTAAGTCGTGGAGATGGAGAGTTGTAGAGTAGGTGTCCTCCCTCGATGAGTCCTTGGACTTCTTGGAGGTGTCACATAATAATAATAATAATATACACACACACACACACATGTTGACAAGCAGGTTATTGTTCCTCTTTATCGAGCCTTCATAAGATCTCTTCTTGACTACTGTGCCCAGATTTGGGCACCAGGATTTCTTCTTGATGGGGAAGAGGTGAGACTATTCAAAGGCGAGTGCCCAAGATTGTAGTTGGTCTATGGAATAAACCTTATGATAACAGGTTGAAGATCTGTGGGTTACAGAAATTAGTTGATAGGCAGAAAAGGGGTGATATGATTGAGACATTCAAATTACTGAGGGATTTTTACAAGATTAATTCAGAGGAAATTTTTCAGAACAGATCTGGTAGTAGGAGAACTAGGTGCCATCCATGGAAACTGAGCAAGAGTGTTTGAACTAGGTTTTTTTACTTGGAGAGTGGTGAATGAGTGGAATAAGCTGTTAGAGTCTGTTGTGGGTGTCATGATTGTGAATGAGTTCAAAGCAAAGTATGATAGATACTGTGTGACACGATGTTTAGGGCCTCCCTCGATGAGTCTAAGGACTCCTTGGAGTTGCCCATAATAATAATAATATAAAAGCAAGCAATTAGTTGTGCAGTTCTCACAATATAAAGGCACTAACAACCGAGATTGAAGCAGAGGTTGCTAGGTTTATTACTTCTGAAAACAAAACATTTTATAAAAGCAGAATTTACAAACTTGTATCTTGTTGGTTTTTAATTCACTACAGAATATTTAAGTTTATACTGATTTATATAAACAAACTTCTGTACAACATCTGTATGCATAAATGATGTTCTGCAGAATATTGAATATCTTTAATAGTTCTTTGAATATTTACTGAATGATGGAATCACTGGTGAAACAGAAGGATGCAGTTGAAAGCTTTTTCCTTTAGTTATATTATAAATTAAAGATGCTAAGAAATTGTATTCTTGGTTTAATCTTTTATTCAAGTGTAAGCAAAGTTTGCACTCATGAAGCATCTTCATGACTGGGCAACTTTTATATAGTGAGTAATGACTTCAAATCAGTTGCCTTGTTATCCCATAATGCAAAGCACACCTCCTTTCGGATGCATATAATGCTGTGCATTATGGGAAGGGCTACTACTCAGACCAGTTTTGACCTTTATTAAGGTATATTAAAGTGCACCAAAACTAAATCTCATTGAATGACCCTGAAGGATCACTACTAAACTCATTACTCCTGACCTGAATCACTCCAAGATGCAAGACAGAAAACTCAGCATCTTGGAGTGATTCAGCAGAAAGTTACATGCAGTGGAATTAATGCTGAGTTCTATAATATATTATACTAAGGCAAAAAAAAAAAAACCTTTTATCAAGCAGAGCCTCCCTACACACCATGAAAGAAGCAAACTCAAAAATGAACATTATTATATGTCACCAGATATTTCTCATATACAAGTAGTGAAAAGGTATATCAACTTATTTGAAAAGGTGTATCAACTTGAATTGCTATGCATCAGAGATAGATCTTGAAAGTTTTTTTCATTTGGTTATACTATAAATTAAACATGCCAAAGAATTATATTTTTCTCTTACTCCTTTATCTAAGTGTAGCAAACAACATTTGTGCATGAAGTATCTTCACGACTGGGCTACTTATACAGGCTAATGACTTCACATCAATTGCCTTGGTATCTTAATTCAAATACTGTCTAGGATCCTCCTTTAATGGCTTCTAGGAAAAAATTACATATAAATGTTGCTTTTTTTTTTTTTCATCTTCAAGATTTGTGATCTTTTCCTCTTCCTGTACGAAAGATTCTCAAGGATAAATGATCAAACACTTAGAAAAATCAACTCCCCGTTAATTAGTCATTAGCCGAATTGTTTAGATACTTCACATGCAAACTTTGTTTGCTTACACTGATATAAAGGATTAAATTGAGTATACTTTCTTGGCATCTTTAATTTATAGTATAACCAAATGAAAAATAAGCTTTCACCATCTCTCTTTCTGATCCAGAGTAATTTAATAATAAGTTTATACACTTCTTCACTACTTTTATATGAAAAATATAGAACTTCTGCATTACTTTAACCTTGGTTTGGGTAGTGGCTCTTCCCATAATATATAGCATTATAAGATTGTAGGATGTAAAGCCATTGATATGAAGGATAAGCCTCTATGTACAAGTAATTCAGTCCTGAAATACTTCACATTCAAATTTTATTTGCTTATACTTGAATAACTTAGATTTGGTGTTGGTATCTAGAGAGAGCGTTGTTCACTGAGCATGCTGAAGCACAAATTTAGGGTAACTTAAGCAATTAGGGTAGAAGCGAGTGACTGTGAGAATGACCAAGTTGGAAATCTAGTCTCTCAAGCAAAAATATTGAGTAGGATGGTCATTTCAGAAAGTAAAGGTGGGGGGGGGGTAAAGGGATGCTGCAGTATATAGAGACTTGAGGGAGGAATTTTTGGCATTGGTTAGTGCAACCTCACCAAAAGTTATAGACAATAGTGAGACTTGGTTAACAGCAGATGATGTATTTACAAGGATAGAATGTGAAGGGTTTAGTATTTTCAGGGAAGATGGAGAAAATAGGATGGGGGGGGGGGGGATACTGCTGATGATAGTGAATGAATTGTGGCCAAAAAGAATAAGAGATAGTCGGCATTGGCTGTTCGTTTGAAACAGTCTGGTGTGAAATTAAGTTGCTGTTATAGCAACTTGAGATAACTTGTGGAACTCCCTGGCCTATAGCAACTTGGTTGTTGCTATAGGCCAGGGAGTTCCACACATGAGCTGGAAAACATGCATCACCAAATTGAGTACAGGTCAAGTGATTATTATGGGGGACTTCATTTATGGAGATATAGACTGGAAAGAGGAAAGATGACATGGCTGGAAGAAAATAGAATTTATACGCTTACTAAGATAATTACTTAAGGCAGCATGTGATGGAGGGGGACTTGGGATGGGAGAGTATTGGACCTGGTCATAGGCTCAGAAGAGTTATCCATAACCAAGGTGACCACATTGCCTCCAGTTGGTGAAAGTGACCATGTGGTCTTGACTTGGGAGGTTGTAAAATATGAGGAATATTCTGTCAAGAAGGCGTATATGTAGAACCATTAGGTAGGTGATTATGACAAGCTTAGGAAGAAGCTTAAATCTGTGCCATGGCATAAAACACTGCAGGGGAAGGATGTTAGTAGTGACCACTTTGCAAAGATATATCATCCTAGTGAGGTTACTACTTTAACATATGTGGCAGACACCGATGTTGGAACAGAGTTGGATGAATTGGAGGTTCTTAAGATATTGCAGAATCTCAATGTAAATAATACAGCTAAGGAATTAGATGGGTGTATCAACTTGGGTTTTGTGAAAATGTGCAAGGGAACTGGCAATGCCAGTTCCCAGTGAGGTTACTGCTTCAATATGTGACAGACACTGATGTGAGAACAGAGGTGGATGAATTGGAGGTTCTTAGGATATTGCAGAATCTTGATGTAAATGCAGCTGTGTGATTAGGGTTTTGCGAGAATATGCAAGGGAACTAGCAATGCCTCTGACTAGGCCTTTTAATTTAAGTGTCAGCTATGGTAGATTTGCTAGTGAGTGGAAAGAGGACAAAGTAATTCCCTTACATAAGGGAGATTCTAAGACTACAGTAGTAAATTGTAGACCAATCAGTATCTCAGGCATGGTGGTAAAAGTTCTAGAATAATTGGTCATAAAGAGAATCCAGCATGGCTTTGTGAAGGGTCAGTCATGCCTTAGTAATTTACTAACTTTTTATAATAGAGTAAAATGACTACATGATGATTTTTCAAAGGCATTCAACAGAATACTGCATCGAACTCTGTAACATAAATTAGAACAAATGAGGATGGGCATGACACTGGTTAAGTGGATAAGAGGGTGACTGCTGGACAGATATCAAAAAGTGGAAAAATGAGGGGCAGAATCAAGGCAAAACATGTAGAAATAAGGAAGTTGTTATTCCTCTTAAGGCCTTGATATACCCACATCTGGATTACTATTAGGTTTTGTGTCAGGAAGTTGGTATATATATATATATATATATATATATATATATATATACTCAATGGGCAAAATGTTAGAGATCATGTCATAAATAGCAGCCTGTACTCTCTGTGGCATTCACTCCACTAGATACCTGAGGGTTGCTGGAGGAAATACCAGCAATGTCTGTTACAGCATTATCCAGAACTGCACCTTAGTTGTCAGTCTCAGATACATGGATCTGATGTCTCACTCTATGGCATCCCAAAGCTATTTGATCTGATTTAAATCCAAGTACCTTAGGGGCCACCGGATAGTCCCAAACTCAGATGAGTGTTTCTCGAGCCATGCCTGGTGGGGCAGCACATTGTACTGATGAAACAGACTATTGGCTGAAGGATGTATGAAGGCCATGAAAGTGTGTAGGTGAACAGCCTGCACATTCTGGTAGCATACAACATTTAAGGACCCCTCCAGACCCACTAAGGGACCTAATGTATCACATGAGAAGGATCCCCAAACCATCACAGAGTCGACAGGGATATGACCACATGTTGTCGACTACACATCTGCATCCTCCTGTTAGCTTGGTACAACTGATAACAGGATTCATCAAACCACATGACTCTAGTCCACTCTGTAGATGTCCAGTTTTGATGGTCCTGACACCAGGTGAGGTGTCAGGACCATCAATGACCACCGATGACGAGTAGTCAACCATGGTATGCAATTAGGCCTTTGGCTCCCATATCCCACGGAATGTAAAGTATGCCATACCGTTCACTCACTGATGCTGCTTGGACCTTTGACATTGAAACGGGAAGTGATTTGCACCGCCTTCCCTACAGTTGGTCTGTAAAAGCCTGGATAGTCTACGTCGACCTGTCATCAATGGTGTGGTCAGCCACCACTTTCTTGCTGGGTGCTGGTGTGTCCATTGATGGTATAGTTGCAGCAGACCCTTGAAACGGTTGTCCCAGAGAATCCTAGGGTTCTTATCATTTGGGCAATAGAATGACTCACCTTTCCTGTGCCGATAATATGGCCATGATCAACGTTACTAAGAACGCCACATTTACCCGTGTTTGTTAATTGCGATATACTGTTAGGAATCCCCAATGTCTGTCTTTCTACTGTCTGCATTGGTTTGGATACGATTCACTCTGCGTATGGAATGCCAGTGTCAACTTCCCATCACTCGTATCTCTAATGTTTTGTCCATTGAGTGTACTGATATGTATTGAGGCCACCATAGCACTGTTGAAGAAATTACACAACAGCGTGCATTTTGATTGAATGATTAAGAAATCACTTTCTTATCATGTTTAAGAAATCTGTCTGAGCTTTTTCAGTGAAAGCAGGTTATCTAATCTCAAATGGAGGTAGCAGGGCCTTTCTTCCTGGAAACAGGTTTTATCTTGAATACATACAAATCAGCCAAATAATATTATTAGTAACATCCGACTTCCATGGAGTCAGGGACTAATTGTGGGTGCTACATGCTATCACACTCAAAACTCATCCAAACATGGCCTTAAACTGATTCAGTGTGCCTACTTTCAAAACACACACTCAGGCAATATTCCACTCACCAAGCACTTTCCATGGAAAGAACCTGCCCTTCATTTCTCTGCTCACACCCTATTATACAATTTCCAGGGATAGTCTCTTGTTCTATTACCCCCCCCCCCATTCTATGAAAAATTTCTCCCATGTCAACATGATAACCCCAGATTATCTCATATTCCCAACCCCCTGCCCTTTCTCTTCGTATCGATGAGGCTTTTCAATTTACATTTCTTCAATCTGTCTTCATACTCCACATTCCAAAGACTACTGACCACCTTTATGAATCTTCTCTGGACCCTTTCTAACATATCCTCATCACCATAAAAATCCGGTGACCAAATTTGTACATGATAGTCCATGTGACGCCTTCAAGGCCTTATACAATAGGATCGTAATCTATATTTCTGCACTTCAGACTACATCAGGTTCACACTCCAAAACACTACTGATAGGCAGTGGATGGAATTTTATAGTTATGTAGTGTGGAGTGCCCTCCTCCTTGAACTATATATATATATATATATATATATATATATATATATATATATACTGGGGCGGGAGGTGGGGGGGGGGGGGCTCCAACCCCCTGAGTTCCGGGCTGGTAAGCTGATAAGAGCTTGTAAACTGGTAAGACAAAAAAAAGTTTCAAATTTCGGCTTATCTTTTTATATATATATATAAAAAAAAAATATATATATATATATATTATATTATTTCGCTGCTGGATATATTTCACTAGTATGTATGTATGTATGTTATTTCACTCTTGACCACTTTTACATTGTTAATATTTTACAAAATGAATATACACTATTAATAAAATAATTATAAATAATTAAAGGTATGTATTTTATTTGAATAATATATTCAAGAAATACACAGTTGACTAAAGTGAAAATGAACATGAATAAATCTAATCTTTAAAGGTACCTGTGTCATAACTATAAAACAACAAAATTACACAATAACCACATAATAAACTTCAATGAAAGTACAGATATTTGGTACTGAAAATAACAGCATATCATTGTGTAGAAACAATGAGCAAATCAAACAACAGGACTACAAGGTACATACAACAATTGGTTTACCAATTAAAAATGTTTTTTAAGCAAAGATGCTAATAAACTATGCTTTGCAGTTGCTGTTTCACTCTTTAGAAGCAGATTACTTCCATGTTCTAAAGAGTGAAACATGTGGAGTACAGGTAACCCTCGTATAACACAGATGTTAGGTTCCATAGAAATTCCGCATTATATAAATTGCATTATGCGAGACTCGGATCACATAGAAAAAGTAGGGTTATGTTCCAAAATCATTTTTGTTAAATTATATAAACAACGACATATCCAACAAAAAATATTTTTATTTAATTCAGTTAATTCGTGTAAGTTAAGAAAACATATAAACTATGACACAAATACATAGTATAAACTTATAAAAATTAAAAATTGTACGTAAACTTCATCACACATAATGCATAAATGTTTTAGGCAAAATAAAATAAAGTGCATATTTTAATTGTCATCACTATATTCAAAACTAGCATTTCGAAGATGTTCTTTATTTACGATTGGCTGGACATCATCATCACTTAAAATCTCTTGGACATCATTTGTATGATTCTCATTGCATACTTCGGCTGGTGTAGTTATGAAGAAGTCAGTAATAAGACGTTGCTTACCACTATGCTGCAATTTTTTATTAAGTTAATAATGTGGAGCTAAACAAATATCCATTTGTCTCTTGAATTTTCCAGAGTGCTCCATTGAGGGATCATTATCCATAAAATAACTTCCTGACGTTCTTGTAAGTCAAATCCTCTGCTAATTTCTTTAAACTGAATTCTTTAAACGGATTCATCACAATCAAAATCTTCGGCAGAACATTCCCCACCATTTGGTTCGACGTCATCCATTAAGTGCGCCAGTTCCTCCTCATTTAAATCTATTTCCCCATCAATTAATTCACTAATTTCGTTTTCAACCATATCGCAAAAGCTCTCTAAGTGGCCATTACTATAAAAATAAATTTTTTACATATAAAAAAACGCATTACATATTGTATGTAACTCACCAGAAAATGAAATTCTCAGTTTGAGATTAACACACTTATGATTTTTAATGCGCTTTCCTGGCAGAAAATGAAGACAATTTTCAACAATAAACACTTTATATGGTAAACAATTGACGTACATGCATGCTAAAGGGTATTTCTCCTAATATAAATTTGCTTCTTATAACTACATGCGCGATATGGGCTGACACAAATTTAAAGAAGATAAAGTTTCATTTTTAAGTCGCATGGTGAAAAATATGTATGAAAAGTTAAAGGGTTACCAATTTGTAGACCATGTTATATCAAAATCGCGTTGAACAAGGATTACTACAATTTGTTGACCACGTTATATCGAAATCGCGTTGAACAAGGATTACTACAATTTGTTGACCACGTTATACAAGGGCTACCTGTATTCATAACTATAAATTCACATGTATTCCACAGTTATTAACTTTTTAATAGTTAATTACTTTTTAATGACACTAAATAAACTTTAATAAATGTACAGTTATTAAACAACAACAAGAATTACATTAAAAAAAATTACATTGTTTTTAATCCTTAAACATGCTACTGTATACATAGAGGGATTCCAATGTAAGCACGCACACTAACGTGCTTTTTTGAATGTAATTCCTGTTGTTGTTTAATAACTGTACTGATGATGTCTTATTAAACTTGAAGACAAAATATTTACATATTAAAAAGTTAATTACTGTGACATACATGTAAATTTATAGTTACCACCATGTAATTTAACTTCTACTGAATTCCATGCACTGCTTTCATTAAAACAAAAGAATCATATATTTCAAAAGTGGATAAAAGAACAGCTGTAGTGGTAATGGATAAGGCCAACTATGAGCGGAAGATATACTGCCTTTTACAGGATATCTCCACCTGTCAAGAAATTATTTATAATCCTACAAAAACATAGATTAAACACTTAAGTAAATTCCTTGATGAAGTTGTTAACTGGAATGAAAATATTTTTTTGTATGAGATATGCACCCATTTTGGAAGGACTTCTTGTTTATATGGTCTACCAAAAATTCATAAAGAATATTGTCCAGTAAGACCCATTGTGAATTGTATTGACTCTCCCACATATAGAATTGCTAAATTTCTTTCACATTTATTAACTGCTCATTTTGGAACAATCCAGATCATTTATCAAGAATTCCACACATTTTTTTTTTTTTTTTTGAAAAAAACCAAGTATATTCAAATACAAGAGCCAGATATGTTAGTCAGCTTTGATATTGTTTCTCTATTTACCAATATTCTATTATCTGACATTGTTAGTTTAGTATATGATGATTTCATTCCTGATATTGTGAAGATTTTTGAGTTTGTTATAGAATCGGGATATTTCAGCTGGAAAAATAAGATCTATAAACAGATTGAAGGCACTGCCATGGGTGGTTCTCTCTCCAGCTTTGGCAAACTATTTTTTGAACCGTCTGGAAGATATCTTGTACTCAATCCATTCATCGCCAATCCTCTCTTTGGTTTCGTTACATCAGTGGCATTTCTGCTGTTTGACCTCATTCTGAAAATGAATTTATCTCTTTTTCATATCAGATCCTTCACCCACACGTTCAGTTCACCATGAAAAAAGAAAATGTTGACAGTTTATCTTTTTGGACATCCTTCTTTCTTGCATGGCCTCCAGTACTTTGTCAACCAATATTTATCCAAAACCTACCTTTACTGGCAGATACATTCATCTCAAAAGTCTGCTGATCATACCTCTCAAAAAATTGGTGTTATGAAGTCGTTAATTGATAGACACATAATGTGTGTGTCCTCCTTCAAGCTTACAACAAGAACTTCTCACTATCAAAACTTTAATAGAATTAAATGGTTACAACCCTCATCAAATCTAACAGATAATTGACTTCTATTTTCTAACGCTTAAGGATTCTGCGAGAGACCAGAAGATTTGACTCCCTTATATTTCTGGTATCTCTGACCCTATTGGTAGAATTTTGAAGAAGTATCACCACATATTTTTCTATCAACAAAATGCAAACTCTCACCACCATGTTTAGCTGGGGTTTACCAGATTCCTTGTGAACTTAATTTGACATACTTTGGACAGACAGGCTGTTCTATGAAAAAAATAATTAATGAACACCATTATTACATTGAATACATGAAACCTCAAAAGTCTGGTCTGGCACAGTATAGTGTTGATACTAAACACAGCATCCTGTGGGATGAAGCTCATCTTCTCCATAGAAGAATAGTTTTAATATAGTTTTAATATTATTTATTAATATTAATATTAATTTCTAGCATGCAGCAACCATTTTTAATTGGTAAACAAATTGTTGTATATACCATGTATTCCTGTTCTTTGATTTGCTTGTTGTTTCTACACACTGATGATGATGTCCTCTTATTTTCAGTATGAAATATCTGTATTTTCATTAAAGTTTATTATGTGGTTATTGTGTAATTTTTGTTTTAAGAACATGAATAAAGATTGTCAGCCTGAGTGAACTCAGACAGAGCTGCGGTTACAAATGATTCAATAAATAGGCTGTGTAGAAGAAAGAACTCTGTGCAGTATGTTGATATATGATGTTTCTGGTGGTAGAAAGGCTTTTTATACAACCCAAACAATAAAGTTGTTATACACACTCAAAGGCATGGGTATGCAAAATAAGCTTGTGACATGGATAGGAGGTATTGTAAAATAATGTTTTACCGTTGGTTCATATCAACTCGGCATGAATGGGTTTAGATTTTTGGTTTTATAAATGTGGTCACCCTGGCCTGTAATTATGCATGCTTCAAATGCAACTTACCGAACTGTTAAGTCATCTCCTGAAATTGATCCCTGGGTGGGGTGTAGATTTGATTATTAATACGAATGTAATTCATATACATAATGAACTTGCTATATATATATATATATATGTAAATTAAGAAAAAAATTAACAAAATAAAGTAAAGAAAAATAAAGTATTTAATAAAAACACTTATATTAAATACTTTATTATTATTTTTACATAATTTTATATGTATAGTAAGTCTAAGTCCATCATGTCTATGAGTTACATTGGTATTAATAATCAGAATTATTTTGTTATGTGAAAATCATTTATTTATATATGTATGTGTGTTTGTAGTGAGAAATTAGTCAAAATGCTGTGGCATTATATAAAATTATGTTCAGATGAACATGTACATCTGAGCACTAAATCAAAAAGAATTACAGTAATGCTATTGTGTCTTCCTTGGGACATCTGTTAGAGTACAAAAATAAACTTATATATTATATCAACTTAGGTTTCACAAGGGACTGCATTTTTTCTTTTGAAAATTATTCTTCTGTTTGAGATATCTTAATGCCATAGTGAGGTATGTGGCTGCTTTCCTTGCATACTGTTATCCTTTCTCTGTGAAGAGATGGTTTGTGTATGTAGGCAAATGTTAATTATATTAATTTTATTTCAAGTAAATATTATATATTTATTTTTCTGAATTCGTGCTGACTTCAGATATTTTGAAGGCAGAAAATATAAATATGTGGGTAATCATAGATAGATTCATATTCATATAGTGCCAGTTATGCAGATTAAATTTGTTTGCACTATTACACTGAACAAACAAGTATCATTCTATCCAAAATCAGGTATGCATATTATGAAATTCTTAGATTTAATTGATATGTGTTATGGATAAGCTTTTTACAAATATTACTGGCTTTTCTTTCAGGAGGAAGAGAGCTCAAGCTGTACTGATGGAACATTCAGTGGTCGTAGATATTTTCAGTGCCCACCTCGCAAGGCTTTTTTCATTCGACTTAGTCAGTGCCGTAAGGATAGTAGGTTCTTGGAATCTGAAAAGAGAAAAAGTGCTGGTAAGTTTGCTATTTACAGATTGTTGTGTGTGTGTGTGTGTGTGTAGAAAGTTTTTTACCTTGGGTATATACTATGTTAATGATACCAAGCAATTTTATAAGCTAGGTTTTAATCCTTTTCTTCCGAAGTAAGCAAACAAACAAGTAAATCAAGTTTGCGCCTGCACATAGTGCAAGTCTGAGGCAACTCGTGGTAAAGGTGGAGTAAGCTCCAATTGCTTTCCTTAGTATTTTCCCCTAATGCAAAGCACATCCCCTTGTGGAGATGTATGATGCTATGCATTAAAGGCAAGGGCTACTACCCAGACCAGTTTTGACCTTTATTGAGGTCTCATCAGTGGGAGCCAGACCTAAAAATGCCAAGGTTGAAGTAATGCAGAGCTTATAAATTTTATCTAAACAAGTTGCCACAAGATGCTTTGACCTTATTGAATAAAATTCTCAGGATGAGAGTAAGATGTAGAATCTTACTCTCATCCTGATATTTTGGAAAAAAAAAAGGATTAAAACCTAGTTTATAAAATTGCTTGGTATCTTTAACACACACACATATATTATATATATATATATATATATATATATCAAGAGCACAGCAGTCTTAAACCTTTGCACCAAGTCAGTAACTATTCTTTTTATAAAACACGTTAAGGCCAGTATTTTGTCCTAATGTTTCTTATAATTTTTTTTCTTTAGTTATGACTTTCTTTAGTTCTCCTTCGCCCTGCAGATTTGAAGTGTTAAATCCAATTAATGAAAATGCTAAAGCTCTTTGGGAGAAAAGAAAAAAAACTCCTCTATGTGACATAATGTTCAGTCAATTTTGACGGAATATAGTTGTTTCAAAAGCAGTTTAAGAAACAACTATATTATTAGTACTTTATGATGTTTTCCAATTTTTGTATCAGATGAGGATCCTAATTTTGATGTTTGGTGCTGGATATCAAACCATATTGGAATCAAGGGAAATGGGATCTCTGATTTGGCTTGTACTTTGTCCACCTGCCCTTTGTCATTCCCGTCCTATACTAACTACAATCAGCTAATAAAAGTGGTTAATTAATCAGTGGCAGGAAGAATCTATTTAGGGCTGATATGTTCATCTCTTGAATGTAGGAACAATATAACATTTGCCTTACCATGCGTGCCATGTTCTGATGGAGTGCCAGTTATGTAGGGCCAATAAAACTGCATTCCTCTCTGAGGAATGCAGTTTTAGTAATCTGGCTGAGCTATATATACTCAGGCAGATCTTCAGAATTGGAGAAATTGAATGAAGTTTTTTTGAAAAGAATTAATACAAACAAATTTGGTCATAAATACGATTTATATGTAGTGTATACCATTGGTTAATAGTTTAAAATATGTTTTCTCTTACATATTTACTTATTCAGATGTTTTTTTTATTACTTTGAATACATCTGTAACTTTTGTAATGGTGCAGTACTTTTGCTCCCCTTACACCAACAAACCAGAAACCAGCCAACATGTCATTTAATATCATTAACTCCTTTGATTGCCAAGAACATTCATTTATACCATATAAATGTAGCATTATAAAGAGCTTTTCTCTTCATATCATGTATCTTTTCCAAATTTACCAGACTTAAATGCAGTTTCTTGTTATGTCACTATGATTTCCTTAGTGACCAAAGACCAAAAAGGCTGCGGGTTCAAATCCTGCCGTGTGCATGGTTGTCTGTGAAAATACTAGTAGTATAAAAATAAAAATCTGGTCCTGACAATCCATAATTGGCCTTAACCCAGTTTGTTCCTTCCCCAAGGTTCTCTTCCTAAACTTTCCTTAGCCACTTACTAGAATATCAAGTTTTAGAATGCCTATATTTATAAAATAAATCACCCACATACTTGTCTTTACAAGTCACATCATGAAAATGTGCTTAAATCACAGCCTTTATTTCAAATAATGGGATTTAATGTAAACTAGTGTTTTCAACTAAATTGCAGTTGATCGAATTTTATTATAGAGCCACAACACTAATTTCATCAAAAACCAGTTTTTTAATATATATCATCATCATCATCATCAAATTCCTGCCATGTACCCTCAAGGGGTGTACAGGAGATGATAGTACTACATGAAAAATTTACATCATTACTAACTTCCCATCTACAATTTTCCTCCAAATCAGTCTGTTACTTGTCAAGACTCCAACATTATCAGATCTTATATTTCTATCATCTAAGGCACTTTGTACCGTATCAATCCACCTATATCTTGGTCTTCCTCTGAGTCGTTTTGCTGCCAACTTGGCAGTGAACACTTGTTTTGCTAATCTTTCTTCGCCCATTCTGTTTAAGTGACCATACCACCTGAGATTAGCTCTGCTAATGCATTCCTGGATGCTGACAATGTCAAGTTCTTTCCTAATATCCTCGTTTTTAATATGATATTATTCTTCTCTCGATGTAAGTAGAATGCAGTGTGCATTGGCAGCCATTCATGTTATTTTTAAGAGTATTAACTAACCTTGTATTAAGAGAAAATAAACTATCCATTGTTCCTGTTGCATCTGCTATGTAGGCCAGACGGGAAGATCAGGGGAAATCCCTATGAATGAATACCAAAAAGACATGCAAAAAAGAAGAGAACACAAATCAAGCCTAGTATACCATACAATTTCCACCAGCCATAATGTACTCTGGCAAAAAACAAACATGTCTTAAACTGAAAAAAAATTGTTACATAAGGAAATTTAAAGAAGCCAAACATGCTTAGAATTCCAATGCAATGCAACAAAAAGCAGAGCCTAATTCTACACCAAGTTTGGTCATCATTGATAAAAAATATACCCAAGTTAGACCTCAGACAATGTGAACGTGAACAACAGAACGTGACAGCATCTAGCATTGTTCAAACTTATCATTGCACTGAATCTACATTCGGATATTTAATTTAATGAACAGTTAGACTGCCATAACATCATAGAATGGACTATTTTGAATAATTTCTCATTTTTTGTGTTTTAAACTTTTAGTTACCTTTGACCCGTGAAGATGTAAGTCAAACGACTTACGAAACTTGTCGGGTTTGTTTTTTTATTGTTATTTTTTTTATTATTTTTATTTATCTTAATAAACATGCGGTCCAATTACCGGAATCTTTCTTATGAACTGCTAAACCATAGAAACTTATGTCTAAAACTCTCCATTTATTTAGTCTGCTGCAGGGGTTCTCAACCTTTTCCAGTGGCATACCACTATATTTAATTCAATATATTAGATGTACCAGTAAGGCAGTGGCTCACGTACAACCAGTGGTACGCGAGCCACTGCCTTACATGTACCATAGGTTGAGAATCCCTGGTCTGCTGGATTCAAAACAGTTCCCTTGGAGCATTAAGCGCTTGTTGGGGGGGGGAGTTGACATTTGAAAATTGCTCCATTTGATATTTCATATTTTGCAGCAGTGGTAGCTGTGGTGTTTTTTAAACGGTGTATAGTGTGAATTCTTTTGTGAATTGTGCTACATATTTTTCTCAGTAAAAGAAGTGTTCTTTAGTGGTTCAGCTTTTGGAGTTTCATTGTTATATATTGTGTTATTTTTGGGTTACCGAGAAGGCGAGGTCACAGTCGGCAGCATTTGTGGTGGATAAGTTTTCGCTATTTAGTATAGTGGAATATAGCTTTTATATTATATATATATTTAGCGTTTTTATATATATATATATATATATATATATATATATATATATATATATATATATATATATGCATATATATAATACAGTTTTTATATGCGTTTAGTTTAGTAGTTCTTTGGCAGTAAGGAATGATGGTTGCTGCATCTGTAATCACAAATGGTGTGTCACCAAGTCCTCTGCCATTTAAGAACTCTATTATATGTAACATAATAAAGGACTTTGTGACATGCAGTGCTTGCGGCATGTATGTGTTCCAAGAGTTGGATATGTGGCGGGTGGAAGAAGGGGCGAGAGTGTGTGTATGTGCAAAATGTAGGCAATAAGAGGAATTCAATGAATTAGATATTTCGATAACCAACCTAGTTTTGTTAGGGACAGGAAATGAATGTCGGGAGACGAGTAGTGTGATAGGAGAGAATGTAGAGCAAAATATGAATGAGAAAATAAGACTCGGGAGTCTGGAAGGCTTGAATGACTGTGAAGTTTTCGGAGATGGTCTTGATTGGAAGAATGAATGGCGAGTAAGAGTGACTAACTTGCAGAGAGGGATAGATGAGCTTAAAGATGAGGTGGGATGTCTTGTGAACGAGATGAGACGTATGAAAGATGAGATTAGGAGAATCGAAGAGATGAATGCAAGGCAAATCAGAGGAGTGAGAGAGAGTTTTGGGAATGATAGAAGAGGTGAGAATGGAAACAGTAGGAGAGGGGGAATGAGAGAGAGAGGTATGGGAATGCTAGAAGAGGAGAGAATAGGAGCAGTAGAGGAGAGGGAATGATAGGAGAGAGAGAGAGAGTTATGGGAATTATAGAAGATGTGAGAATGGAAACAGTCAGACAGAGGAAATGAGAAGAATGCAAGGGAGTGCTGGAACCAGGGATAAAGTGATGCCAGGACAGCAGGTAAGTAGGGGAACATAGAGAGAAAGGGATGCAGGTGAGCAATCAAGGAACAGAGTGGTAAGAGGGGTGATGTATGGAGACTGAACGATCCGTGGTGTGCAAGATAGGATGCCAGAGGAGTGTTTGATGGAGGGACGATAAAAAGTGTGGCTATGGTAGTTAAAAGGCATGAAAGGATGGATGAAATGATTGTGATGGTGGGCACGAATGACTTGAGAGGCAATGTAAATCGAGCAACAAGAGATCTGAGATTCTTGCTTGAGGTTGTGCAAAAGAAAACGCAGAGAGGAAAGATTGCGTATGTGTTGCCCAGGTATGATAGTGACGAGCTGAGAAGAAGAGCAGTAATACTGAATAGCATAATAGCCAGAATGTGTCAGAAGAGAGATTGGAATATGTGGCTGCTTGGAGGGCGTTTGAGGACAGAAGGGAACTGTATGCAAGAGACCACTTGCATTTGAATGAGGAAGGGCAGAGGCATCTGGAGAGATTGCTGTTTTCTGAACGAGTCAGTGTATCAATGCAGGGAAACTAGAATTCACAGGGTGGATGGTAGCAGGGGTGGCCTTTTGGGGGAATGGAGACGACATCAGGTAACACTGAGTCCAGTGGCGTGGGGGTCGAGAGAGGACAATGATAGGTATAGAAGCAGTGAAATTTTTATGCCCTATACTAATTCCAGAAGTATCCGAAATAAAGGAGATGAATTGGTGGCACTATAGCATCATCCTGGCCAGAGATTATTGGGATCTCTGAGGCGTGGCTGACGGAGAATGATATAATAACAGGAATTGAAGTGGCAGGATAGGAAAGGAAAACGTGATGGTGGAGTACTGCTTATGATAAGTGATGACTTCTGTCCTCTGAGAGTGGAGGCTTTGGAAGGCATGACACTAATGGTTTTGAAAGCATGTGGTGTGAGGTAGAAGTGGCCAAGACAGGATATTTAGTGAGGTGTTGCTACAAACCAGGGAGCACAGAGATGGGGAGCTGGAGATGTTTAGGTAGTTTCGCTTGGCGAGTGCAAGAAGAATGATTGTTATGGGAGATTTTAACTACAGCAATATAAGCTGCGAAGAGGAAAATGCATGTAGTAATAAGGGGATGGAATTTCTAGAATTCCATCCCCTTGGGGACATATGCCTTAGGTAACATGTAATAGAGGGGAACAAGAGGTTCATGAGTTTTGAATTTGGTCATGGCATCAGAAGAGCTGATATTAAGTGAGATGACATCTCTCCCACCAGTTGGAGAGAGTGACCATGCGGTTTTTATTTGGAAGATGAATAGACATGCAAGTGTATCAAAGAAAAGAGAACATATGTGGAATTATAAGGCAGGTGTTTTTAATAGTCTTAGGTATCAACTAGGGGCAGTTCCATGGAGGGCAGAATTGGTAGGACAAGATATCATTAGTGTTTGGACAGTTGTGAAGGAATGTTTGTTATCAGCGATAGTAAGCTGTATTCCATGAGTGAAGAAGCGGACACAATTTGGTTTAAAGTGGATCACAAACAATATCAAACAGGAACTGCAGTTGAAAAAGAGATTATGGGAGAGATATATGGAGATGGGTGGAGGGCAGATACACGAAGAATAGAAGATGCAGGCCAGGAGTGTGGGGAAGTGTGGATATGAGAAGAGATTGGCACTAAGATCCGAAGAAAATCCTAGGGAATTTTTTAGCCATGTGGCCAGTAGGAGGAGAAATGATTGTGGAAGAATGACATTGCGGGATAAAAATGAGAATAGAGTGACTGATGCAAAAGACATAGTGGAGTTGTTCAATGAGCACTTTATTGGAGTATTTCATCCTGGAGAAGAAGGTTTTAATACTTGAGGGATAGGACAGGTTTAGACGTGCAAGAGGAGAGTGTGTTCCAAATACTGAGTACTTTGGATACCAGTAAAGCTGTGGAACTGGATGGTATTTTACCAAAGGTTTGAGAGAATGTGCTAAAGAACTGACAGCTTTGTTGACCTGGCTCTGCAATAAAAGTCTGGCTGCAGGGAAGGTATCCAAGGAATGGAAGGAAGGTAAGATAGTGCTGCTGCACAAGGGTGGTAGCAGACTGGTAGCGTCTAATTATAGGTCAGTCTAATTATAGCTTTGAGCAGATGAGGGTAATGTTATCTGTGAGAATCAATATGAATTTGTTAAGGGGGGTGCTCTTGCTTTAGTAATATGATTGTCTTTTATAATAAAGTGACAAGAGCAGTCGATGAGGGGGAAAGGCATATACTGCCTTTCTTTCTAGCCATTTTTTTTTATTTTGCAAAGGCTTTTGACAGGATGCCACATGATAAGCTGATATTTAAGTTGCAGCACATGGGTTTAAATATCGGGTTAGTCAAATGGATTCAGGATTGGCTGTCTGATTGGTATCAGAGAGTTGTGTATGGTGTGGCAATATCAATGAAGCAGAATTACAAGTGGGGTTCTACAGGGCTCAGAACTGGGACCTGTATTGTTCAACCTTTATATCAATGACATGTCAATGGATTGCAAGGGGATATTCAGTTGTTTGCAGATGATGTGTGAAGCTGGGAAGGATTATTAGTAATAGTGTAGCTGTGGCAGCCCTTCAAGAGGATTTGAATAAACTGGACAAGTGGGTAAATGAATGGGGCTGTCAATTTAATGCAGCAAAATGTAAAGTCTTGAAGTTTGGGATCCATCAATGGGAGGATGCACAATTGGAGAAGCTATACTGGAGGAAGTAGGGGAGATGAGATCTAGGGGTAATGATTGATAGAAAATTGAAATTCAGGGAGCATATTGCAAAGGTGGTGAAGTAACCCAGTGAATTGCTGCAATACTGAGAAGGACGCTGACCCCGCAGAGATAAAAGAGTTATCATTTTGTTGTATAAGACCCTGATCAGACCACACTTAGACTATTGTTCTCAAATTTGGTCCCCAAGATTTGAAGGGGATAAATTAACTGTGGAAAGGGTACAGAGGTGGATAACAAAGATGGTTTCAGGACTGTACAATGTCAGTTATGAGGATCAACTGAGAGAATGTGGACTGGGGAGTTTGGTGGATAGAAGGAGAGGTGATATGATCGAGACTTTTAAACTATTGAGAGGCAGTTACAGGGTAGACATTGGGGAGCTCTTTCGTTTGGTGGAATGGTGGGATGGAGCGATGACAAGGGGCATCCATGGAAGTTATGAAGGAAAGCTGTGAGTATGAAAGTGAGGAGTGGATTCTTTGCATGGAGGGTGGTTGAACCATGGAATGCATTGCCTGAGAGAGAGTGGTTAGAGCAAGAATGGTCAATGAGCTCAAGGAGTGGTGTGATAAACTTTGTGTTTCCTAATAACGACCTCCCATGACCCCTGAGTCTTTGGACTCCATGGAGGCCTGAATAATAATAATATTTTATATTTTAATATTTTCTTTTCTTATTTTCTGTTCAGTATGATACTAATTTTTATCTTTCCCAAAACTAAATGATCTCTTCCTGTTTCAAATCCTGTATATCATTTTTTATTCTGAACTAATGTAAAGATATTGCTGTCAATAATATCATAATTAATAATTTTTTCTTATTTCTTGTATATTCTTCCATGTAAAATTATGCATATCTTAGTGCTGTGGGATACCAGTAATGATTAATCCATGTTGTGAACAGAAATCCAGCAAGAACTTGTTCTTAATAATAGCTTTTTCTCTTTCCTTCATTTTCCTGAAATTTTTTTGTTTGATATTCATTTCCTATTCTTCTGCATAGTGTGTCTTCTCTTTCCAAAAAGAAAAGAAATGTCTGTTTTTGGAAAGAGACTTTTTTTTCCACTCTCCATTTTTCTGTCATCTGTCCTCTTGGATAATTCAAATTCCTATGTTTATTACCTATTAGAACTTTCTGTAAGACCATAAGCACAGCAGTCTCATTTTTCATTTTCCCATTTTGAAGTTGCTTGTTTAATGTTTTTGTTTCAGTTTAGTGTCTTATATCTATTCCTTCCTTTCTCCGCTCACTTTTGTCTGATTATAACATATTATTACATTTTTTTTTTACGTGGGGGGGGGGGGATAGATATACACCAGAAAGCAGTAAATGGTGAAATGGAATCTAGGAAATGAGGGTAGCTTGTGGAGTACCTTGGGATTCTCTACTAGAGCTACTACTCATTAATTTTTATATCAGTGATATAGTGAAAGATTTAAAGGGGTATATTGAGTTGCCTGCTGATGATGCAAAATTGCAGAGGGCAATGATTCATAAAGGCGATGCACATATCTTGCAGGATGATTTAAATAAATTGGCATGGTTGTTAATGATTGTCTATTTAATGTTAGGTTATACAAATGAAATGTAAGATTATGCACTTCTCCTTTACACTGATGCAACTGTGTATCATACTGATGGTACTATATTGCAGGAAATTCATCAGGCTTAGGACTTGGGGATAATAGTGGACAGAGAATTGAAGTTCAGAGGGCATATGGTTTCCATTGTGACTCTGATATATTGGAGAGAGTACAAAGAAGTGTTAATAATGATATCAGGATTGTGGAATACTGATTATGAAGAAAGATTGAGAATTTGTGGACTGCAGACACTAGCAAACAGGAGAAAGAGGGGTGATAGGATTGAGACTTACAAACTTCTAAAAGGGTCATACAGGATTTCAATTGATGGAATTTTTCAATCTCTCAGAGGTTGGTGCATGATTGTAATTGATTGCAATTGGATGTCGTGAGTGCAAGCAGTGTGAATGAATTCAAGAATAAATGATAACTGGTATGCGTAGTATGTGACCTCTCTCGATGAGTCTCTGACTCCCTGGGGTCTCTCTTAATAATTGCAGAAGTTGGTAAAATAGCCCAAAGGATTACTTGAATGTTGAGAAACATGCTAACAAGTATAGATAGAGAAGTTATTATCCCTCTCTATAAGGCTATTATTTGGTTGCATCTTGACTATTGCATAGATTTAGTCTCCTCGGTTTCTTGGGGATCAGAATGTGGTAGAGGGGATTCAGAAATGAATGACCAAACTGGTGACTGCTCTGTGGAATGCTTTCTGTGAGGAAGATTGTGTGTGTGTGTGTGTGTGTGTGTGTGTGTGTGTGTGTGTGTGTGTGTGTGTGTGTGTGTGTGTGTGTGTGTGTGTGTGTGTGTGTGTGTGTGGTCTACAAGGTTTAGTTATCAGGCAGAGAAGAGGGGGACATGATAGAAATTTATATGGTATTAATGGGATTTTATAAATTGATGTAAAGGAAATTTTTAATAACGAATGGTCAGAGAACTAGGGGTCATCTGTGGAAGTTGTGTATAGTTAGTGAAGGCATGCCAACTAGATTTTTTACATGGAGAGTGGTGAATGAGTGGAATGGATTGCCTGAATTAGTTGTGAGTGCCCCCAACAGTAAATACGTTTTGATAGGTTTTGTGTGTACATCATTAATGTGGGTTTCCAACGATAAGCGTTTGGACTCCACGGAGGTACTGTATAATAATTATTATTGTAAAGTACAGTTTCTTCCTCTCATAACGGTGGCCATTGAAATATAATTAACTAACTTATACCTTTAGAAAGAAGAAAATAATTTGTGCACATTTCTTGAGTAGAATAACATTTATTCTTTCATGTCTTCTCTAACATATCAGTTCCTTATCCTTGAGTACAGAAAGTTCATCACATTCACATTCACCGCATTTAATTAGAATAAGTTTGCTGCTTTATACATCAAAAGGAACTGTCCGTTGCTTCAAGAGAAACTATATAATTCTTCTCATCATTTTTATTTACACTCTAGCTTAGCTTCCTTTAAAAGAAATTCATTCATTAATTTTGGAATAACTGTTTGTTTCCCTCATAATACTCTTTTTTCCCTTTTTGGCTTAGGAAACAACTCTTCCTTTAAACTAAATTTCTCTCTTAAACTTCCAACTTTCAGAACTAATTCTGTTCTAATCAAAAGCAGTTTTATTTTTCTTTCTCACTATATCACCTTCCTTGTTGAAAAGATAAACTACTTTGTTCAAGCACACTACTAGCTGGTTTGGCAAGTAACATGATGGTAAGACCAGAACAAAATCATCTCTCGTTATGTAAACAAGACTATTGTCCTTTTTTACTAGCATGAAAACCACATTGGAAAGTTCAATATTTTCTTCTCTCAAGTTTTGTTGTTGTTTTTTTTAATTATAGAAATAAAACTGAATTTGAGGTGAGTCCTTTTTACTAATAAATACTACAGTTAAACAGTTAGCGATAGTCTGTAACTGTACAAAGATTTTTTATACAAAACATTACTAAAGAATTTTCTAATTACAGGAGATCCATACACTATCATTTAACAAAAATGTTTATATATAATAAAACTAAAACTTATACTTTCCTTTTTAATTATTTTTTCTAAATCAGCCATTGCTATTTTTTTTTAATTGCATAAGATAATCTGTTATCACTAAATAGTAGATATCCTAAAGAACTATGTTATAAAGTTTGCAATATTACTTATCGACAATTTTTTTCCAAATGAATCAGGTCTCCAAAATTGTTTTATGCCAGATAATCCTCTGGGTCTTTTTTCCTGCCATCAGACTCCCATTCTGTTTATGTGTCCATACCTCTTATAGTATATATATATATAAAAAAAGGAGAATTTTATTCAAATACTATATTTCATTGATATATATTGAATAAAGTTCTATATATATATTTTTTTTTTACATGTATAAGCTGTGAAAATTACTATAAATATGTCTAGTATACATGTTTTATTAAAACTATTTATCACACATTCTTGACTGCTAACAATCTCAGGTTCCCAGTATGATTTTCTTTCTTGACTACTTGTATAAGAAACTATAACACATTTTAGGAATGTTAGTCAAATGGGTAATATTTATTATCCTACTAGTTTCACCGGTTTTTGCTATCGGCATCTTCAGGGATACAATTGGTAAGCGATATGAAGGTAACAGACTAGGTTTTAACTGACAGTTCTAATTCATACAAAATTAGTACAGTGCGAGACAATTATGTGTCTCGGGAACATGATTTATTTGTTACGAGATATAATGTAATTGGCGTGAAAGTTCATTTCTTTGATGTTTAGTGATCTAATTAAAGTTTTCCAAATTTCCGGTAGGATTAGACCTTGATTCTTATTTAGGTTTCCTGTTGAATGGGTGACCATAGCAGCCTCCTTGAAGGTTCTGGAATGGTATTCTCTTCTATATAGGGCATATGACTTATCCCACTCAATAAGATGGAAAAAGATGTAAATATAAGAATGTAAAGAATAAGATGTAAATATTACCACTTGACTAACATTCCTAAAATATGTTATAGTTTCTTAATCTCAGGTTCCTTTCTAATGTATTCATTTTTAATATGATTTTGCATATTAAACTTTGATATCATCTCTTGACTGCTTCAATTTTTTTTTTTCAGAACTGTCATGACATTGATTAATTCTGCATGTTGCACAGCGTATTCTTGCAATGTTTCACAGCATTTGGATCACTGGAATACTTTAATTTTGATCACCCTGTATGTGAAATTATAAAACAGGTGATTACGTTAAGCTGAGGAGTCAACTTTCAGCAGTGTCATGACATAAGTATTTGGAGGAGAGAGAGATGGTGGAAGTTCATGGAAAGTGGTCAAGGGATGTTTGAAGAAAGCAGTATCAGAATAGGAGGATAAATCAAGCAGGAGTTAAATGGATGGGTGAATAACGAATTAGCACGAGTTGGATAAAAAAAAATTATATAAGGATTATATAAAAAAATGGTGATCATCATGCCCTTGAGCAGTGCAAGGCACAGGCAAGAAAGAAGGCTAAAGCTAATTATAAAAGGAAGCTACCTGATGAGGTGAAAAGAAATCCTAAACAGTTCTTTTGCTACGTGGCAAGTAAAAAGAGGAATGACTATGGAAAAATGACTTTAAAAAGTGCTAATGGCAGAGAGCTAACAGAAGCAAAGCAAATAGTAGAGTTACTGGGAAATCATTTTGTAAGAATGTACTTTCCTGGTGGTGGTATTGTAATGCCAGATGTGACATTGACTGGTGGAAAAATAAAGGTTGATAAATTGGAGGTGCTTAGGATATTGCAGAACGTTAATGCAAATATACCCATGAATTAAATAGCATATTAGCCCATGTATTATGAAAATGTGTGAGAGATTTGCACTTCCATGGACCAATGTGTTTAATTTAAGCCTGAATTCTTGGAAGGTGTCCATGCATAAAGGAGATTCCAAGACATAAGTAGCAAATTATAATCCACTCAATAATGCCTACTACCATCTCTGGTACCTGCCAAACCCCACCTACTCTTCCTGGCTAAACCCCCCCCCTCCCCCTCCCCAAGCACTACTCATCTCAGCTTTCCCAGCTACACACTCTTTGACTCTTTTGACCCAAGGTTGGTATCTGTGCATATATCCACTGTCACATACCATGCTAGAGAGCATCCAACCTAGAACACCTGATTTGGACCTTTTTTGGTTGAAAATCTCTCTGTCTTACACAGTCATATTCATTTGCTCTCTCTATTGCTTCTCCAATGCCACCAATCACTCTAAGCTCTTTAAGTTCCTCTCCTTAAACATCGATCTTCTCTAGCCCTGCTTCCCTAACAGCAAAATCATCATCCTAAGAAATTTTAATGTCCACAACACCAACTGTCTTTCCTCTGGTTGTACAGACCAAGCAGGCAGAGATGCTGAAACATTGCCATCACTAATGATCTTACACAAATTGTTCACACATGCCTACTAGAATACCAGATAAACCTAACCACTTCCCAAACATCCTAGATCTCTTTCTCACCAGTGATCTTTCCAAGCACACAGTAAATGTAGTGGGCCCACCAAGTAATTCTGATCACAATCCAGTGCTTGTCTCCTCCCCCACAGAATGTTCACACAGCCACTTCCAAACAGGAGTAGTTTGACATTATAACAGTGTCAAGTGGGATAGCTTCTGTGACTTCTACATCTTATTTCCATGGTTGGACCATTGTTTTTGGCCTTCCAATTGAAACAGCACTGAAGTAATCCTTACTTGCATGGAAACATACATCTCCTACACTACACTACTCTGAACTGCCTTCTCCTAACTAAGTCTTGGTTCTCCAAAAGAGGCTGTACAATCAGAAAATCCAGCATGCCTCAACTGGCTTACATGAAAGAAGTTTATCTTCCATTAGTGCTTATACTAAAGCACAAAATAACTCCAAGAAAACTATCAGCGCTTCTAAAAACAGAGCTTAAAACAGCAAAAAGCATAAAACTTGCATCTTGTCCAAATGACAGCTGAACCGTTTAGTCTTCTTGCCATAGCATTTGGGCATAAGTTTTGCTCAACACTATTCCAGTGCCTATAACCAGATGGCTCTGTTGCATCATCACCCACAGAAAAGCCAGTCTCCTGGTTTCACACTTTGCCTCCAAGGCTTGCATAACTGACCATGGTAAATGTTCCCTCCCCCTCCCCAACCATTCTAGATGTCCAATACTCAGTGCTCCCTCTGTCCTTTTGCCAGAAAGAGATCAGAAAAATATTGTCCAAATTAGACACAAAAAAAATGTCCTGGCCCTGATAGGATTCTTCCACTTGTCTTGAAGATTTGTGCAGCAGAACTTGTTGCCTGATTATGTTCTCTTACTCCACTGGGAATATTCTTCACATCTTGGAACTTGGCCTATGTTCAACCCATTCCCAAGAAGGGTGACAAATAACTACAAAACTGCCTCATCTGCTGTCTGTCCAATGCTACCAACCACTCTGAGCTATTTAAGATCCTCGTTGAGCTATTTAAGCTCAGTCCTATCCAAAGTAATGGAGATATATAATACCCAACTCCTACACTACCTTGAAAGCACCCAGCTAATAAATGATCACCTGTATGGATTCCATCACTGCCTATCAACAGGAGATCTACTCGCACGTCACCTATCTTTGGACAAATGCCATGGAGAAGTTTGGTGTATCTCAAGTGGTTGCACTAGATATCTCCAAAGCTTTTGACTGGGTTTGGCACAAAGATCTATTAAGCAAACACCCATTATTTGATCTGTCTCATGATGTGTCTGTAGTTGGATTGCCATCTTTCTTACTGGACACATGCTACGTGTGATGGTCAAGGGTTTCTTATCCTTTCGCTGTTCATCTAACACTAGGATTCCAAAAGATTCTATTCTCTCACACAGTTTTGCAGATGGCAACACATTACACTCCCTGTCATTTGTCAAACCTTACTGTACACAAATCACCTTAACTTGCAGAACAAGTTAAGGTGATTGCTCTACTGTCCTCAGTTTTGATCTCCAAGCCATCCTCCAATAAGATTCTTATAACCTCATCAATTTCACTGGCAGCCAAACCCAATTCTGCTTTATTTCCACACAAAAAGGAACCACTTTCTTCCAGTATTATCCTTGACAACATTCAAATCTCTAGACAAGATGAGATTTCTCCTCTTGGAATAACCCTGATATCAAACTTCTCCTGACAATAAATACATCACAACCATTGCCTTCTCAGCTTCCAAAAACTAGGATTTCTCGTTTGCTGAAGGCATTACTTCACCTCCGAGTGGCTGTTAACCTTGTATAAATCACAAACCCACTCAGTTCTCACATTTGGGGTGGGGCTTTCTGGGCTCCATAAAAATATGTGACTCAATACAGAAAAAGGCAATCAGATTGATAATAATCCATCCCTTACTAACTCACTCTATCCACTTTCACACAGGTATTTAGTTTCTGCAATATGTACAGGTATCCCTTGCTTAACGCGGTTTTGCTTAACATGGCGAAATTAATTGTGACAATCCCTTGATATACGCAGCAAGAGTTTTGATTAACTTGCCTTTAAATTTATCACACAAAAACATGCAAGCCTCATGGCATGAGCATGATGACATCATTCTTTCCATGCAGCCGTGCTCCCAGAGCCTGAGTGCCAGCCAGTTACTTTGCTGCCAGCATTAAGAGTGGGTGTATTACAAGCTCCATTTGTTTTGCTGTACGTATTTACAAATTACGTTCTTCGTAAATTTTACAGCCCATTAATCATGTTGAAGAATAAGAGTAATCCCACAACCGGGTCATTAAGTGAAAAAAAGAAGAGGAAAGTGATTACCTTAGATACAAAACTTGATATAATAAAAGATTTAAATGTTGTGAAAGTAAAAGTAAGATCAGAAGCGAATTTGGTTTTAACGAGTCTACAATATGGACTATTTTATCCAAAGCTGATGGCAACACATCAGCTTTGGATAAAAAGCTAGCAAGGTAAAGTTGCATCTACATCTTCAAGTATGCAATGCACACATAACCAGAGTGCCATAATGGTTGAAATGGAAGATCTCTTGATTATTTGGCTGGAAGACTGGAATCAAAAGAGAATTCCAGTTAGTGCCTATAATATCATGGCCAAAGCTCTAAGGCTGTTTTCAAAACTTAAAGAGACTAAATATAAAGAAGACAATTCAAAATTCGCAGCTAGCAAAGGCTGGCTTGAAAATTACATAGGGATTAACTCACGTAAAATGTCTTTATTGATTGAATGTTTGCCTGAGTATCACAGGCATCATCAGTACAAGTACAAAGGCTAATTAAACAATAACTGATATATTCACAAAGCGCCACCTAAGTAGTGAAGGTTAAATTTCCTAAATTTATTTCAAGAAAAAAAATAAATTAATAAATAAAAATTATATATATGTGTGTATACAATGCAATTACAAAAGTTAGGATAGATTTGCTGATTTGTAGAGTACTATCTCCCACTGGGGGGGGGAGACATAGACAAATAGACAATCGGATCTGTTTAGGTTACGGGAGTGAAGTATTTGTGAATACCTCACTTTTGTGAATGACTTTTGTCTTGTTCCACTGAACTCTGTGTCTAGTGTTGATGGGATGCTCTGCAAGTCCAGACTGTTCAGGTTCAAGGTACTGAATATATGCCTTGTGTTGTTCTAACCAGATCAGTACTGATCTTCCTGTTTGTCCGAAATATGATAACCCACAAGAGCAGGGAATCTGGTAGACCTGGATAGCCGAGATGTGGGAGCTTGTCCTTTGGAGACGTGAGGAATGTAGAGATTTTTCTGATGGGTCGAAAGGCAACATAAATATTTAGTGGTTTTAACACTTTAGCTATGCATTCGCCAATGCCTTGCACATAGGAGATAAGTATACGTGTTGTTTCTTCTGTATTTGAAGAGGATTCTGAAGCATGACTACTTAAAGCTCTTTTTATGAAGGAATTCTTATAACCATTGGATATGAAGGAGGAATTAATAAATTGTAATTATTTTTGTAATAGTTCTTCTGAAGAACAAAAGGAGTGGGCTCTATGAACCAGTGTTTTTATAGTACCTGCCTTTTGACTGGAATGGTGATGTGAATCAGCATGGATGTACTGGCCTGTATGAGTCTCCTTCCTATAGACTATGAATTGTAAGTTACCATCTGGTTGGCGAAGAATTAATAGGTCTAGAGAGGCTAACTGCTTATTTACTTCTACTTCTAGGGTGAACTGAATCCTTGGATGAAGTGCATTTATTTTTGAGAGAAACTGTTGTAATTATTCTGAAGTGTCCTTCCATATGGCAAAAATGTCGTCCACATATCTGAACCAAAGGTTAGGTCTGGGTGAAATGCTGTCAAAGATACATTGTTCGAAGTGCTCCATGAAGTAGTTGGCAATAGCAGGAGATATTGGATTACCCATTGCTCTTCCTTCGATTTGTTGGTATAACTGGTTTTTGAAGGAAAAATAACCGGACTTTATTACAAATTCAAATAATTTGAATATGCCTGAAGGAAATCCTTGGTGCAGTAATTCAGTGCTGTCTGCCAACGGAACATTCGTAAATAGAGAAATAACATCTAGGCTAATCATAATCTCTGAATCATCTAGATGAAGATTGGACATTTTATTTCTGAAATCCAAAGAATTACATAACAGTTCTTCTAGTTGAAGAAGTGAGTAAATTTGGCAGAAATTTTGTAAGTGGGACAACCTATACAGTCTACAACAGGTATTAATGGAATTCCTGGCTTATGTACTTTTGGAAGACCATATAATCTAACTGAGCATCCGAAGGAGGTTTTCAGTGTTTTCTTTTTATCTTCATCCCATATCGATATATTATCTATAAGAGCATTAAATCTTTTTATTTGACTACTGATAGGATCCAAAGTGAGGAGCCTATAAGTCAAATAGTCACGAGTAACAGATTGCCCCACTTACAAAATTTCTGTCAAATTTACTCACTTCTTCGACTAGAAGGACTGCTACCTATATAAAAAATTCTTTGGATTTCAGAAATAAAATTTCCGATCTTCATCTAGACGATTCAAAGATTATAATTAGTTCTAGATGTTGTTTCTGTGTTTATGAATGTTCCATAAGCGGACAGCATTGAATTACTGCACCAAGAATTTTCTCCAGGCATAGTCAAATTATCTGAATTTGTATTAAAGTCCGGTTATTTTTCCTTCAAAAACCAGTTATACCAACAAATCGAAGGAACAGCAATGGGTAATCCAACATCTCCTGCTATTGCCAACTACTTCATGGAGCACTTCGAACAACGTATCTTTGACAACATTTCACCCAGCCCTAACCTTTGGTTCATATACGTGGACGACATTTTTGCCATATGGAAGGGCACTTCAGAATAATTACAACAGTTTCTCTCAAAAATAAATGCACTTCATCCAAAGATCCAGTTCATCCTAGAAGTAGAAGTAAATAAGCATTTAGCCTTTCTAGACCTGTTAATTCTTCTTTCTAACCAGATGGTAATCTGCAATTCAGTCTATAGGAAGGAGACTCATACAGGCTAGTACATCCATGCTGAATCACATCGCCATCCCATTCAAAAGTCAGGTACTATAAAAACACTGATTCATAGAGCCCACTCCTTTTGTTCTTCAGAAGAACTATTACAAAAAGAATTACAATTTATTAATTCCTCCTTCATATCCAATGGTTATAAGAATTCCTTCATAAAAAGAGCAGCATCCTCTTCAAATAAACAAGAAATAACACGTATACCTAACCCCAATGTGCAAGACGTTAGCAAATGCATAGCTAAAGTATTAAAACCACTAAATATTTGTGTTGCCTTTCGACCCATCAGAAGAATCTCTACATTCCTCACATCTCCAGAGGACAAGTTCCCACATCTCAGCTATCCAGGTGTCTTCCAGATTCCCTGCTCTTGTGGGTTATCATATTTAGAAGAACACAAGTTGTATATTCAGTACCTTGAACTTGAAAAGTCTTGACTTGCAGAGCATCCCATCAACATTAGACACAGAGTTCAGTGGAACAAGACAAAAGTCATTCACAAAAGTCGGTTCCTCATGGAACGGCTTTACAAAGAAACATGTGAAACGTTACTTCACTCCCATAACCTAAATAGATTCGATTGTCTATGTCTTCCCCTTCCTGTGGGAGATAGTACGCTATAAATCAGCAAATCTTTTCTAACTTTTGTAATTGTATTGTATACACACATATATATAAATTTTATTTATTTATTTAATTTTTTTATTTTTTTGTTTAAATAAATTTAGGAAATTTAACCTTAGCTACTTAGGTGGCGCTTTGTGAATATATCAGTTATTGTTTAATTAGCCTTTGTACTTGTACTGATGATGCCTGTGATACTTGGGTGAAAATTCTACTAATAGAGAATATTTTACGTGAGTTAATTCTGTTATTGTAATAGTAAGTAATATGTCTACTCATGGTATTTCCTTACTGAAATTTAAATCTAGGCTGGACTAAAGAATGAAAATAACAGGTGAAGCTGCAAGTGCCGATGAAGATGCTGCTTCTACATTCCCTGCTGAGCTGCAGAAAATTATCGAAGAAAATGATTACGATTACCTCCAAATTTAGATGAAACTCTCCTCTATTGGAAAAAAATGCTATCTAGAACTTTTATATCACACAAAAAAGTAGCACAACCTGGCTATAAAGTATCAAAAGATTGCTGAACTGTTATGGCTTGGAGAGAATGCTAATGGAGATTTTTAATTGAATCCACTGCTGTTGAACTCAGAACCCAAGGCTTTAAAAGGATGTAACAAGAACTCTTTACCTGTAATTTGGCATGCAAATCAGAAGGCCTGGGTTACTCAAAGTCTATTTGAAGATTGGTGTAAGTCTTATTTTTGCCTGTTCAGTTGAAGCTTATTGCAAGAGAAATAATTTTGTTTTCAAAGCTCTTTTGCTTTTAGATAAAGCACCTGGTCATCCAAATTCTCTTAATGATCTGTGTGAGAATGTGAAAGTATTACTTTCCCCCAAATATGACATCCCTAACCTCCTGAGATGCTTTAAATATCAAAGATATGGACATGCCCAAACTGCCTGTCGTGGTTTTAAGCCTGTGCCCAATAGAACATGAAAATAAATCTTGCTGTGAAAAAATAGCTAAATGTGTCAACTGTCAGGGAGATCATCCAGCATACTCTCATGCATGTCAGAAATGGAAAGATGAAAAAGAGATACAAAAAATTAAAACATAATATATCAAGATGCAAAAAGAAAGCTAGCCACCATTACACCTGTTCTATGATCCTCTTATGCTGAAAAAGTAACAATTAAAAAAGTGCCAACAACAACTCACACATGTATGTCTATTCCACTATTTGATAATTTCACCATATCTGAACTTTACAATCGCAAATGCTTTTCTGTTGAGCGCATTAATCACAAGACCTATGGCCTTACTCCAGAGACAACTTCAAAAATGGTTCCATTCAATGAAAACTCATCTTTCAAAAAAATTATGGTGGAGACTTCACTCAAAGATAAACCACCAGACACTCGCACAGAAAAAATGGATACCTCGATACCCACTGAAAGCAAACTAAGCATACCAACTGACTTTAACACATTTGATGTTTTGAACACTCTACCAGAGGAAGAGATGGACACTGGCCGTCCATAATTACCTAAAACAGTGGATAAATATAAATCTGACAAAGGTCCTCAACCTCTCGAAAACCAGACAAGTTAATAAAATCAAAACAATAGGAAAATTTTTGCAATGGAACTGTCGTGGGATCCGTCAGAATATTGACGATATCAAGATGTTGTTGCAGAAACACAAACCTTTCTGTTTCTGTCTACAGGAAACTTACTTAAGACTCAGTGAGGACCGTACCTTTAGGAATTTCACTGCTGTACATAAGGACAGAACTAGAGATGGTCCTGCTCATGGAGGAGTAGCTATCCTAGTGGGCAGTCACTCCTTTCCATCAGGTCCAACTTCTCTGGAAGTGGTAACGATTCACTTCTCTGTGGGATTCCTTATTACAGTATGTTCAATTTATTTACCAGCAAATGCTGAGTTAAATGAAATTGATCTTGATAACCTTATCTTGCAACTGCCTGAACCCATACTTTGATGGGTGACTTTAACAGTCACAATACTCTATGAGGTAGTGCCAACACTAATTGACGAGGTCAAATCAATGAAAAAATTCTTGATAATAATAACCTTTCCCTTCTAAATAATAAACTCAATACTTTCTTCCATATGCCTACCCTCTCATATTCTGCAATTGATCTTAGAATCTGTTCCCCTTCCATTGTTCCACTGCTCATGTGGGATGTTGAAGAGAACATTTATTATTATTATTATTTGACACCTCCAGGAAGTCCAAGAACTCATCGAGGGAGGGCACCTGCTCTACAGCTACTCAATCCACCAACGGCATCTACTGCCAACTGCCACCACGACCACCACGGAATTTCTGGAAGTGATCACTTTCCTGTTCTTTGTGCAATATCTTCACAGGAACCATGTTCACCCACATGGATACCTATATGGAAAATGGAACAGGCTGACTGGAACACTTCCTCTCATCTTGCAAAATTTAATGCTGATGCCATCAGTCAAACACCTATCAATGAAGCTGTAAAATATATAACAGAATGCATTGTCCAGGCAGCAACAGTCTTCTTTCTAATACACAATGTGGTTTCTGTAGACATCGATCAACTTTAGACCATTTAGTTCGGTTAGAAACTTGTATAAGAAATGCATTTCTGAAGCGAGAACATCTTGTCTCTGTTTTTTTTTTTGACATGGAAAAAAGCTTATGACACAACCTGGAGATATGGCATATTAAAAGACCTCTATAACCTAGGTCTCAAAGGACACCTCCCTATATTTATTAAAAACTTTCTGTCCAGGCGAACTTTCCAAGTGAGAGTGTGAAGTACGCTATCTCGACCATATCTTCAAGAACAAGATGTTCCCCAAGATTCTGTCTTAAGTGTAACCCTTTTTGCTATTAAAATCAACTCAATCATTGAACAGCTTCCTCCCACTGTAGACAATGCTCTATATGTTGATGACTTCACAATTTTCTGTCACTCATATAACATGAGGGTAATTGAAAGACAACTTCAGCAAGCAATTGATCATGTCTCTCTCTGTGGGCTCTTAATAATGGGTTTAGGTTTTCAACAGAAAAAAAGGGTCTGTGTACACTTCTGTCGAAAATGCACTCATCACCCAGATCCTGAACTAAGAATGGGACCTACTGTTATTCCAGTAGCTATGAAACCACGTTCTTGGCTCATTTTTGACAGAAAACTCGCATTTCTAGCACACATTCGTCAACTAAGAGAAAAGTGCAAAAGAACTTTGAACCTCCTTCGCACTCTATCCTCTACTGGGTGGGGGTGCCGATCGAGCTTCATTGCTCCATCTTTATCGTGCATTTATACGTTCAAAGCTGGATTATGGGTCCCAAGTCTATGGTTCGGCAAGACAGAGTAACCTACAATGTTTGGATTCCATCCATCATCAGGGTATGTGGATAGCTACTGGTGCGTTTCGCACCTCACCCACTCCAAGTCTCTATGTAGAAGCAAATGAACTGGCTCTATTACTCTGACAGAAACAGTTGTCTCTTAATTACACCCTAAAAATAAAATCTCTCTGCATTGGGAAGCTCAATATCACACACATCAAACTGCTATACATCCTTTTGGTATGCGTATTAAAGAAACTGTGCGAGCTGTTAGTATAAATGTTGACAACATTAGCTATACTAAACATAACAGCATTCCTCCATGGCGGGTTTGGAAGTCAGCTACAGAAATCTTATACCCCCCCCTCCCCATCATCCATTTACCTGCAATTGTTTAATGCACACAGAGCAACACACGCTGCTTTCTTATCCATCTATACTGATGTTTCAAGAACTAACACCTCTGTTGTGTGTGCTGCTGTGTTTCCTGACATTATTATCTCAAATCCCACCAGACTGCAGTAATTATACAGCAGAGTTACATGCCATTCAGCTTGCACTTGTAGATATAAAAGAAAACTGCTACCAAAAGTGTATAATTTATACAGACTCATTGAGCTCTTTACAGGCTATCTCCTCTCCTATGTATAATCCTCATCCAGTACTTTATGAAGTGCTACACCTGCTTCACAAAATGAAAATCCTTAATTTCGTTGTTCAGTTCTGCTGGATTCCCAGCCACATCGGAATCAAAGGAAATGAGGCTGCAGATGCAACTGCTAAATCAGCCCATACCTTCTCCACATACTGTTTGACAGTTCCATATACAGACAACTTATAAGATCAAAGCTAATTGCTCAGTTGGAGTTACCATGGCAAGAAACATCAACAAACAAATTATATAACATTAAACCTGAAATTAAACACTGGCATTCTAGTCAACGTACAAAGAGAAGGGAGGAGGTTGTCCTTGCTAGGCTCTGCATAGGTCACAGTCACCTTATGCATTCTCATTTACTGAGAGCTGATGATTCTCCCATATGTGAAAAATGCAACACACATCTCACTATTCATCATATTCTGGTAGATTGTCAAAAATTTACACAAGAGAGGAATGAAATTTTCACCTATCTAACCAAGCCATATACACTCAGAGAAATGCTAGCAGACTCGGACAAATTGCATGATGTTTTTAATTTTTTAGAAAGAATTAATTTGTACAAACACATTTGACCATAAATTTGTTTATATGTAAATACTTTTTTTTGCTTAACTTAACTTTTATACATATATTATTCATTAGGTTAAATCTGACCAATTATGTATTACAATGGGCCTTGATCTTGTATATTTGTATCACCCTGCTGTAATTTTGTTAATATGTAAATACCATAATCCTAAACTTAAATTTTATACATCAATGCTGTATAATAATGTTTGTTGTAATCTTACTTCTTACTAGATGTAGACACTGCTTTCCTTGACTTGTTTTGTATATACATATGTTAACCTGTAGTTATCCATTTATGTACTGCTGAAACCTCTGCAGTAATTTTGTTTATATGTAGATACTGCATCACTTAATATACATTTTGTGTATGCATCTTATTTACTACTTTATTTTTCGAATAATCATGTAGTGCTGTAGGACATCTTACCTATTTGTGTACTTTCTAGTAATTCTGTTTATATGTATTCTAAATTCTGTTTCTGCTGCATTATTAAATTTAATTTTCATCCATCGATATTGTATAATAATCTCTTTTTGCCTATTTTTGTACTGCTATAAAGGCATCTATTATAATTTTACATATATGTAGATACTGCATTCCTTGGCTTAGTGTTTCATATATTATGTATTTACTTATATTGTTGACTATTTTTGCACTACTGTAATAACCTCTGATCTTGTGTGTTGCTGTGCCCTCTGCAGCAGTTCTGTTTACCTAGAGATGCTGCTTTGTGAAACTAGATTCTTGTACAGGCATATTGTTTACAGTTTTCTGTAAATGCTAATTTTGTAACCTTTAGCATGGCACAGTATGACCTTTGTAGTTTTTGTGCCAAATAAACTATAAACCAATCAACCAACCCCTAAATACGACATCATTGCTACAACCTATGGACATGGGCTTTATTGCAACTTTCAAAGCCTATTTTTTAAAAAACACAGTCTCAAAGGCAGTAGAAACAAAAACGGGAGAAAATGCGATTACTCTCCAAGAATTTTGGAAAAAATGTAACATTAAACACGCATTTGAAGACATTCATGACTCGTGGGTGCAAGTGTCTTCTATCTGCATGAAAACTGTTTGGAAAAACCTTTTTTCAGAATGTACTTAGGTTGTTTTGAAAATCCTGTGAATAACGTGATTGAAGAAATTGTTGCAATTGGTGAAGACTTTGGTTTTGATGGTGTTGATGCAAAAGATGTTAAAGAATTATTGGATTCAAATTCAAAAGATTTCAGTGACAATGATCATCTTGAAATTGAACAACACAATGTGCATATGAAGACAACGAACAAATGGAATGTGAAGATGAGGTTCCAAAGGAGATAATAGTCAAAGAACTGGATGGGATATTTTGCAGTTTAGAATCGCTTAAGCAGCAAGTAATGGATATGGATCCAGATGTTAATTGAAGAATGCTTGTTTGCTGAGGTCTGGAGAGTCATTTTTCTTGTTATCATAGAATTTATGCCAATAAGAATCAAACAACTCTTGATAACTTCTTTTGATAAAAAAATTGCAGTAACTAATGTAGGTACAAGTATTTGTTAAACATTTACTTTGCATTCGTTTTTTATCTTTCCTAAAAGAGTACCATATAAAACGAACTATTAATACAATAATCGATCATAGACGAATTGTACTTTTTACCATTGATTATTATATTTGATTAATGCGATTTTGATATATGCAGTAACATCGAGGGATTAATTAACTTCTTAATCGAGGGATACCTGTATATTCTGTAAATATTTCCATGGCAAATGTTCTAGGAAATAGCATCAATAATTCCTCCACTCTGTCCTAAATCCATAGGAACACATGCAACTGCCATCCAACATCTCTTCACAGTATAATTCGAAACCCACAGAACAAGTTTCTTTTCCTCCTCCTCCTCCTCCTCCTCTTTTATCCCTGCTACTGCAGTATAACCCCCCCCCCTCCTTATGTTTCCAAAGGAATACAATATACAGGCTTTTAAATCAAATGTAAACAAGTTTCTCCTTTCCCAGCCCACCACCCATATTTGGTACTGTATGGGCCCAACATTAAAATAATAATAGTAATAAAATTAACATCTTAGGTAACTTGGACACAAAACATGGTTTTGTGAAGGGTTGGTCTTGCCTTAGTAATTTTCTTACTTTTCTAATAAAGTGAAAATTGAGATGGATAAAGAAAATGGCTACTCAGTGATACTGCTGGGCTTTGTAAAGTCATTAGACAAGATTCCACGTGGAAGTATGTTGCATAAATTGGAGTAAATAAGGATGGATATGAAGCTGGTGATTTGGATTGGTGGATTGCTGATGGACAGATATCAAAGAGTGGTTTATGAAGAAGTTGAGTGCAGAAGGCAAATGACTAGTAGTGATTTGCCTTCTGCACTCATTCATAAACCACTCTTTGATATCTGTTTATCAGCCATCCACCAATCTAAATCACCAGTTTCATATCCATCCTCACTTACTCTAGTGTTTAATTTATGTATAAATAATATAGGAGGAATATAGGAAATGATATGAGATCCTATAGGATGTCTTAATAGACAATATGCGTAAAGGTGGATGGCTGCCAGTTTAATGTTGCCAAATGTAAGGTGATGCACTTTTGAGATCACAAGCTATGTACTATGTTCATAGAATCAAACTGCAGGAAATTGATGAGGCCATGGACTTGTGGGTGATTGTGGACTGGAAGTTCAACTTTAGAGGTCAATATTGCAGAAGTGACCAAAACAGTACATATGGTTACATAGTTGTTTAAGAACACATTGACATGCAGGCGTAGGATATTCCACAAATTTAAAAATATAAAAATGAATTAAAGTTAAGAAGTCAGTAGTGCAGTACTCTTTTGTTGTTAAATATGTTTCTTTTTGTATGTTGTGAGCAAGACGTTTTCAGTGTTTAATTAATCTGAAAAATAAATAACATCTGATATATCAGTATTTTATTATTATTTTTTCACCTTTGGCTAAATTTGTTTAAATAGATATTAGCAGTTAGTTATAATTTTGTGTGAGATGTCAGATTTTGTTGTGTTGGTATTGTTTGTATCTAGACAAACATTGTTTATGAAATATGTTTCAGTAGCGAGGGAAGCAAAAGTTACTGCTGTAATTCATGTTGCATTCATAATTAAATGAACTTACCTACTGCACAAGATTGTAAAATGAAGAACTGTTATCATTTCCATTACTTTCATTTTGAAATTATAATTAAATCAACTTTTATGCACTGTGAAGAAAGAACTTTGTCATTTCAAGACCATCAATGGAAAGCAGTAATGGCAGCGCATGATAATGAACTTGAGCAGAAGTTTCTCATATATGTTGTTGAGACTTTTACATAGAAAGTTAATTCATTCTAAAGTGATGATATAGTTTTTAGTAGTTGACTCAGTGAAGTCTGTTGTTACTTTCATATAGAAAGTGAAGTTATAAAAGTGTCTTGGATGAAGCTAGGATATGTTTTCTTCAGTGTTCTGTGATTTTAAGATGCAAGAAAAATTTGCTTGTCTTAAGTTGCTGTCATATAGAGAGCAGTTTTGTGTTAGCCTTTCTGCTGTGTGAATTTAAGAAGGAATAAAAGTTTCTGTAGGAAGCAAGAAACTGAAATTCCAGAACTTTGTCCATGTAGGACAATATCTATTGGTTTATATGATGGAAATGAATTTGTGCACATTTAAATTGATTTTTGTTGTAATCTGAAGAATATATTGGAGCTTGTGTTGATTTTATATGTGCAGGGACAGAGAAAGAGATATACAACATACATTGGTGTTTTTGTAAATTAAAGATTTTTATTTGGTTACAAGAATATGAAGATTTCAAGACACAATCTCTTAATATGTTTAATGAATTAATGCATTATGTGAGTGAATTAAATAGAAATATAAGAGGTTAAGTATAAATATCCTAGGATATGAACCTGTGCACAAGGTTAATTAGGAATTTAGTCTCAGTTGTTTTCTTTTTATTTTGAATTAAATGTTTTAACCAATCAGAGTGTGGAGAAAGTAAAATAAAGTTATAAATATCCTGGGATATGAATTTGTGTGCAAGGTTAATTAGGAATTTAGTTTCAAGTGTTTTATTTTGAATTTAAGAGTATTAACCACTTGTAGTGTGGAGAGAGTAAAATAAAAGTATATACTCCCTCACCTCTCCACATACACAGGGATAAGGAGGTTATTTTTCCCATTTATAAGACTTTAATGAGGCCACATCTTGGACTACTATTACTTATATCTAGTCACCTAGATTCCATGAGGATGAAGAAGTGGTGAAGAGCATCCATGGGCAAGTGACAAAATTGTGGCAGGTTTATGGAATGCTCCCTGTGAGAAGAGATTGCAGGTCGGTGGGCTTCAAAAATGATAAATGCATATAAATTATTAAGGGGTTTTATGGGGATTACTACTGGAAATTGTGTAAGAGTGTGGTTAGTAAGGGTCTTGGGACTAGATTTTTTGGGTGGAATGGATTTCCAGAGCCAGTTGTGAGTGCTTTGTCAATGATTTAGTTTAAGGAGAGGTATGATAAGTATTGTATCAATGATGGTCCTCATGCAATGTCTTCTGACACCATGAAGATTCCTGCATAATAATAATAATCTCCACTAAAAAATTGTACTTAAATAGTTAGGTATTTTATTTGTTTTGTACGTTCTCCATTGAGGATGCAGTTGATGTTTTCCCATGTTCTACTTTCATAGTTTTTGTCTTTTTATTGGGGATTTTCATATCAAATTTGTTAGAGCAGTTGTCCTGAAGGATAGCTTTATTTATTTATGAGTGTAACATCAATATATATATACCGGCTACAAACAAGACTTGTTACATGGCACGATGCACCTTGCCCATGAAGGTGTCCATTGACCTCTTTCAAAGCAAAATAATATGATTAAATCATATTTAATCATATTATTTTGCATTTTAATCATATCAAAAAACTATGATTAAAACGCATTTTTTTTTTTTACCACTACTAGTGTGGTAAAAAAATTGTTACGCTATATTAACAAATACATACATACATACTATGTTAACAAATACATACACTATGTTAACAAATACTTTAGTTAACATAGTGTATATCTTATTCTTCATTATAATCCTTATGCATCATAAGAAGTGGAACTGTCTGTTTATTCCCAACAGAATACTAGCATATGTGGAATATCTCTTATTTATAAGACAGAAGAGTCACTAACAATAAACAGAATGTCATGAAGATAGGCACAAAAAAAGGTGGATAATTCTAATGATGATCGAAAATTATGTGTAAAAAAAGGTATACTGATGATTAGTAAATACAAGAAAATTCTCAGAAAACAAAGCAGAATAACAAGCATAACAAATTGTGTAAGTTGATTTGTTGCTTCATCAACTCACACATATTCCTGCCATGCCTAGATGAATCACCTGATCAGCATTATTAGTTCATTTGTTCTCTGTTTGTTGAGGTACCACTGTAAATAAACAGCTGCTGTTTATTTTTGGTTAGTGATATTTCACAAACAATTGATAGAGCTTCTGCTACTAATGGCTCATGCACAAAAATTAAGCAAGTTTGAGTGTGGTTAGTAGTTGGAAGGGAACAATCATTCGATGCTGTTGGCACACTCTCCCTCGATGAGTCTTTGGACTTCCTGGAGGTGTCACATAATAATAATGATATTTTCTCTTTCTCTCTCCATACTAGTAACTTATTGAATATACAAGTATAATAACACAATTGCAAATTATTAATAATTCAGTTGCCAGTCATGAAATTATTTCTATTCACACTACCTGATCGTTCTTGTCCTTGTATTGCTGTTCTCACACGTATTTAGTAATTCAAATATATCAACCAAATATAACATTGTCCTAATTATTGTTTTCTGTTATTTCCTGAAATAAACATGTTTTTCTGTCCCCAATGCACATTTGGTTACATTTGAAGAACACATCATGATATGTCGGAAACTGCTGTGGCGAGATGTGTCTATCCTCTTGCCCAGCTGAATGATCAAAGTGGTGGCAGTTTCCTGCCCATCCTGTGGATGTGTTAAAATAAAACTAAAGTCCCATAAACCTATAAATACAAAATTACACTTTTACACAACTTCCATTGCTGACTCCTTGTTCTCTCCCTTCTTGCCATGTGCTGAAAAAAAAAAGTCTTCAGTGTATGCTATTAATGCTTCTCATAGGGAACATTCTGCCGACCTGCCACAATCCTTGTCACTTGCCTCTGGATCCTCTCCACAACTTTTTCATCCTTATAGAATCCAGATCTGTGTGCAGTAGTCTAGATGTGGCCTTATTAAACCTTATATACAGGAACAATTACTGCTCTGTCCCTGCTTATTAGTATGCAGGGACAGAGCAGTAACCATATTCTTCAACAACCATATAATCTGATATGCTGTTTTGGTTACCTTGCAATATGCTCTCCCAACTTAAACTCACTATCAACAAATCCCTGACCTCATCAGTTTCCTGCAGTTCAGATCCATCAATATAAGTACACGACTTTTGATCTTTTTTCAAAGTGCATCACCTTACACCACATTTGGCCACATTAAACTGGTAGCCATTTGCCTTTGCCCATACTGCTATTTCTGTTGAATAACTATAAATTCACATGTATGCCACAGTAACTAACTTTTTAATAATATGTAAATATTTTGTCTTAAGTATCATAAGAATCATTAGTAAAGCTATTAAGCAACAATAGTAATTACATTAAAAAAACATATTAGTGTGCATTCTTACATTGGAATCCCTCTATGTATACAGTAGTGTGTTTAAAGATTAAAAACTATTGGGATGTAATTAAGTTAAATTAAAATATAACTGATAAATTTATTTTATACAGTTGAGGATTACAATTGTTATTATTATTGTATTTTATGATATTATTGTATGATTACAATTATTATTGCTTCGAGATCACAATACATACTCCCAGCTTAATTATGATCCCGACAAAAAGACAGCTCAAAAACTAAAGTTACTAGATGAAGCAATCCATAGATCAGAAAACCATCAATATATACATACATCATCATGCAAGACCTCCTAGAATGTACCGTTCACCTAAATTACATAAAAGCAACTGTCCACTTAGACCTATTATGGATTCTATAAGTAGCCCCACATATAAAACATCAAGATTCCTGTCTAACCTTCTCCATCCCCTCATAGGCCACTCAGCTTCATCAATAAAAAATTCCACAGAATTTCACACAAAAATATAAGACATTAAACTGTCAGATACGGGCATGTTAATATGCTTCACTATTGTCTCTCTCTCTTCACTAATATTCCTCACAAAGAGACAGTAGAATTGTTAACCCAAAGATTTCATCCAGTATTTTGAAATTATTCAAATTTACAATAACATCAGGTTACTTCGCATGGAAATATGAAATATGTAAATAAGAGGAAGGAACAGCACTGGGCTCACCCTCATCACCTAACTTAGCCAACTCTTTTCTTGAACACCTAGAAGATAGAATTTTCACTCTTGAACCAAAACCAATAATATGGCTACAATATAGAAATACAATTTTATTAATACAGACCAGTTTACAATAAAACTTATATTAAAACCTACCAGTTTCGCCAGCAGACTGTCTGGCTTTTTCGAGGTGTTTACGGAGATATGAAAACTAGTAAATGCAAATTGAAAGGAACATAAAAAACGTTGTAAACCAACTAGTAGCTATGGTTACACGTTTTGTGTGACAGAGAGGACTTATTGTTCTTATTCATTATCACGCATTGTAAACGCCTTGAAAAAGCCAGACAGTTTGCTGGCGAAACTGGTAGGTTTTAATATAAGTTTTATTGTAAACTGGTCTGTATTAATAAAATTGTATTTCTATTATAAAACGACCAAATATGTATAATTTAAATGGCTACAATATGTTGATGACATCTTTTCAGTCTGGAGACACACAGAACAAGAACTTTACTAATTTCTAAATAATATCAACAACCTACATCCTTGCATCAAATTCACACTAGAAAAAGAATCATCGCAAGGTATTTCCTTCTTTGATGTACACATCCAACATATTCATCATCTACAGTATATAGATCACAGTATGAAGAAGGTAGCATTAAACCTAAAATCACAATTGGAGATATTAATCACAGCTTTTTGTTTCATGCAGATGATATTATACTTCAAAAATATCCATTGGAAATCTGTAATTTTCCATAACTAAATTAAATAACAGCTGTAATAAATTTGGCATGAAAATCAGCTTTAAAAAGATAGACATTGAAAATAGACAGGAACATTGAAAACTACAGTTGCATCTTGTGTGAAGAATCTATAAAACAAGTAAAATGTTTCAACTATTTAGTCTCTGGTTTTAGTGAAGATGACAAATTAAATATGGAAGTAGACAACAGTATCAGCAAATAATCTTCTGGTTCCCATCTGCCATACGGCCGCGGGAGGGTAGCTATATGCTACCATTCTAGGGAGAGATGATTATGAGCAAGGTGGTTTCCCGTTGCCTTCCTTGCCGTAAGTATTTATGACTGTAACCTGTGTGTTCACGGGGCCGGTTTGCCTGCTTGCGGGATGAAAAAGCTCAGATAAACTGGCGGAAAAAACCCTGCGGCCCATGCCCAAGACCGGCTAACTTGGCTATGGCTGAGGAAGATCCTTAAGCTCCTCACGTCGTGAACGGGAATCGAACCTAGGACACTCCTTCCCCAGGCATATGGTTGCGAAGCGCAAAGCCACTAGGCTAACGCGCGGACCAGCAAATAATAATAATATAATAAATTTAGTTTAATCTTTTATCCAAGTGTGAGCAAACAAAGTTGCACCTGAAAGTATCTTCAGGACTGGGGTAAGGTGGTACAACACCTTGCAAGGAGTCGCCCTGGTGTTGTACCACCTTACCTCAGTCCTGAAGATACTTTCAGGCACAAACTTTGTTTGCTCACACTTGGATAAAGGATTAAACTAAATTTATTATATTCTAACCAAGTGATAAATAAACTTTCAGTATCAGCAAAGCTTGTATGTTATGGTTGGTTGGTTGGTTTATGGTATTTCACACAAGAACAGCAAAGATCTTACTGTGCCATAGCAAACGATGCAGCAGTACACAAGGCCAAAGATTGCAACAATCAAAGATTCATAAATAATATGCATGTACAAAAATTAAGTTAAAACTTAACTTAACAGAAATTAAAACCAATGCAATATCTACATATAAATAAAATTACAGCAGTGCATAAATAGCCAAACATTAGTTAGTAAATAATATGCATGTACAAAAATTAAGTTAAGCAATGTAGTATCTACATATAAATAAAATTACAGTTAAATGTGTTTGTAACAAATTAATTCTTTGTAAAAGGTAAAAACATGTTAATGATAGAATATGGAGTTAGTTATAAAGTAGAAAAATTATTTTTACTTTATGCATTTTCTTAAAAAAAAAAAAAAAATCCGTATATTGATTCTAAAAACATAGCCTAAATGTGTGTGGCCTTACCTGTCTACTGATATTTTGCAACCATTCTGAAAAAAGCTGATTAATGTAGTTAGTTTATTTTATTTAGTTTTTGTAGTTTTGAATGTTTTTACTTTCAGCATTTGTTTATGATGAATCCAAAGAAATTGTTCAACTTTTTCCATAGAGATATTCAAGACATACTGCTAGTGTTCTTTCTTTTAAGGTTACACGGCGGTCAGCATTCATAGTGAAGAATTTATGGAGACAACACACGTGTTAGAAAAATTACTTAACATTAAGCAAGTAACAATCGACATTTCGACGTAATCATCAGGAAACATACATATGTACAAGATACAAGCTACATGCTGTTGCACTATACAAAAGTAAAATGAATCTAAATGTTTGTTAATCATTTATCCTAGCCTGACCTCTGGTGAGAAAGGAAAAAAAAACGAAATTACATCAAGCAATTTCTACAATCCTTTCATATTGGGATTTTCTTCTGTCTGGAGTTGTTCTGGTTGCTATATAGGCTGAAGATGGGTCCTCCACATTCTTGGAATAATTAATCCATCATTTTTGTTCAGATTTGAATGATGTTTTATTATATCACAAGCTTCTTTGAATTTTCTTTCATACCAGGTTTTTGGTGTGGTGTAGAGAATTAGTGCCTTTCCAGTCAATTCTGTGGCATGCTTGGAGTGCGTGGTCTGATAGGCCTGTTTTACCATAGTGGAGGTTTAAATGTGGTTGCTCTTTTCTGATTGGGTTGGGGCATCCTGTTTCCCCCCTATGTAAGATAGGTTACGGGTACATTGAATTTTGTAAACCCATGGGTGGGCGAGGTATGGAAGAGGATTTTTGGAAGAACTGAGTAAATTTTTTAATTTTATCGGGGATTTGAAAATAGTCTTGATGTTGTATTTATGTAGTGTTCTGTCTATTTTTTCTGTGGTACTAAAATCTTCTTTGTTTTTAGTGGTATTTTTATGTCAGATCTTGTGAATTGGTGTGAATTTTTATGGCAGATCTTGTGAAAAGGAAAAGAGTTGTTGCTGGCCTGTATGTGTGGGTTTGCTATCGCAAACCCACACATACAGGCCAATATGTACATAAAAATTCATACCACCATTCAACACAAAAACTAGGAGTCATCAGCACTCTCAAACACAGAGCCCTAACAATTTGCTCCAATGAACAAGCTCTGAACCAAGAATTTGAAATCATTAACTAAACATTTGTAAAAAATGGTTACAATAAAAAAACAATTCATAAGATCCTCTATAAAAATGCCATTAAAAGCAAAAAAGATTACAAGAATGTTATAGCCATACCCTGTATTAGAGTCATTTCAGAAAAAAATAGACAGAACACTATATAAATACAAACCCCTGTAAACTAAGAAGTTTACTTAGCTCCTTCAAAGATCCTCTTCCATACCTTGTCCACCCAGGGGGTTTACAAAATTCAATGTACTTGTAACCTGCCTTACATAGGGAAAACAGGACGTACCATCCCAATCAGAAAAGAGGAACACAAACACCACATTAGATACCTCCACTATGGTAAAACAAGGCTATCAGACCACACTCTCCAAACATGCTATAGAATTGACTGGAAAGACATTAATCCCTACACCACACCAAAACCTGGTATGAAAGAAAATTTAAAGAAGCGTGTGAAATGCTAAAACATCATTCAAATCTGAACAAAAATGGATTAATTATCCCAAAAATGTGGAGGACCTATCTTCAACCCATATAGCAACCAGGACAACTTCAGACAGAAGAAAATCTCAATATGAAAGGACTGTAGAAATTGTTTGATGTAGTTCCATTTTTTTTTTTTTTTCTCACCAGAGGTCAGACTAAGATAAATGATTAACAAACATTTAAATTCATTTTACTTTTATATGGTGCAACAGCATGTAGCTTGTATATTGTACATAAGTATGTTTTCTGATGATGACCTCAATACAGAGGTCGAAACTTCGATTGTTACTTGCTTAATGTTAAGTAAAATAATTATTCTAACACGTATGTTGTGTCTCCCTAAATTCTTCACAATGAATACTATTAGTGCTAAAAGAACTGAAAACATTTGAAAATGATCAATAATAAATAAATAAAAAATGTTCATATATCACTGTTAAAATTTATGAGGTTCTCCATGCTTCACAGTTCATCATTAGTATTCATTTGGTGGGCTTTTTATATTTATTTATATATATAATTCAGAGACCCTACTCTAGAGACCAAACAGAATTTTTTCAAATCCTTTCAGCCTCCAGTAAGTGGTGTCACAGTGGTCAATGAAATTCATCTTCCACCTAAAAGTTAACAAATTGATTCAACGTTAGTAGCATTACATAGAGTAAATAGCTTTAGCATTAAAAAAAAATTATAAATTGACCAGGTCTAATATTGAACACTAAGTTGTGATATGTTAGGTGACTATGATGCACCACCCTAGGCTGCTGCCTGACTAGTGAGCCAGCACAAAATTTTTTGTCTTGATTATGGATGTTAATTATTTTTACATTAATAATCTAATGTATTGTATTTTTTTAGTGTTTGGAAGTATCGATTGTCCATCAATTACTGGTGATGTGCCTCCATTATCAAGTCCAGAAGAAATGAGATTATTGTATGGCAAAAACCGTGGCATTCAAGGACACCATAACTCTTGCTACTTAGATGCCACCCTCTTTGCTATGTTCTCTTGTACTAGTATTTTTGATGCTCTGCTGCACAGGCCTAAAACAGAAGGAGATATTGTGGAATATGATGAGGTACAGAGGGTATTAAAAGAAGAAATTGTAAATCCCTTAAGAGCGTAAGTTTAATTTTTTTTTCATCATAATCATTATCGATATATTTCTTTAAAAAAATGTATCTAAACTGCTCTGACATATAAGCCATACTGTTGACTTCAAAACTTGTTTTGAATCGAATCTATTCAGCTTCCCTAATTGGTTTGTCAAATGCACCTATTTATTTTTAATCACTTTTTGTAGTGACCATGTTTGCATTATACTTTTATATCGATGGATCTTGACTTATCAAGATGTCCTTCAAAAATCAGTTTATGAATGAAACAAAATAAGCCAACAATACAGTTTAAAAATTTCACAAAAGAAAACAAAAGTCATGCCATTTAAAGTTTGAGATCATGTTAGATCAAATATAGTTAGTTTAATTATTTAGGCTGAATAATAACATATTTATAAGATAAAGTTATAGATGAATAAATAACGAAATTTCAGAAAATCTGTGGAACAAATTAAAAGGACACTAAATAAAAAACAAATATGAGAAACTCAACTAAAATTTTACAATCCACTCCCATTCTGTTATGTGGTTCAGAAACATGGACTATTAAAAAGAAAGATGAAAGAATACAAGATGCAGAGATGCGATTTTTTAAGAGCAATAAAAAGATTCACGGAATTGGACCATATAAGAAATGAAGACATCAGAAAATAACCAGATGTTTATTATGTAAATGAAAAGATCAAGGGAAATATAGAGAGAAATGGAAAGCATCTATTTAGCATGGAAAGATATTGGCTACCAAAAGAAGTGGATAGATATAGACCAAAGGGAAAGAGAGAGAGGGGGGGGGGAACACTAGTTGCAAGATGGAAAAACCAGCAGGAACTGGCCAATGCCTAATCCTTGAAGAGAAGAAGACTTTATGAGTAGAGCTAATCTAAGGTGGTATGGCCATTTCATGGAGTGAGTGAGAAAAGTTAGTGACACAGAAGTTTGATGCCAAAATGGCAGAAAAGAGACACCCAGAGGAAGGTCAAGATCTAGGTGGATTGATTCAGTCAGAAGTGCTTTAGAAGTATGAATGTTAGATAACAATAATATTGTCAGTCTGACACGTAATAGACCAAGTCGCTAAAACCTGTGCATTCTTAGAAAGGCCAGGCTTTTTTTTTTTTTTTTTTCAATTGAATAGTACCCATTCTTTACAACAATTCATTAACTTTTAAAGCTTAAAAGAAATAAGATGATATACATTTATTGCAAGTCATAAATCCATATTAATTTGCATAACTGAAGTAGTATTTTTTAATCATAGCAATTTCTCATCAGATCTAAGATCTTAAACATCTTTTAAATGATTACATATTTTTCATTGAAACCCGTAGTTTTTCTTTTCAGTAATTTCTATGTACGTGCTGACAGAGTAATGCAGCTACGAACACTTTTAGAGAGATTAAGTTCTGTGAGGGGACTCACTTGTGAAGAAAAAGGTACTATTTATTTATTTATGTTATACATTTTATTTTTACTATCATTACATAATGACTCTGTAGAGTTCAAGGGCTCACAATGGGACCCCTCATAATACAGTAAACTCTTGATTTAATGGACTATTAGGGACTAAGGGTTGTCCGTAAAATTGAAAGTCCATTAAATTGTGAATCTTAAGAATAGTATTGAAAATAAAACACTTTCAGTGGTACAGTATTAATATATTTTAATGGGAACATTTTAATGTAAATATCATTTTACTGAGGATTGGGCTTGAAAAAAGAATCTAGTTTCAGTTGCTTTCCACTTTTATACTGTTTCTTAATATTAACAATCAAAATTGCCGAAAATGGTCATAATAAGCAATCACCTCTGGATCTGAAGATGCACATATAAACGAGATAATTCGTGTGCTCTCTAACCACCGATAGTTTCGGACCAGCTGGAACTGCTTCTTCTTTCTTCCTCGTTGTCAACCTCCTGATCGCCCCGTAGAACTCTTCAGCAATCTCTTCCTGGCTGAGAACTTGATAGCCTGGGTTGTCCTCATCAATGTCTAGCCATTGTTCAATGTCCTTCTCACTGACATTGTCAGCAGCTCGCATCAAAGTTTCAAAGAAATCAGCAGTTTCAAAACCTCTGAAATCGTATTCTGGTTCACTCCCATTCAGTAACTTGGTCCAGCCATTATACAATGTTTTAGTCTTTATCTCTTTCAAGCGGCAGCAAAATTAAAGATGTGGGACTTGATGTTGTATGCATGCAAATTTTGAAGTGTCCTGGCTCCTCTTGTATCTTCTTTGGGATCATTTTCATTCTCCAAGACAACTGTAACCTCTTCAAGAAACTTCTTATATAACCTCTTGCAGGCAACAATGACTCCCTGATCTATAGGCTGTATTACAGAATTGGTGTTTGGAGGAAGGAAGATACATTTTATTCTTCCATTCCTACTAACCAACTTCTCAGCATTAGGATGAGCTGATGCATTATTATCAAGAAGTAAAACAGCTTTTACATCTTCAGGAGAGATTTTTAGGACCTCTTCTTGGTAGTTTTGCACTTCAGGTATGAAATGATTGAAAAACTAGTCGGAAAAAATGTCACTTGTAAACCAGGCATTCATTGAACTGGAATAGATGATAGGCAACTGGTTCATAACATTCTTCAAAAGCACAAGTCTTTCGTGCTCTTCCGTCTACCATTGGCTTGAGGCAATGCGTGCCATCGTCATTAGCACAAAGTAGGGTTGAAATGCGTTCCTTATTGAAATGCTATAATTTGCAGCCACTCATGCTAATCTCATATTTGTTCGTGAGGGTATTTTCGGGAACAGCACGAGAGAACAGGCTGGTCTTATCTGCATTCTAAACTTGAGACAAAATAAGACCATCAGATTCAATGACTTCATTGATGTATTTTCTGAAGGGCTCAACTTGTTCAATATCGGCGCTCAGTGCTTCACCACATGTTTGCCTGTTCGTGATGACATGGCATTCACAAAAGCGGCAAAGCCACCATCATCATCATCTGGACCTGTATGCCCATGTTTTGTGCCAGTTTTTCAGCAGCCGACCTTAGTTCAGCACCACAAACAACAATGCCACTAGACCACTGTTGAACGAACCACTTGTAAACTCCACTTGTACAAAACTTGTAAATTTCTAAATTCTTATGCTTGGCCAACTTCACGTTTCTTATCCTCCACAGTGAAACCACTTTTGGATCTCTCGATGCTATATTTTAGCAAAAACTGAGTAAGTTTGTCTTTATTTTTGCATATGTTCGAAACTGTTTGCTTTTTCATCCCATAAAGTTCACAAACATGAACAACAGATGCACCACTTTCCAACTTACTTATTCTCAAGTTTCTGTACTATCATCAAGTTTACTCATTTTCTTTTAACCCCAGACATATTAACATAAATGATTAATAACAGTTTAACCAAAAATTACTCCGACAACAGCCTAAACACCACTTGTTTTGTGCTAGCAATGCTATTGATGCTATGCCACCAATGCTGTCGAACCAAAGCATGGGCACATGCGTAACTATTACGAGTACGCATGAAATATCACGAATATATGCGAACGTATCTGAAGATGCAATTTATAAACACTGCCAATTGCTTCCGATTAACCATCATATTATTATTTTTTTATTAATTATTTCATTATCTGTATTTATTTCTCAAATTGTATCTGTTAAATCCGAAGTCTGCTGAATCGGGGTACGTTAAATCGAGATTTTACTGTACCACGATCCACTATCTGCACTACACCATTTACCATCCACTACACATATTTTTGTCTGTTAATTGCACGTGTTTTCTGGCCATTTACCTGTTTATGTGATGGAAATTTTGAATATCTCAGAGAAAAATTACTGTTACTCCTGTACCAGATCAGCTAACTCAACTTCAGTTGATAATGGGTACTTAAAGATTTCTCTTGTCATGACTAGAATCAAACTGAAGCCTTTTCCATTTGAAGGACTCGCATCCCATTATTCTTCCACTGTACTGCAGAGGCATTATTTATTCTTATGTATTCACTATGTTATTTTGAGAAAGGTCTTATAGTGCCACAATATTACTCTGAGACCTTTATTAATTTTTATCAGAATAATATGGGTAACATAAGCTGTCAGAATGACTTATTATTTATGTAGGTGGTAGATAATTATTTAGTTCAGATTTTTGCATAAGGAGTTCTGGTTGGAACCAGTGATTCTCAGAGGTTGAGAAGGACAGGAGAGAAGTGACATCAAATAAGTGGTATCATTGAAACTTGTTATAGATCCAGGAATGAGCTGTTATGTTTGTATAGGATTGCCAGAAGTATCAGAAACAAGGGAAGTGAATATGGTTACATTGATTACTTTCGTTCACCCAAAAATTGTTGGAATAAGTGAGACGTGGTTTGATGAGGATGACATCCTGACAGAAATGGAGATGGAAGGGTAACATGTATTTCGTGAAGATAAAAAGGAGAGGTGGAGGGTTAGTGATGTTAGAAAAAGTGTTATATCCATACAAGGCAGAGATGCAAGGTGGAAATAGCAGCAGTGGTTTTGAAGCAGTATGAGATAGAGGTGAATAGAATGAAATACTTCATTGGATGTTGCTATAATGACCTGGTGATGTGGAGGGTGGTGACAAGGAAATGTAGAAGCAAATTAGCTAAGCAAATGGGAAAAAGATGATCATTATGAGTGATTTTAATTATAGCAATATAGATTAAAATGACAAGATACCAAACCAGAAGTAAAGAAAATTAGTTCCGTGAGTTTTTGAGGGACAGCATGCAACAGAGGGCACATGAGGATTTAGGTTTTTGGATTTGATCGTCTCATCAGAGGATGTTATTATAAATGAGGTGTTAAATCTCCCTGCAGTTGGTGAGAGCAACCATGAAATGATTACTTAGGTGATTGCCAGCTGTGAGGATTTAGGTATGAAATTATTACTTAGGTGATTGCCAGCTGTGAGGATTTAGGTTTTTAGATTTGATCATCTCATCAGAGAATGTTATTATAAATGAGTTGTCAAAATTGGTGAGAGCAACCATGAAATGATTACTTAGGTGATTGCCAACTGTGAGGATAGTAATTCAGAAGGCAGCTTGCAGCTGTAGCATGGAATGAGGTGTCTGGTCGAAAGGAGATCAGCACTGTTTGGATGATAGAAGTAATGTCTAAATGTATTCCAGAGGTCAGAAGGTTAAGTAAGGTAGGTGTAAAAGAGATAAATGAAATGATTAAGTATGCAATACAGAGAAAAGGCATTATGGAGTCAACATAATAGAAGTGGTAATAATCAATTCCATTAGGAATACAAAAGAACAAGAAAGGAGAATGACTTGGTTAGTAAGGGTAGCAAAAGTACAGTATGAGCAGCAGTTAGCTAATCAAGCCAAAATGATGATATTCTCCAAAAGACAAACTCTCACCAATGATACTGCCTGGTGTATATGAAGTGCCATGCTTGTGTAACATGTCTTACCATAGACAAACAGGATGTTCTATAAATATTCATATCTCTAAACATCAAGACCACATCTGTCTTATCAAACCTCACAAATCTGCCCTTGACAACATGGAATCTAAAATGCTAACCACAGGTTCCAATGGCAAAATGCTATGCTACTACTTAGATCCGTATATAAACATGAATGTTTATATAAAGAAAGTGCTGAAGCCTTGCTTCATAGACCTAATCTTAATCGGAACGACTGTCTCACTTTTCCAAAAGTTTGAGAAATTGTTATCCTCAATTGTATTAAATAATTTAATTTAATTAGTTTTAATTTTGTCCCATTGGATTTAATCCACGAACATGCAACTGTATATGTAGAGGGATTCCAATTTAAGCCTGCATGCTTATGTTTTATGAATTCAATTCCTATTGCTGTTTGATCATTGTACTGATGCATAGTCTTTGGTCAAGTGTTTTACTTCTGACCCAGCTCTCAGATCCATAAGTTAAAACTGGTTTGAACACCATCTTGTATACAGGCTAATTTAGTGTTCCAACTAATTTCTCTCTTATTCCATATGAATTTATTCAATTGACTTCCTACCATACCAGCTTTGCTGATTCTGTTATCTATTTCTATATTTAATTTACCATCTTCACTAAAAATCGTGCCTAAGTAGCTGAAATGTTTTACATGTTCCACAGGTTCTCCATTCACAACACTTGTAGCGGATTTATTTAGAAGTATAACATCATCCGCATAAAGCAAAGAGCTGACATTAACATCTCCAATTTTGATATCATGTTTAATACCACTTTCCTCCATAATGTGATCCATATAGATAACAAATAACAGAGGGGATAATGTACATCCTTGTCTCACACACCAGATTTAACATTAAACCATCTTCCTGTACTTCCTTCAATTCTAACTGCTGACTTACAACTCAGATAAAGACTAAGTATTGCTTGATATAATGCCCCTCTGACACCATATAACTGTAGTGTATTGAATAGCTTCTCTCTTGGCACCTTGTCATGTGCTTTTTCCAAATCGACAAAACAGAAATACAGATCTTTGTTATATTCTCATGCTTTCTCGACTATTTGTCATAAAGTGAAGATCTGATCCTGACAGCCTCTATTTGGCCTGAATCCAGCTTGTTCTTCACCAAGCTTTTCTTCCACAATTCTTCTCAAGTATATATACTTGCATAGATCTTGCCAGGAACACTCAGTAGGGAAATACCTCTGTAATTCTCACATTCAGTTTTATTTCCCTTTTTATATATGGGTACTATGAGAGTTCTACTCCAATCATCGGGAATTCGTCCCTCTGTCCAGACTTTCTGAACTATGCAGTGCAGCCACTGTAAGACTCTTATACCACCATACTTCAGCATTTCTGTTCGAATATCATCTACTCCTGCTGCCTTTTCTACTTGAAGTAGAAAAAGCCATCAAAGCTTTTTTTACTTCAAGTATGGATATGTATTCCTGACTGCATGTGTGGTAGTGTTTTTTACCACTGTGCTGTCATCACTGCTTGTTTCATTTAGCAGTTTTTCAAAGTAATTACTCCATGCTTCAAGGATATCTTTTTCTCCAGTTTTCATGTCACCTTTATCATCTCTAACTCCTTTTACAGCACTCTTTCCTCCATTCCTAAGCTTCTTCAACAACCTCCAGAATATTTTGTCACCTTCTTGATATTTATTTTCTATATTCTTGGCAAAGTCCTCCCATGACTTTTGTTTAGCTAGTTTTACACAGTGTTTAGCATTCTTGCATTTGTCTCTGTATTCTCTAAGAGCAGAAGCTGACTTATTTGCCAGGAACTTTTGATATGCTTTCTTCTTTTCCTTGACTGCCTCTTTAACTTCCTGTGTCCACCATGGAGTTCTAATTTTTCTATCCTAGTTTTTCTATCAACTTCACCACATGCCTCTCTAGCTGAATCAATCAGGTCTTTTTTCAAGGCTTGGTGCTGAATCTCCAAGGTTTAATTCCTGTTCTCAAACTCTTTAATTTTTTCTTCAATAATCTTTGTGTATTTTAGTCTACAGTTCACATCTGAGGGCTGCTCAACTTTTATTAAATGGGCTGGAGAGCATTTTTTACTTAGAATATTAGATTTTTATCAAAGAAAGAACTATATGGCTGCATTTTAGCAACATAAATTATATAGAAATAGTGTATATTAAAGATCCAACATTATTTCGAAACCGTGTGTGTGTGTGTGTAAACTTGAAGTGCGAAATTTTTACTAGAGAGCTTATGAAAATATAATCATCGATATCAGAATTTGCCTTATCTTGCACTATTTAAAAAACATGAGCACTTCTCAAGTTTCTGTATAATGTTGGATGTTTAATATTCACTATTTCTGTATAATTTACATCGTCAAAATGAAGCCATATGGCTCTTTCCTTGATAATTACTATTATGCACCAACTGAGTTGACAACTCTCTGACATTGTATTTCTTTGGTATTGAATGGGAGTTTTTGCTCCATTGAGGTTTCTGCATGGTCTCTGAAGAGATGCAGCTCTATAACAGCAGTTAAATTAAACTAGTGGCTAATCAGTGCAGGCCAGGAAAAGTTCCAGGGCCAGATGGCCTGGAAATAGAATTTTATAAAGCAACATGGAACACCATCTTATCCATACTAACTAGGCTATTTAGTAAATTCCTCCAGACTTGGGACATACAAGCGATCTTCACCAAGATTTACACAATATTCCTCCCCAAGAAAGACAGAGATGAAAGAATCATAGGCAACTGGTAGCCCATTGCACTCAATAACATAGACCAGCGCTTCCCAAACTGTGGGCCTAGCCCCCCAAGCGGGTCGTAAGTTTTGTTGACAGCGGGGGCCGTGAAATAATGAAAACAAATTTAAATTTTTTTAAGACTGAGTAGATTTTTTTTTATCTTAAAAGAAACGTATTGAATTTTTATTATTTATTATTTATTTTTTGTTCCTTTTTATATTTTAATGGGAAAAAAAATCACACATTGGTGTTGATTCACAAATTTTGCTGCTTGCATATTTCGGTGATTAATGAATATTAGTAATTATATGCTTATTCATATGTTTCATTTCAAAGGTATTGATAAGAAATACAAAAAAGATTACAAACGTAAAATCTTGAATATAAATTGTATTGAATATAAATATAATAAATATTACAATAATATATGTCTATATTATGATTTTTTTTCAATGGGGGGGGGTGAAATATTTTACTTTTTTCAAAGGATGCCTTGGTATCCATAAGTTTGGGAAGCACTGACAAATACTTGTATTCTATGTCAGTGAATGAAGGTCAATCTCTCAAGTATTTTTACCAGCACACAGGCCTATGGTATCCCATGCTGAGAGATGGGACTCAACCTTTTCCTGCTACAAGATATTACATGGCTTTACAAGAATAAACAGTAACCTTGGCAGTTCTCAGCATAGCCTTAGAAAAAGTGTTTGATCGAGTCTGACATGAATTTCTCTTCCGTATTTTATATCTCACAGGGTTTGCTGAAAGTTTATGCTGGGCAATCAGAGGAATTTATGCTGAAGCAAAAACCAGTTTAATAGAAAACATCTATGAGGGTAGCCTGAAAAGTTCTCAGCCTAACAATGAAAAAACAAATTTCTAATTTCAAAATTAATTTTATTTTTCAACATAATCTCCCTTAAGCGTGATACATTTATTCCAGCGATGTTACAGTGCCATTATCCCATCCCTGTAGGGTTCTCTGTAAGATCTGCAAAATATCCCTCTACAGCTGCAATCACCTCTTAATTCGAAGAAAAACGCTGACCAGTGAAGAAGAGTTTTAGTTTTTGGAAGAGATAGAAGTCAAAGGGAGCAAATCTGGGGAATAAGGTGAATGTTCCAACAATTCATAGTGCAGATCCCTTAATTTTCCCAAAGAAACCAAAAATCGAATTTTGGTTTTCGATTTCGATGGCAAATTGTATGCATCGAAAACCAAAATTCGCTCCCGTTCCTAGACACACTAGTTACACGTCTTCCTTCGGGCAGTCTATCCTTCACGGTCTACCGAAAACCGACACACACGGGCCAATACATACATGCGAATTCATACCACCACCCAGCACAAAAATATGGAGTCATTAACACCCTTAAAAACAGAGCCACAACGATTTGCTCTAACCAGAAAGCCCTGAAACAAGAACTAAAAATCATTAGTGACACATTCATAAATAATGGCTATAACAAAAATACTGTCAATAAAATACTCTATAAAACCACAACAAAAACGAATCTAGATTACAGTAAAACCATAGCCATCCCATACATTAAACGGTTATCGGAAAAAATCAACAGAATCCTACAACATTATAACCTCAATGCCACCTTTAAACCACCCACTAAACTTAAAACCATATTCAGCTCCTCTAAGGATCCTCTCCTCCCATTAGCACATCCTGGAGTCTATTGCATCCGCTGCACCTGTAACTTACCATACATTGGTGAAACAGGACGGACAATCCCTATACACAAGAAAGAACACATTAGACACATTAAATATAACCATTATGGTGAAGCAGGCCTCTCAGACCACGCACTTAACACTTTACACCAAATCAGCTGGAAAAGCACCTGCTTCTTACACCGCACAAAAACATGGTACGAAAGAAAATTTAAAGAATCCTGCGAAATCCTGATAAACCACCCAAATATCAACAATAAAGATGGTATGAAAATTCCAAGGATCTGGATGGCACACATTTAGCCAACCTAATATGAAAGATTCAACATAAGTCAGGACTCTAGCCAATCTGCTAGTATTAGAAACCATTCCACTCCAACTGGCTGGAATGATGTTAATATATGTATATAGTAGACAACACAAATAATAGGACTCTAGCGTTGATGTATAATTTTTTTTTTATTTTTATTATTTTTTTTTTTTATTATTATTATTTTTTTTTTTTTTCACCAGAGGTCAGGCCAACAATTGTGGTAGTGGTTGGTCAGTGTCTTTAACGAACCAGTCTGATTGTGTATATTTGTACGCTCCAGAAGATGACCTTGACATAAAGGTCGAAACATCGAATTGTAAATTTTAGTAATATTAAACTAAAGTTTTTATTCAAACACGGTAGTTGTCTCCATAATTTCCAAAAATGCATTCGGATCACCGTGCAAGCCTAAAAGAAAGTATCCTTGAAGTTCTTTTTACTCAAGGAAAATATGCTATCCTGGCTTTCACATATGGATATTTGAAAAAAAATCATTTAGAACTGTTTGCTCTGTACCTTTCCAAGAAGCATTTTATATACTCAAATCTGTGATGCACCAAAATGGACACTGTCTGGAAGTTATGGTCACTTCTAACTATACCAAACACCACTATAACAGAGTACAGAAAAGTCTCACCAGAGCCTCACACATATAATGCTATGCTAAAAGAAATTCACTGTATCTAACTATCCACTATAATAGTGGTTCCCAAACTGTGCCCTTGGCTTCAGTGAAATATTCCAATATTTTCACTGAAATGACACTTAGCCCATGTGGTTTTAGAATCGGACCATTGATGTGATGATAGGAAGGACATCTAACGGACACTGTACAAGTGTGATTCCAAGATTTGAAATGTGCAGTAAACAACAGGCTCGCCCGTCCCGCTAATTACGATTTATTTATTATATGATTTGATTGTTCAAAAAGTGTACTTATTTAATACTTTTTACGTGAATTGTTTGTGAATTTGAAATACGTGTTTCATTTATTTTTTTAACTTGACAAACATAACTGCACCAACTACACACTGCAACTGTTAGGTAGGCCCATGTTCTGACTTTGGGTGCTGTTGAAAATTCCTGATACACTGAGGTTGCCATGAACCGAAAAAGGTTGAGAAACACTGCACTACCCCACACATTTGTTATAGTAAGAGTCAACTGTATACTAAAGAGCATTTATTATTCATGATAGAAAGAACTACCTCCCCCAAGAGGCTGACTTATTACATCTTCAATCAGGCCTATACTAAACAAGGCCAGATCACTGAAAGACAATGTTACCCCCTGAAGAACGAAGAACCCTAAAAATATGACACAATTCTTCCAGAAGATAAAAGGAATGCCACAGTTATCCTTGATGCAGAGGACTACAATTATTAAATAAGCAATTATGAACATAGATGTGGAACTTAAAAGAGATCCTATACAAGAATCCCAAAATCTTACCAATAATTTACTCAAAACAACATAGGAGTTCACAACAGAAACAGGACTTGTTTCATTCAAGAAAACACATAAGAAAAATGCTCCACCTTTTTGGTGTTCAGACATTTTCAGGAGTGTATTTTGTATGTGCATTTTGCATTAGACAAAATTTTAATTCTCATTGTATGTATGATGGTTAACTGGATAGCATATCTATTCTCTGACCATTATTAAGCCATGGGTCTAATCTTGCTTGACGTAGATGTTTTAGAATGTGTTTGTGGTAGATGAATTTCATCACTTAATGTGAGACCACTATCTTGTTATTGGAGACCAGAAGTAGCTTGAAAAATGTCCATACTTTTCAAGCCACTTGATTTGATCTACATCCCTCAGATTTGCAGTAGAAGAAATGAATGAAGAGGAAGAAAATTTTGGAGTTTAGAGTTGGACTGTAAAGTGGTGTTGAATAGCTTCTGCATATATTTTAAAAAGATTTAGAAGAGATCAGGAACATTATCATTGTCAGTTCTTATGAACAATGTCCATGGAAATATTTGTAGGAAATACAAGCATCAGAAAGTGAATGTCTGTATGAAGGATGAGTGAATGGATTTGAGATGGGTCATTAATCAATGCAATCGCTTTTTGCAAGCATTCAGGGATCTGTTAGAGTACCACCCCAAATCTGTAACGTGAGAACACCATTTTCAGTAGGACCAATATGCAGTTTGTGTAAAGTTAATAGCTGTTCAGAGATAAAGTAAGATGCTTAGCAAAAGAGAAAAACCTATTTCGAAAATGCTGAGAAAGATTTGAGGTTAAAGTGATTTCAAGAAGAGAAATAACAACTTATCCAGAGAGTAGATATTGTCAAAAGTAAGGCTTCAGTTAATGTTTTGGTGAGAAATAAAATAGGATTGAGATTTTAGTTGCATTGAAATTTACGAGGTTATCCAAACCTTGCTGAAGAAATGGTTTGGAGATCAGAATTTAGGGTTGTACATTAATGTTCTGGAAATTTGGTGATTTGTGTTGTGCAGAACTTGTCAAATGAGAAAGTGATTTGATTTGTAGTAAATTGGAATTGTTGATATATAGAATGAAAAGAGTAAGCAAAAGAACAGAGCCATCTGGAACTTAGGTGGTAGATGAATTTCACTGCCCAGTATGAGACCACCACTCCACTTATTGGATTGAAGTAGCTTAAAAAGTTCCATGTTTGGTCTCTAGAGCAGGTTTCTGGACTCTATAAAAGATAAATACTAAAAATATATATAAAATTAAACTTTAATGTGCTATAGGGTTTATGAAAACCTACGATGAGCTACACATCAGGGGGGGGAAAATGGCATTAGTTGCAGAGTTTGTGGATAAAGAGCTGCCAGTGTCTTAGGTAATGTGCTGTAGTGGGTGTCTTCCAGACAGATAGCTTGCAACTCATTTTGCAGAAATCAAAAATAGACCATATCATGGAAGCTAATTTAAATAGGCCTTTGTGCAAAACCAATTCAGATGCCCTAGAAATAACAAGAGCAACCACTCAAGCTTATTTATTCAAAGGTATGTGACATAACTAAGATCTCCTGTTCATCGTCTGGCAGAATTCTTACTGTTGATCATTTATTAGTTTAGAAGCCTCAAGGTAATGTAGAAGTTAATGCCAAGAAATAGAATGTTGTGAGTGAATGTAGTGGTAGATTTGAATGATGCTAAAAAAAAAGGTGGTTTTAAATAGTGTATAGTGTGGCTTTTTATTGTAAATTGTGCTGCATTTTTTTCATTCTGGTTACAAGTGTCCTTCCGTAGTGTTTGTTGAAAGTTTTTATTATTATTATTCTTATTACCCTAGACCCCATGGAGTCAAAGACTCATCTAAGAGGTATTATACCTTGCTATAAACACACTCAAATTCTCTGCAGACACCACACTCTCAGGCAAGGTATTCCAATCGATCACAACTCTACATGCAAAAAACCTGCTTCTCACCCCCCCCCCTGCTCAAACCCTCTTTATACAGTTTCCAGGGATGACCTCTGGTTCTCCCCTGATCTCCCAACTATTTTCTGTAGAACCTCTCCAACATTGATCCTATAACAACCCCTTACTAACCTGTAAGTCCTATCATATCTCCCCTCTTCCTCCTATCCACTAGACTGTAAATTTCATCTTAACCTCAATCTTTCCTTATACTCGACATTCCAGAGGTTAGAAACTACCTTAATCAATTGTCTCTGGACCCTTTCCAACATCTCTTTATCCTTCTGAAAACCAGGTGACCAAATCTGGGCACACTAATCCATGTGTGGCCTAATCAAAGCCTTATACAATAGAACAAGAATCTCCCTACTTCTACAAGACAGTGTCCTCTACATCATTCCCAGAATGATCAGAGGACACTGACCTGTAGAATCTCAAATTTTAAAGCCTTACATTTTGCAACATTGAACTTGCATCCCCATTCCTGTGCCCAATCACTCAATTTATTCAAGTCTTCTTGTAAGACCACAACATTTTCTCTACTCTTCATAATTCATCCCAACTTTGCATCATCTGCAAACAATTGAATATCTCCATCTAGATTTTCCCCAATATCATTAACATACAGGTTAAACAGTAATGGCCCTAAAACAGACCCTTAAGGCACACACACCACTAGTGACCTTCCTTTTCCTGGATATTGCTCCCCCATACACAACTTGCTGATACCTATTAGATAGCCAGTCTCCGATCCAATGCACTAATCTAATATCCAACCCCATCTGCTCTAGTTTGACTGTCAACTTATCATGAGGTACTCTATCAAAAGCCTTTGCGAAATCAAAGTATATTACTGTGTATCCTTCTCCTCTGTCCAAGGAAGCAGTCACTTTATTGTAATAAGTAAGTAGATTACTAAAACATGACCTCCCTTTAGCAAATCCATGCTGTCCATCAAAGATAATACCATTGTTGTCAACCCAACTCTGGATCCTAGTTCTCACAAGCTTCTCCAACAACTTAACCACAACACCTGACACACACAGATAGGCCTATAGTTTGATGCTTAAGTTCAATCACCTCCTTTATGAAGTGGCACAATCTTGCCCTCCTTCCACTCCTTAGGAACTCGACCAAGTGCAAGACTCGTATTAAAAAAATATGTCAAGGCAGGTGTCAACTCCCTGGCACATTCCTTCAGAATATATGGTGATATATTATCGAGTCCCATAGCCTTATTAACATCAAGTTTGCTCAGTTCCCTATACACCTGTTGCTCACTTACAGCCAGTCTCTCCTCCCCGTCATCGACTGCTCTCAATTTCTCCATGAAGTCTCATTCACAAGATTGAAAGACTTTTATGAAATGCTCATTAAGTATCTCCACCACATCTGTGACAGCTGTCTTTATACCATTTTCTCCAATGTTAATGTCATCCTTCTATAATCATTTTTTTTTTTTTTGCTGGCTGCATATTGAAAGGACTCCTTAGTATTCTTTTTGGCTTCATCATCTAAATGCTGCTCATACCTCACTTTTGCCACCCCCTTATCAATCAAGTCACCCTCCTTGCCTGGTCTTTGTAATCCTCATGGAATTGGTTATTACCACTTCTCTTATACTGCCTCCATAATGCCCTTTTTCTCTGTATCGCATGCTTAATCTCCCAAGTTTTCCCACTTGGTTATACTACAAAAATAAAAAATAAATAATTTACTCAACATTTTGACCATTCTAGAACTTCAAGTAGACATTTTTTAATATTTTAGTAATAAGGTGTGGTACCTTTTTGGCTAGTTGCATATGGAAATATGACTTCTGCAGCCTTGTTATCACTTCTGCGTCTGGCTCCCACTATAAAGGTCAAACTTACATACAAGAACATTGAAACCTTAGAAGACTGGAAAATAGGGCAACTTTCCTTTTCTTCTAAAGCCATAGTACTCAAAACCATAATCCTTCCTGCTCAGTTGTACATAATAAATATTACAGACATCAACAGAAACTGAAAAAAAAAAGCAATTATATAGTAAGCCTATGCAATTTTTTTTTTATTATTGTTATTTTTTTTTTTACTTAAGTATAAAGAGCTAATAAGCTTCATTTCGGCAATGAAAACATTACTAAAAATAAGGGGATATTAAATCCCACATAGTTTTAAAACCGAATAAGAAACTCAATGATAGGAATCAGAGAGTTTCTTGCCGAATATAGTAAACTATAAAGTATCGGCGAACACTAGCGCTAGCCAATGCAAGTGATCCTAGTACGTAGTACAATCACGGGCAACTCGTTGCAAAGGTGGTAAAGTGTACTACGTACTAGGATCACTTGCATTGGCTAGCGCTAGTGTTCGCCGATACTTTATAGTTTACTATATTCGGCAAGAAACTCTCTGATTCCTATCATTGAGTTTCTTATTCGGTTTTAAAACTATGTGGGATTTAATATCCCCTTATTTTTAGTAATGTTTTCATTGCCGAAATGAAGCTTATTAGCTCTTTATACTTAAGTAACTTAATGGTTGCACCTACTTGGAAAACTCGTTCGCAGAGTATAAAAGTTCTTTTCGCTATACACTTCGGTATTAGGTCTAGCTGCTCACTGATGAAGCCTCTTTTGAGGCTTCATCAGTGAGTCTGGGTAGTGACCTCCCTCCATAATGTAAAAACAGCATACATTTCCTAGGAAATGTGTTTTACATTATGGAAAATACCTAAGAATAGCGATCTGAACTTTACCACCTTTGCAACGAGTTGCCCGTGATTGTACTACGTACTAGGATCACTTGCATTGGCTAGCGCTAGTGTTCGCCGATACTTTATAGTTTACTATATTTGGCAAGAAACTCTCTGATTCCTATCATTGAGTTTCTTATTCGGTTTTAAAACTATGTGGGATTTAATATCCCCTTATTTTTAGTAATTTTTTTTTTTTTTTTTTTTGTCCAGCCAATACCAAGAAGTTAAAAAGGAATTTTGTCATATCAAAGCGGCGTGGAGGATTTTGGACTTCCAGTCTTAAAATTCTGCTATTTAAGCAATGCAGCTTCAAAAATCCATAAAATGTTGCAGACCAATCACATGTGCAGACCTTCTCCTGTACTGCCTGGGTTTTCATCTTTCCCTGTAAATTATTATAATGGTCTAAAAGCTGAGATTGTTCCTGAATACAACAAGATTCTGTGCTGAAATGTGTAGAAAGGCTTATGCATTCATCATACATGTTGATTAATTTTAATGGTATAGATGAGACCACAGACTGATAAGAAAATAACTATTTATTAACTTATTGTTGATATTTTGCTGGTATTCTATCCAGCATCTTCAGAGCATATGCGAGACAACAGCAATCTAGTATAACAATGGGACTAGTTTGAACTTGAACGTACAACACAAAGACTAAAGTCCTAATTAGGTGCCATTTACATTGAGAGAAAAAAAAAACAGAAAGCAGCTATTAATTAGGTCTTAAGATGACTCTCTCTAATCTTTGGCAAATTTATACAGCCATACTTGTTGAGGTTTGGAGTATATTTCAAGGCTTCTGTTGATTCCGAGAATACACTCTCTCTCTCTCTCTCTCTGACTTATAAAAGAGGTACCGAGACACCGATTTAATACCAAACTGTATGAAAATTAAAAACAAGTTTTCACTCAGCCAAAGCCCAGCGCATTTACAAACAAGCAAGTTTGGCACTACTACGGGAACAGATAAACACTGCTTGCCTGGAGCTATCAAAAATAAATTCAATCAGCAACGCTCTACATGACAAACTATTTTGATATTCTAAACACAGAACTGTGGTATATCTTGGACAGCATCTCTGACACAGCAACTAAAAAAGAATTTGTCAAAGTTAAAAAACCAGCACCAGAGAAAATTTGAAATTCTCCAACAACATAGTACTACATAACGACCGCAATTACAAGATCGTGTCATTGTGAATTTGTCATCATTAACCTCAGCAAAAGAAGCCACTAGTGCATTAAGTCGAGGATACAATTTTGCCGTTACTCCCAAGCAAGTTTCAAAAGCCAAAATAATGGTTTCTGTTGAATGGAGAATATACGACCTGCCTCTACAACAGCCAGTAACATTCATTTAAATGTAACCAACATCCTAAGCCTCCCAAAAATTAAAAAACCATTAAACAAGACAAGGGGAATGGATACACCATGATGCTTTTGACAAATTCAGCATGGTAGACTACTGCATAAATTGGAGAATATAGGTTTGGATTATAAAATATTAGCAGGGATAAGTGGGTGACTGATATGGGGGGGGGGGATGTGAGGCTGCAAGATTTAAGGTAACCAGTGGTGTACATATGGATCAGTGCATGGTCCACTGTTATTCAATCTGTACATTAATGATATTGGGAAGGATTTGACAAGCAACATACAGCTGTTTGCTAATGAATCAAAGATAGGTTGGAGTAATCAGGAATGCAACTGATATGCAGTACTTGCAGAATGATTTGAATGGGTGGATCTGTGGGCATGGGAAAATGGATGTCAGTAAATGTAAAGTCATTCATTTGATTGGATATCTAATCATTTGGCATGGTTAGATATCCAGTGTCATATTATATTGGTGGGATTGTGCTAGAAGAAACTTATGAGGCTATGAATCTTGGAGTACTAGTAGATAGGAAGTTGAAGTTCAGGGGCCCATGTAGAAAAGATTGCAAATAAAACTCAAAAGATAACTGCACTGCTGAAATGAACTTTCTCATGTAAAGATAAGGATGTCATTTTGCCTCTTTACCAGGTCTTGATAAGACCTTGCTTGGACTGTTGTGCACAGGTCTGGTCTCCTGGTTTCGGTTGTGATTCTGATATAGTGGGGAGGGAGGGAGAGAGAGAGAGAATACAAAGGAGAGCGTTAAAAATGATATCAGGATTGTGGAATACTGGTTATGAAAATAGATTAAGAATTTGTGGACTGCAGACACTAGCAAACCAGAGAAAGAGGGGTGATATGATTGAGACGTACAAACTTCTGAAAGTGGCATACAGGATTTCAGTTGGTAGAAGGTTTCATGTTATGGAGAGTTGGGTGCCCAGATTTTCAAAACAAAAAAAAAAAAAGGGACAAAAACAGGACACTTCTGGTACTCTCTACATAAAAATAGAATAACATATAATTACAGTACACAGGACTGAAGTATGCATTATAATTATGGAGTATCAGCATTATCATTTTTATTATATTTATATGAAAACATTATTTCTTCCAAAAGTTCTATTCTTTCAAGATGCACTCATAAAACTCAATACACGAAAAGTCAAAGTGTGTCCTTGATCACAGTAATTACTTTGACAGTCTTGGTGTTGAAGCGGTTCTTTTCATCAGACCAAAGAACTCATCATCATCAAATTCCTGATATATACCCTCAGAGGGGATGTACAGGATATCATAGTACTACATGAAAAATTTACATCATTACTAACTTCCTATCTACAATTTTAATTCAAATCAGTCTGTTAAATGTCAAGACTCCAATATTATCAGGTCTTATATTTCTGTCTTCTAAGGCACTTTTTATCTTGGTCTTCCTCTGAGTCTTTTTCCTGCCAACCTGGCAGAGAACACTTGTTTTGCTAATCTTTCCTCTCCCATTCTGCTTAAGTGACCATACCACCTGAGATTAGTTCTGCTAATGCATTCCTTGGTGCTGACAATATCAAGTTCTTTCCTAATATCATCGTTTTTAATATGATATTGCCATTGATGCCATCTGTTCATGCCCCTAATCTTTCTCAGGACTCTCATATCTGCAGTCTCTAGTCTTTTGTCAAGGGTTTTACTTTTAACCCAGCTCTCAGATCCATAAGTTAAAATTAGATTAAACACCATCTTGTAAACAGCTAATTTAGTGTTTTGGCTAATTTCTCTCTTATTCCATATAAATTTATTCAGTTGACTTCCTACCATACCAGCTTTATTGATTTAGGTGTCTATTTCCATATTTAACTTACCATCTTCACTAAAAATCATGCCTAAGTAGATGAAATGTTTTACTTGTTGTATACGTTCTCCATTCATAATGCATTTGATATTTTCAATATTACTGCGTATTTTCATTGTCATTGTCTTTTTAATGCTGACCTTCATACCATATCTATTACAACAGTTATTCAGTTTAGTCAGGGAATCTTGCAGACTTGTAGCGGATTTATTTTGAAGTATAACATCATCTGCATAAAGCAAAGAGCTGAGATTAACACCTTCAATTTTAATATCATGTTTAATACCACTTCCCTTCATAATGTGATCTATTCTCTCTATTCCTGACTATTATATAATATCTGATATCAGGCATGCAGTCAGGAATATGATATCTATTCCTGACTGCATGCCAGGTCAGTGTTTTTTTTACCACTGTGCTGTCATCACTGCTTGTTTCATTTAGCAGTTTTTCAAAGTAATTACTCCATACTTCAAGGATATCTTTTTCTCCTGTTTTCATGTCACCTTTATCATCTCTAATTTCTTTTACAGCACTTTTTCCTCCATTTCTGAGCTTCTTTAACGACCTCAGAATATCTTGCCACCTTCTTGATATTTATTTTCTATGTTCTTGCCAAAGTCCTCCCATGACTTTTGTTTAGCTAGTTTTACACAGTGTTTAGCTTTCTTACATTTGTCTCTGTATTCTCTAAGAGCACAAGCTGACTTATTTGCCAGGAACTTTTGATATGCTTTCATCTTTTCCTTCACTGCCTCTTTAACTTCCTCTGTCCACCATGGAGTTCTGATTTTTCTATCCTTCCAGACAACCTCACCACATGCCTCTATGGCTGAATTAATCAGTGTTTTCTTCAGGGCTTGCCACTGAATCTCCAAGGTTTGGTTTCTGCTTTCAAATGCTTTCATTTTTTCTTGAATAATATTTGTGTATTTTAGTCTGCAGTTCACATCTGAGAGCTGCTCAACTTTTATTCTCTTGAAAATTTTCTTATATGTTCTTCTTTTCAATAAAAAATTCAATTTTATCACTCTCAAGACTAAATGGTGATCACTTCCAATTTCAAATTCTCTGCACAAACTGGTGTCCTGCACCAGTGGGAAAACATCACTATCAACAATAACATAGTCAATGAGACTTTTCTTATTCCTTGCTTCTTCTCTCCATTGGAATTTGTGCACATTTTTATGTTGGAACATTGTGTTAGTAATAACCAGTCCATGGCCTGAGCAGAAATCCAACAGGTATTTGCTGTTATTATTGGCTTTGCTCTTTTCTCCAAATTTTCCCAAAATATTTTTGTATGTCTGACAATTATTTCCTACTCTGCTATTTAGATCCACAACAAAGACAACTTTTCCTTCTTCATTGTGTCTGTTGCTCTAAAGCCTCAAAAAAATCCTCCACTTCTACCTTAGTAAAACCTTCTGTGGACCATAGGCACAAATAAGTCTCATTGTCCAGTTCCCCATTCTGATATTTGCCCACATTACTCTACTTGAGACTGCCTGCCATTCAAGAAGATTAGCCTCGTATTTAGTGTTGAATACTATAGATATTCCTTCTTTTCCTTGATTGTCATTGCCGGAATATAACATTTTGTATTTATTGCTCAGAAAGATCTCACCAGTTTTTGTCTTTTTTGTTTCAGTCATCCCTATTATGTCGATCTGGTACTTATCTAATTCCTCAGCTAGCTCCATTTCTTTGCCATTCAGGCTTCTTATGTTGATAGTACCAATCTTTAACTCTGGTGATGTTGAGTTGGGGTGTGTTTTCAGATTTGCTTCAGTAGCTGACTTTTCGCCGTTCGCCCTAGTTCCCTGGCGAAAACAACGGGGGCCTTGTTTAACCGGGCGACGCCCCAGCCAGCATGAAATTTTGTCATGTTGTACCATCATTTTTTTTTTTTTTTTTTGGTTTACCATTTAAGAATACAATTTGGTCAGCGAAATCCCAAATTTCCAGCCCATCCTCGTTCATTCAGTATCCAGGTAGATACCCAACTGGGTGCACCACGAGAAGGTGAGGATTGGACATTAGGTCAGAAGCCCTGGTCGGTTCTCTGCATTCCTTTGAAGTCTATGTGGAGTTCTCCTCTCAGTTATATAGCATTGACCCTTAAGCACCCCACAACTCATGAGAGAAAAAATTCTCTCTTCAGCTGTGTTTGTTCCTGGGATTGCCATAACAGGTACACCAATTGGCAGTATGTATACTTTTGTAATGGATGTTTTTTTCTTGATACCCCTTAAACACATCGCATCGCTTTTTTGTCCACTCAGTATTTGTGTCCTTCCATTCTTCCATTTTGGAGTTCACATTATTTATATGGCTGACTTCATCAACAATATTGAATATTTTACTGTCAACATCACTGATTGCATTCAGTTCATTTGCTTAAATTCAAGGAAGGTATCATAAAATAAATTTTTTGTGTCTAAAAATTCGTTTTCATCAAAGATACCCTCAGCTTTCCAATTTGTAATTTCTCTCTGAGCAATTCCAATTCTTCTACCACGTCAGTTGCCGAAATATTTTCCCTTTCTATTTTCGTTATGGGCGCTGAAAATATTTGCAGCTGGCTTTGCATGAAATGGAGCCAAAGTATTGATTATTGGTTACTGAAAAATGATTTCAGCAATGCAGGGCATTTATCTTATGATAAAAAGTAAGATCTGAGTTCATCAAATATGTCAATAAACCTATTCACAGCTGGTAGTAATGATAACCATCATGTTTGTACACTACCTAGAACACGCTTGTATTCAATTTCTGTAAATGAACAGAAATTCTTCAATTCCTCTACTGTCACGGTGTAAATATGGTAATACTGAAATATTTTGTTTACAATTGTTTTGATATCAATAGCAAAATATCAGCACTTGTCTGTACACCATTATGAACAACATGAGCAGCACGGCCAATGGCATGAATGTTTGTTTTTAACCCTTTGTTGAGTCTTGAAAATACATTGTTGGAGCCACATAATTTGTATCCACCAAAATTGGTGTTGCAGTTATCTGCAGAAAATGCAATAATTTTCTCAGTCAGCTGCTGTTTCTGCAAAATACCCAATATATGATTTGCAAGCAGTTCTGCTGTTTCTCCTGGTGTGTTCTGAAAATCTGTTACTTTAACCTTGAATACCTTTATTCGGGATGAAATACCTAACATGGACAGGCACCAACTTCAAATCTCTGTGGTTTGATGTGTCTACCATAACGGACACATATTTGGGTTGCTTCAATTCAATTGCTATTTCTCGCATTGCATAAGGTGCCAGGACATTCACTAAAATGGATTGACACTTTGTTCACCCAGATGTAAATTTCTTTTGAAATAAATTTCGCACTATTGCAGAGGTGCAGTCCATTGACCTCAAAGAAAGATTATGTTTCCATGCATGAAATATATTTTATTTTCATGCAGGAATTTTTCATGAAAAGTGATGTAACATCTTGACTTGAACTGTGCGCAGCGGTTGCCAATTTATGTTTTTTGCTTCATCAAATGCTGTTTTATATCAGAACGGCCTCCACGTTGAATTGAAAAACCGAACGATACACAGTACATTACAACTTGTTTGTTGTTTCATCATCTTTCAAGAAGGAATATTCTTCTTTTAAATCCCAAGTGAAACTACACTTACTTTTCGGCATGAGAAAATCTGGATGAAACATCACCACTTACAATATACAGTAAAACCCCGAAGCTACGCGGTAGGTGGGATAAACAAAAAGCACGCAAGTCAAATTCGTGTAACTCGGGGTATAATTTTGCATGTAATTTATATATACAAACATACAATTGGGACCAAAGGTTTACAAAAACATCTATATTTTTTAAGAAATATAATCTTAATTGTAGTTTTTCGTGCATAAAAAAAAGAAAGTTATTTCGATGTCGATGGTTTCATAAAATCAAATAGATTCGTGTGACGGCATAATGTCTTTTTCTTGTCTCGCAAAATGTCTTCATAGCAAGCCAATGATTTTTTTTATTCCTTGCCTTGTGGCTACAATTCGTTCCTCGTTAGAATCTATGTCCTCCAAAATCTGTAAACCTTTCTTTTATGATTGTTCTTACTGTGGATTCCTGTAGATCGAACTTCTTTGCTGGCTCTCAAATTTTCATTCCGCATTCAAAATCCTTAAATTCTCAGCTTCCAAGGATACCCCTTGGAAGGGGATATCCTTGGAAGCTGAGAATGAATGCTGTTAGGAAGGGGGGTAAGGGCTATATTTTTCTCTTATAGGGTAGTGTGTGATTTAAATGGATTGCCATTGGATGTTGTGAGTCCAAGCAGTGTGAATGAATTCAAAAATAAGTATTATACCTGGTGTGTGTAGTATGTGGTCTCCCTCGATGAGTCACTGACTTCCTGGAGGTCTCTCTTAATAATAATAATTCAATGTGGTCTTATAGTCAACTGCAGAGATGACTGGAGAGCAATCCCAGGCAGAGAACGACTCAAGGTGGTTAACTGAGATAAGATTCTTATCTCAGTTCATATAACCGATAGCCTTTGGTTATATGATTATATAAAAGAGCTGAGGCTTTTTCTCTATCTCTCATACTATCTATCTGTTTTTTCTTTCTCTCAATAATATTAGGCTCTCTTGCACCCATTATACTAACTACTCTAGGCCTATCATGAGCATCCTTTTACTTTTTCACCTCGATAAAGGTCGAAACCTATATATGTAGTGACCCTTCCTGTAATACATAGCATTATACATATCCATAAGGATATGCACTTTGCATTGTGGGATACTAAGGCAAGTGATGTAAAGTCATTAGCCTCTATATACGAGTTGCCCAGTCCTGAAGTTACTTCATGCACAAACTTTGTTTGCTTACTTTTGGATAAAGGATTAAACTAAGAATATAATTTCTTGACATCTTCTTGGCACTGGGAAAATTCTTTCATGATTTCATTGAAAAATGTAAAAGATCTGTGGACTGTTTGGGTAAACGAAAAGAAAGAAAGCATTAACATATGTGAAAAGTGTCTTGATAGATTAGAGCGATTACAAATGAGAGCAAGAGTCGTGACTGCAGAAGAGCTTAGGCAAGAGTTAGTGAAAATGAAAAGTGTAATGAAACATCTGGAAGAGGATATTAAATATCTAAAGAAGGGATTGGCTGGTGAGAATGAGAAGGAGGAAGTTAGTATTATGAAGAAAGAGTCAAAGGATAGTCGTGTCATTGTATGAGGACCCGATCATTAGAGGTATGATGACTAATAAAGTGCACAAAACATGCTTCTTGATGGAACAAGGAAACAAATAACTGATGCATTGCAGAGAAGAAAAGAGTGGGCACCAATTACATGGTGAAAAAAATTAAAAAGGCGTTCATATTTAAACCTGCATCTGTAGAGAAGACAAGCTTTATCCCACTGGTCACTCTCCTCTTTTGAGACTGCTCTGTCATACACAACTTGCTGGTATTATTTAGAGAGCATATCTCTGTATCTAACCAATATACTATTAATATATATAATATTAATAAGTGCAAGTGTTGCATTTTGGAGTGCAGAAATATAAGGCTCTGTACTATATTGACAGTGTTGTGCTGTAGTTAGTGAATGAGATTCAAGATTTACTAGTGATAGTTGACAGTAGACTGAAGTTTAGAGGGTATTGCATGTGTTATGTAGACTGCACATCATGGTGATGCTATAATAAGAAATACTCTAATATATAGGGATAAGGAAATGGTTGCGCCAATTTATTTTTTTATTTGAGTTTAATATGTATAATCAGGCCTGGCTAGTGGCGTGTGCAACATACACAGGCGCCGCAGAAGAAAAGGCGCCTAAAAGATCTCAAAAAATATGAGATAAGAATTTAAACGAACAATGAATGGTACAGAAAATTATGAATGTACGTCGTCTTCCGTTTGGGGCCCCTTCAGATCTTCCTGGAAACGAACAAATAAATTATGAAATTGTATCCTGGACCCGATTATATCACTGTAATTTTTGATTAAAATTTACGAAAAAATACCTAAAATAGTTCTTCTTTATTTTTTGATGTATCATAAATCAACTTATGATTAATTGTTGAGTTCCATGTAAAAAAAATTTGTATGAGCAGGACTAATCCGTAGGTAACATTATACTCTGTAAAGCAGTTTTCATTTGTTTTTCATTTCCTGTTCGTTTTAATCACACTTTATTCAAAAAAAATTTTTTTGGAAAGGCGGTGAACATTAATCGCACACACAAGAAAAATACTAGGTGCTGTGTATGATGCTTCCATTCATATTTTGTCAGCTAAATTGGAGGGGAGGGATCTTAGACCTCTATCAATATGATAAATGAAATCTAATTTGTTAACTGACCTTGGTGCAATGGCATAGTCCAGACCTTTTTCCAGCAGTGACAGTTCTCCTTGATTAAGGTTGTTGTTCGATTTGTTAATAACTTGGCCATGGTCTGTTGGTAGTTGGTTGCTCCTGACTTCACTTGTGGGTGATTAGTTGCTCCTTGTATTGTAGGTTTGTAATTGGCTGTTCCTCTGAATATGGCATCCTGATTGTCTGTTGCTTTCTTGTTGTTTTAATGCTTAGAACTTCGCTATTAGTTTTTCTTTGTTTTTAAGCAATATGTGTTTGGCCGAGTCACCCATAATCTTGTCTATAATATTCCAAATATTGGGATTAATGTATCTGGATAGTTCTTGTTTTTGTTGTAACACACTGGCTTGGGTAACTGCAAAGTTTTTGCAGGCCTCATGGATCTGTTCTCTTAACAAAGCTTTTTCCAAATGGGCATAAATAGAGCACATTAGCTGTAGTAAACTTCTTTTTTTGGTTAATGCAGTTAGGTATTAAGTTGCTGTCTCTACATCATTTTAGAAAGGCTAGCCAATTAATTAACATAGAAACATGTATTTTCATCTTACTGTAGTGGCTGCATTGCTTGCAGGTCAAATCTCCATGGATTATGACAATACTTTCTTTTAAGGTTACACAGTGGTCAGCATTCATAGTTAAGAATTTATGGAGATACAACACACGTGTTAAAATAATTACTTTACTTACTATCAGGAAAGTAACATTCGACGTTTTGACCTCTGTATGAAGGTCATCATCAGGAAAATACATATGTATAAGATACAAGCTACATGTCACTGCACTTTCCAAAGGTAAAATGAATCTTACTGCTTATTAATCTTTTACCTATCCTGTGGAAAAACTAAATTAAGGTCCAAGCATTAAAACAACAACAGACAACTGGGACGCCATATCCGGAGGAATAGCCAATTACAAACCAACAATACAAGGAGCAACCAATCGCCCTCAAGCGAAGTCAGGAGCAACCAACCACCAACAGACCATGGCCAAGTTATTAACAAATCGAGCTACAACCTTAACAAAGGATAACTCTCACTGCTGGAAAAAGGTCTGAACTACGCCATTGCACCAAGGTCAGTTAACAAATTAGATTTTAAACTCAAATAAAAAACTAAGTTGCAACTTCAACCAAAACAGAAAAATTAGCTCTCAAATCCTTAAAAAATAACAAAGCCATCGTACTCACAAAAGCAGATAAAGGTAATGCTACCATTGTCCTCGATCAAACAGCATACCTAGAAAAAATGAACCATTTGGTATCTGACCATAACATGTACCAAATGGTGAACTACAATCCCACAAAACGCATTAGAAAGAAAACAACGGAATTAATCAAATCCATGATCACATGGCCAGATGAAACAACCAAAAAAGTAATACCTCATTATGCCTGTGCTCCCAGAATTTATTGCCTGACAAAAATACACAAAACAAACATGCCACTATGTCCAATAGTTAAAGGAATCGACAGCCCTAATTACTACTTAGCCAAGAAATTAGCGGCTACCCTCAAGAAGTTGGTATATCATTCCCCCTCCTACATTAAAAATATAACATTTTATAAACAAAATTAAAAACATCACACTCAATGACCAAGATTTATTAGTCAGCTTTGACATAACTTCCCTTTTCACTAATGTCCCTATCAATCATACTATTATTCTCTTACAGAACATATTTCCAGTATGTATGTGGCATGCCCCAAGGTTCTGTTCTTATGCCCCCGCTGTTTAACTCGTTTGTAAATGATAAACCATGTGGACTGATTGGGATTACGGCCCTCTTTGCCCATGTACTCCACTCTAGGTATTTTGAGTGGCAAAGCAGTTTTTACCTACAAAAAGAAGTTATACCCATTGGCTCACCACTCCCCCCCCCCCCAATGCCAACTTTTACATCGAAGACTTTGAGCAACGAGCTCAGGTTTGGCCAGCCTAAAGCCCAAAGTCTGGCTTAGATATATCAATGATATTTTTGCCATTTGGCCCCACAGCCACGAAACATTAAATACATTCCTTAGCCACCTGAACAAACAACACAAACGTATTCAATTTAACATTGAAATCGAAAACAACAACTCTCTTCCTTTTCTAGACACACTTGTCATATGTCTTCCCTCAGGCTGTCTCTCCTTCTCTGTCTACCACAAACCTACACACACACACACACACACACACACACACACACACACAGGCCAATACATACACAAAAATTCATACCACCACCCAACACAAAAACTAGGAGTCATAAGCATCCTCAAACATAGAGCACTAACAATTTGCTGGCACGAACAAGCTCTAAGCCAAGAATTCGAAAGCATCAACCATACATCTGTAAAAAAATGGCTACAATAAAAAAAAAAAAAAAAAAAAAAAAAAAAAATCACAAGATTCTCCAAAAGAATACCATAGCCATACCCTATTTTAGAGGCATTTCAGAAAAAAAAATAGACAGAACACTACATAAATACAACATCAAGACTTCCTTCAAATCCCTGACAAAATTAAAAAATTTACTCAGTTCTTCCAAAGATCCTTTACATACCTAGCCCACCCAGGGGTTTACAAAATCCAACTTACACATAACCTGCCCTACATAGGGGAAACAGGATGCACAATCCTAATCAGAAAAGACAAACACAAACCACACAAATACCTCCATTATGGTAAAACAGGCCTATCAGACCACGCACTTCAAACATACCATTGAATTGACTGGAAAGTCACCAATTCAAAGTCACTTTGAATTTTCTCACCTTTTAAAAAAAATTCAAAGAAACCTATGAAATGCTAAAACACTATCCAAATCTGAACAAAAATGACGGTTTAATCATTCCAAGAATATGGAGGACCCACCTGCAACCCGTATAGCAACCGGAACAAGCCCAGAAGAAAATCTCAATACAAGAGGACTTTTGAAATGTCTAATGTAATTTTTAATTATTTTAAATGTTTTGTTTATTTTAATTTGATTTTAATTAATTTTTATATTTGTTTTTAATTTAATTTTTTTAATCTATTTATAATTTTTTAAAATTTAATATTAATTTAGTTTTTCCACAAGAGGTCAGACTAGGTAAAGGATTAATAAGCAGTTAGATTCATTTCACCTTTGTAAAGTGCAGTGGCATGTAGCTTGTATCTTATACATATGTATTTTCCTGATGATGACCTCAATACAGAGGTCAAAACATCGAATGTTACTTTCCTGATAGTAATTAAAGTAATTATTTAATACGTGTGTTGTGTCTCCATAAATTATTAACTACCGTGTAACCTTAAAAGAAAGAATTACCAGAATATGTTATTAATGCAAGGATTGTTAAAAATTTTAAATTTGGTATAATAAATATGTTGTCAGTTGAATGAACCTCTCACGATGAGTCTGCTGACTCTGTGGAGAGTATAATAATAATAATAAATTATATTATTGGTTTAATCCTTTATTGAAGTGTAAGCAAACATAGTTTGTACATGAAGTATCTTCATGACAGGGCTACTTGTATATAGAGGTTAATGATTTCACATCAGTTGCCTTAGTATTCTCTAATGCAAAGCACATCTCCTTTCAGATGTGCATAATGCTATATTTTATGAGAAGGGCCAGTACCCAGGAGTCAGTTTCAAACTTTAGTTTGTTGCCTCTAATTTGATACTGTTCTTTGTCATTGCTGTTCATCTTATTGACTGACTTGTGTATCATCTACAAAAGCCACCAGTTGAATATCTATTCTATTGGGAATTAACGAATCAATCTGAATGAAACTTTTGGATAGCACAGGTTTCTAAACTTGAATAAATAGATGTAATTTTGGTATATTTATTATTTTTTTTCAATCTCTTATATCGTCCAAATATAACTTTTTTATAATTTTAAGATTTTTTAAGTATTCTAAGGATGTACACTAGTGGCCAAAATTGTGGAAACCTTTTGGAAAAAGTGTTTCTGAGGTTTGATGGTTCATAACATCACTTTTTTTGGAGTAATATCATAAAATTATATATCAATGGAAAGATAATTTAATCAAGAATGTAATGCTATAACTTTTTGAAGGATTTTTTATTAGAACAGTAGTTATAAAGAACAAAAGTTAAACACACAGAAAAAATGAGATATACAAAAATTCTCACAATGTGAGTTAATACTTACTTGGATAACCTTTAGCGTTAATTGCAGCCTTACTATGCCTTCCCATGAAGTGAACCAAGTTTTTTTAGTTCTGCAGCTGTTATAATGCGAAACCAAGATTGAATTATTGCTTCTATTAATTGGGTTTTATTGGTGGGTTGCTTCTGACTAACAAGTTTCTTTAGTCGGCTCCATAGATTTTTGATTGGGTTAAGGTCTGGGCTATTCCCAGGCCATTCTAGCAGTGGAATATGATTATCTTGAAACCACGTTTTGCACACAGCAGCAACATGACATGGAGCTGAAATATAAATGCTTCATTATCTTGGAAAAGATCATGTGCGGAAGGCTTCAGTTTGGGCTCAAGTATTTCATTTATGTATTTTTGGGCATTTATATTCCCATTAATCATGCAAATTCTGCCAACACCTTTTGATGTCATACAACCCCAGATTATAACACTAAGTGGGTGTTTCACGGTAGGTGTAATGCAATCAAGATGCAAATCTTCTCTGATTCTTCTCCTTACGTATTTTATGCCATCACTACCAAACAGGGAAATTTTGGTCTCATCACTCCAAATAACACTGTCCCATTGTTCCGCTGTCCAGTTAACATGGGTTTTAGCCCAGTTTAATCTTTTCAACCTTTGTTTGAGAGATAAAAATGGCATTTTTCGTGGAATTCTAGCATTTAGACTAAATTCCTGCAGTCTGTGCCAAACAGTCCTTACACTCAACTTCACATTGTATTGCGCCATTTCATCTTGTATACACCCAGATGATTTTCTTCTGTCATGTAGGCACAGTCTCTCAATTCTTCTATCATCACTTGCTGTTGTGCACCTTTTCCTGCCTTTACCAGTCTGGTTTTGTAGTGACTGAGTCTCCTTATACCTCTTCAAAAATTTAGAAATGCCACCTTTGGTTAAGTTTCCACCAATTTTCTTCTAATTTCTTCATAACTGTTGCCTTATTCACTTAATAGTATTATTTTACATCGCTTTCTGAGTGACCAGTCAACTCTTTGCATCATTTCTTTAATTTTATTACTTTTTACAAGATCGCTAAATGAAAGAACACACAAAAAAATCAACCAACTTGATAACAATCACATAACACACTGACAAATGTCCTCCTCTCAGTTCCAATACATGACATCAATTGCTGAATCCTACTGTGACCTTATTGGCTCATTGCCAAAACAAGATGACACCTGATTGGCTCTCTAAACACTCATGCTCATTGGCTACATTCAAATGAAGGAAAGCTACTTCATATCAACCTAAGCAAGTTGTGCTTCTTTTTTCTGTTTATTTGGCTATAACTTTTCATAGAATACAGATAATTGAACAAGCTTTGTTGCATTACATCCTGATTAAATTATCTTTCCATTGTATATAATTTTATGGTATTACACACACACACACACACACAAAAAAAAAAAAAAAAAAGTGGTGTTATGAGCCATCAGACCTCAAAAATGCACTTTTTCCAAAAGATTTCCACAATTTTGGCCACTAGTGTAAGTCGAATTTCTATCAGGATGTTTGTTGTTTTTTCTTTTACATTTTCAGAAATATAATTTGTTCTTCAGTAAGTAATAGTGATAATTTATTTTGTTAGAGGAAAATAAAGAAAGGGAAAGTAGAATTATTCGTTTCATTTGGATCTCTCATTAGTGCATTCTGCACATCCTAATAATACTCCTTTCTGGTAAAGTTACGTGTTATTCTCAACTGTTAAAACTAGTGAATCACATGTTTCATATATTAATAAATTGTGATTATTGTGAATTCCTTGGGATCTTATTTTTTTCAATATTATATTTTCCAGATCCTGAAGAATTTCTGAATTCTCTTCTAAACCAGATTTTAAAAGCAGAGCCATTTTTAAAATTAAGGTATTTAACTCTTAAATAATTCTTTCTTCTTTCTGAATTTGTTGTAAAATGGTAGTTTTGCCATATATCTTTGCATATAAGCCAAGTAATTTTTTCATAAGCAACAGGATTGATCATTTAGCTTATGCATGTCAGACCTCAAAACTTTTCAGATGCAGTACTGAAATGAATTGCATATTCTAGTACTTCATTTGGTATCAGACTGCAGTTACTAATTGCATTAGTATTGTATCAAACTGAAATGATTTTATTTCAGTGCAACAGTACTAAAAATTCATTTGTATAATTTATTATATTTATAGAGCATATACTTACCATATATGTTCTTGGTTGTTAACGCATCTTCCTGTTTGTAATCCAAAGTAAAGAGTAATATAAGATTGCATGAGAAGAGGCAGCTATAGTCAAAACATTAAAAAAACACAAAAATTTCTTATTGCTATTAAGTTCCCCTCTCCCTTTGTTTTACCAAATCACCTGAAGCATTTTACAGCTAAACATTTTGTGTATTATAAATAGTAATAGAGAATAAACATCTCTAGCAAGATACTTTTTTTTCCCTGAGATTTTTAAGAGTTCAATCACAACAGTTCTTCCCATTATTGTTAGATGTTTGTTTTTCTTAATTCATTACATATGAGGGTGATCTGAAAAGCTCTCGGCCTCAACCAGATGGCAATACTATCGGCAAGATTTTTTTTCAAAATTGGTACAGGTACATCTGTCATAAGCATTCATGTGAAATTGCAAGTCATTCTATCAAGTAGTTTGTTTTTATACACTGTCTGAAGCAAAAGTGTTGTCTGTATCCCTTGAAATGGATAAAATTGAGTATCGTGCGGTTATAAAATACTTTGTAAAAGAAGGTTTAATGCCAAAAGAAATTCATTTGAAGTTCATAAAAGTTTATGGGCACTCTTCTCCTTCATTTTCGACATGTGGCCGTACCAGCCTTGAAGATGATCCACGTGAAGGACCTCCAAAAAGTGTAACAACACCAAAAATCATTGATCAAGTACACGATATGGTATTGGATGACCAGCGAGTCAAAGTGCATGAAATTGCTGAGACTATAGACATTTCAAAAGAACATGTAAGGTATATTTTGCATGAAGAAGCTTTGCACAAGATGGGTGCCATGCTTGCTCACAGCTGATCAAAAATGCACTCACATGAAAATCTCTGAACAGTTCTTGGTGCATTTTAACAAGAATAAAACTGATTTTGTGTGTCGATTTATTATTATTATGGATGAGACTTGAATTCACCATTACACACGAGAATCCAAACAGCAGTCAAAACACTGGACAGAAGCCAGTCTTTCAGCCCAAAGAAGAAGACAAAGTCGGTCCCATCAGCAGGAAAGGTCATAGCATCAGTGTTTTGGAATGCTAAAGGGGTTTTGTTTATTAATTATCTTGAAAAGGGTAAAAGAATAACCAGAGAATATTATTCTGATCTTTTAACCAGACCAGACAAAAAAATTTGTGAGAAAAGACCTGGTTTGCAGAACAAAAAAAATCATCTTTCATCAGGACACTGCACCTGCCCACAAAGATGTTTTGGCAGTGAGAAAATTAAGAGATCTGCACTATGAATTGTTGGAACATCCATCCTATTCCCCAGGTTTGGCTCCCTCTGACTTCTATCTCTTTCCAAAACTAAAACTCTTCCTCGCTGGTCAGCATTTTTCTTCGAATCAAGAGGTGATTGCGGCTGTAGAGGGGTATTTTGCAGATCTTACTGAGACCCACTACAGGGACCAGATAATGGCACTGGAGCATCGCTGGAATAAATGTATGTCTTAAGTGAGATTATGTTGAAAAGTAAAAATAATTTTGAAATTATAAATTCATTTTTTCATTGTTAGGCCGAGAACTTTTCAGACTACCCTCGTATATCTGATATATATTGAAGAAAATTGAGCATTTATTTTATTTAGCATATTTCTTCAGACAAGAAGTACCAATAAACTGCAACCACTCTTGGTTTTATCCAAAAAACTTTTATAAAGGCTTTTTAATAGAAGTAGAAGGTGGTCTTGTATGGAGACAGCATGGTTTTTTACTTTTTAGAAACTTGGGTTTTTTTCATCCCATGAGATAGGCAATCCTGCCAGAAGAACAAGTTAACAGACATGATATGCTAGCTTCATTTCATAGTTGTTTCAACTAGAAATCAAAGCAAATCAACCAATCTTTTGGACTAAAACTTTTTTTTTGTTTTTTGCTGCTTTATTTTTTGTTATCATTTCATTTTTTTTATTAGTGTTTCATTTGAAATTATAAATATTTTTTTCTTTTCTTTTCTTCTTTTTCAATAATTAAGATGCTTTTATACCTAAAGCAATTTCAAATAATTATTATACAGTATGCTTCTGTGCAATAATTTCCATTATTCAGTTAGACTTTTTTCCAAAATTACGTCTATAGTACATTTCCAAAAACAGATCTAGAATTAATTGTTGTGAAAATTAATGATACCACTATACAAGGATGTATGAATTGCACTATTTTTATTATTGTCTACAATAATTTTCTTGTTTAGTGAGTCATCTGAGAGTATTCTGTGAACTGTGACTGATATCTTCAGAAGACTGAAGTCTTTTTTTTGTATCCCTTAGCTGGTGCCTTAATTGGGCTGCCCTCCCCCCTTTACACTGCTGTGGGTGCTGCTGGACAACTTATCCATTGGCTTCTTATCTAGTTTTATGGCCCTCGGCAGGCCAACTGCAGTTGCTAGAAGTGGTAGGGTTGCAGAAGTTGCATTATTAATTCTATTTCTTTCATTATGATTGAATACTGTGCTACATTCATTACAACAGAGTTATGGAAATGGCTACTACCTGGAGCAAAAATAACTTGAATTAAATTAAAAATTTATAACTTAATCTTTTGTCTCCTTCATATCACAAGCAACAAAAAAAATTTCTACTGTTAATTTTGAATTATTATTATTATTATTATTATTATTGTATAGGCACCTCAATGGAATCTGAAGATTCATTGCAGAAGACCCAAGCTGTCCACACAATCTTTATCATACCTCTGCTTGAACCCATTAACAGACGGAGCACTCACAGCTGATTCTGACAATCCATTACACTCATCAGAACTCTCCAAGCAAAAAATCTAGTCCTTACATCCCTACTAACCACACCTTTATTCAACTTCCAGGGATGATCACTTGTTCTTGTCCCTCTAGCCAAGTGCTGAAACATTTCTCTGCATCCATCATCTGTAAAACACTTTAAGCAACTTAAAATGTTTCTATCATATCCCCTCTTTTTCTCCTATCAACCAACTTCTGCAAGCCACACATCCTCAGTCTATCCTCATATGGAACATTCCACAGACTACTTACCATCTTGGTTGCTTGCCACTGAATCTTCTCCACTGCTTCCTCATTCCCAAGCAACTCAGAAGACCAGTCCTGAGCACAGTAATCCAGATGTGGATGTATCAATGCCTTATAAAGAGGAATAATAATTTCCCTATATCAACTTGTTAGTGTGTTCTTGAATTGCAAAGTAATTAACATCTGACTCTCATGGAGTCAGACTCATCGTGGGAGGTACATACTATCACACACAAAGCTCATCCAACCATGCCTTAAACAGATTCAATGTGTCTACATTCACAACACACTCAAGCAAGGCATTCCACTCACCAACCACTCTCCATGTAAAGTATGTTCTCCTCATTCCTCTTCTCACACATAGTTTCCAGGGACGGCCTCTCGTTCAGGGACCCCCATCTCGCATTCTTTGCATAATCTCTTCCATGTCAACCTCATATCAATCCCTGTTTATACTCCCCCTTCTCTTATTCATGAGACTTTGCAATTTACATTCTCTTATTCTGTCTTCATACTCCACATTCCAAAGACCACTGAGCACCTTTATTAATCTTCTCTGGACTCTTCATTACTATGAAAACCTAGTGACTGATCTGTGCACAATAATCCATATGAGGCCTGAACAAGGCCTATACAATCATAACCTCTTTATTTCTGTATGTCAGAGTCCTCTGCATCCTTGCCATTATCCAATGTGATGTAAAAATAATCATAATTTAAATTATGAATATTTTTACAATTATTTCTGTATGTTAATATATTACTTTTAGTTTTGTAACATGTACATCAGCACTTGCGATTGGTCCATTATTGATATTATTATTGTCAAAATGAAATGTAAACTATTTAAAATTCATATACTTACTAGAATCTGATAATTATGTTACTTAATCTTTTTTATTGTAATTTAAAATTATTAAGTGTTGTGTTTTGAAAAGATATTTTCATTACGCTAACAGAGATGATGTATCAACCATTATACTTAGCTTCTTGCTTGTCATTTACATGAAGTGTGCATACTCACTGAGAGGATTGATGGGTGATTGACAGCTGATAGAGAGAGCATTCGGTATCTGGGAGATGAGAAAAACAAGAAAAGAGAGAGCTAATGGAAGTTTAAGAATGCAGACCGGAGAAATTTTGTTCTCAGGAAGTTGTTAAGTTTTACATGACAGTCGGGAGAATATTAATAGAAGATTCTGAAAAGGAATCATAGAATTGTGGGTCTTTAAACTGGAGAAGTTGTGTCAACTATTTAGTACATAAAAGAAGATATTGCAGTAGACATTCTAACTGCAATTTTAAATGCTTTTCTAAATGCTGAAAAAGTTTCATCTTCTGTCTTAAGGACACCAAATTACCATGGAAAAAGCAATTGGTGAAATTTGAAATTGTAAAGTGGCTTAACATGAAGAGCTCAACTTAAATATGTTGTTTATGAAGTAGTAGAAGAAACTTCTTTCTCTGCTACAAAAATTAGTAAATTGTGCATCAAATAGAACTGCAAGAGGTAAGAATATTTATAGTTCAGTGAGACAAGGAGGAATAATAATGTATGCTACATAAGGGAGATAAAAAAAAATGTATATTGTGGAAAGGGCCTAACAAAGAAATTGACTCTGATGAACAATTTTGTTGTTGTGAAAACAAAGTGTTTAGTCTGGTAGATGTGATTAAGTATATGTCAAGCAATCTAATAATAGAATGAGTCAGAGAATGAATGATATTAATATTTTTGGATAAGAAAATCTCTGCACTGTAGATTTATTTTAGAAGGCCTTGGATCCAGTTAATTTTGTAGTTATTTAGGTAATTGTATTTAAAGTGTATATATTGTTTTAGTTTCATTAAATATATATATTTTTATTTGGTCTTGAGTCAGTGATTTTCCAGATTATAAAAGAAATAGTTAAAAGTCATTGCACCAATCTGAATTGAACCCTTGTGTAAATACTAACACTCGGAGTATAAAAAAATCTCTTTAACTGAAATATAAATATAACATCTTCACAACTTGTGCAATTTGTCCCCTGAATTTCAGGTCCTTGTCCACTACCCCTACTCCCAGATCTCTCATCTCCTCTACCTTCTTTAAAGTTTCCCCACCAAATATATACTTTGCATCCCACTTTGCAACATTAAATTGATAGTTCTACTTACCTGCCCATTTATGCGATCTGTTCAAGTCATCATGTAAGTCCATAACATCTGCATCTGCTTTACTCTGCAATCCTCTCTTCTCAAGTTTGCATCATCTGCAAACAGTTGCATATCACCAGTTAAACCCATCACACTATTATTAATATACAAATTAAACAACAGTGGTCCCAAAACTGACTCCTGCTACACACCACTAGTGATCTTTCTCTTTTGGGATACTGATCCAACTCAGAAGTCTGTTATGCATTCCCATCTGTCTCAATTTATTTAACAGCTAGTTGTATGGCAGTCTATCAAAATCTTTTGCACAATCGAAGTACACCACTGTATATACATCTCCCCTGTCCAAGGTATTTATCAACTTGTTATAGTGAATAAGTAACATAAGTTAGTAAACATGATCTCCTTTTAACAAATCCATGCTGATAACCACAGAGAATTATGCTGTTTTCAACCTATTTCTTTATTTTACTTCTCACCAATCTCTAGTAGCTTCACCACAGCTCTAGATATACAGATTGGCCTATAGTTTGAAGCCAAAGCCTTATCACCACCTTTATGCAGTGGAACATACCTTCTTCTGCTCCCTTGAATCCTGTGCTGTTGTAAAGCCCTCATTAAATAGGCATACCAGTTCTCTAGAACATTCCCTTAAGACGTTGGTGATGTGTCATCAAATCCTCTTGCCTTATTAACATCAAGATTATTTATTTCCTCAAATACCTCCTGCTCACTCGCAATTAAGCCATCCTCCCCCTGTGTCTTAAGTTGCTCATGATTCCATCCTGATGAGAATGAAATACCCTTATAAATTAATCACCTCAACAATGTCTTCTGCATCAGTTACCATTCTACCATTTTCAGCCATTAACATCATCTTACAATAATCATTCTTCCTTCTACTTGCCACGTATCTAAAAAACTCTGTAGGTATTTTCTTTGCCTGATTTACTAATTTCTGCTCATACTTCACTTTTGTTTTCCTTGCTAACTGAGTCACTCTCCTGGCTTGTTCTTTATACTCTTCGTGTAACTGATTATTACGATTATTCATCTTGTACTGCCTCCAAAGTGCCTTCTTCTTCCAGATTTCATATTTCCCTCAATCATCCATTTTACACCTTATTCAGCACTTTTGACTTTCGGGATACTTTCACACATTGATGCTGTTACATATTTCTTTGTCAGTTCCCAAGCAGCATTTATTTCCTTCCTGCTCAACTCATTCCATGCTGTAGCTGCTCCAAGTTGTCTACAAGTGTGTTATACTCACCAGCCTTGTTACTTCCACATATATCCTTTCCTCACAGAAGTCTGCATATGGCTAGCCACAACCCAGGTGATCACTCTCGGCAACTGGAGAAAAGTGTGAAACCCCACTAACAATTACATTATCTGATGAAATGATCAGATCTAGAACTCTGGATCTTGTCATGCCCTCCTTCACATGCTGCGTGAGTTGTTCTAAAGAACTCAAATTCATTTTCCTTATTCCCAAATGTTATCTTTTCATTCCAATCTATACCGCCATAATTTAAATGCCTATTATAATCACCCTTCTTTTGTTCACTAACCCAAGTTGTTTATACATATCTTCATCACCATCTTCCAAATTTCCTGACTTATAGCAATATCCAACTAAATATGTCTTCCTGTTAGCCACCCCCTCACCTCAAAACCATTTCCACTATTTCCCTCTTTCATGTCTATCTTATGTGGACAACTTCCCTGCTGTCATCAGCAGTACTCTCCCTCCCTTCTTGTCCTTTCTATACTAACAAAAACATTGACCATTAAAGGGATAAAAATCCTATGTTTTTATATAGCCAGTAAGTGAAACCCAAAATCGAGAACTACGATCTATGAGTTTCAATGCCGAAAACTATCGGCGAAGGCAATTCAAAGCAAAGGTGAAGCAAGCTCCCTCACTATTCTTGATATTCTCTCATAATATAAAACACAGCTCCTAGGAGATGTAATACTGTCATTACATTATGAGGAGAGGTCACTACCCAGAAATGAAAAGCCGTTTGGCTTTTCATTTTAATTACAAAAACATTGACCTTTCTATTTCTGTTAGGATATCATCTTCATTCAACAATATTTCACTTATTTAAATGATTTTAGGGCAAAAAATCTTGGTTGTTGAAACCATATCATCTCCTTTATTTCTGATACTTCTGGCATTTGTAAATGCCAGAAGTTTCAAAAACAGCTCACTTTTAGGTCTACAACCAGTCCTCTCCAAGCCACTTGTTGGTTGTGATTTCCCCACCACACCTACCTTTGCCCAATCACTTTTATCATCGCTTACTATATATATCCACTCAGTCTAAACTTCACCATTCGAATTCCGAGCTATTCCATTTCTGTGTTGATCATCCCCACACATGCATTCACTATTACTTCCAACATCTGCTCTCCCTGTGCCATGTCTCCCTGTCCACACGGACTCCCTCCATTTCCCTGTTCCTCTTGCATTCCCATTCTCTCTTCATCTCTCACACTACTGCTGTTTCCATAGCCAAGCACTTCTGTCTCTTCAGTACCACTAAACTGATTTTTCACTTCATCACTTACTTCTGATCTCTTGCTTGCATTTCCATCTAGCAACAGTTTCTCCATTTCTCTCACTCCAAAGCCATTCAAATGTAATCCATCACGTCTGTATGATTCCATTCTTCCCTCAAATACATGCATACATCCACAAACTGCACTGCCTTCTCCTCGCACAGCTCTGCTATCATACCATTCATGATTCTGTCTGTCTGTCTCAATTCATCATTGTCGTCAACACACTGACACCCTTTCCTGCTATACTATTATCTTTCACTCTTATGAGCTACCTTAGCATTATGTCCTCTAAACTTTAACTTTCTGTCTAACACCACCCCTAAATCTCTAATTTCATCTATTTCCTGCAGTACAGTTCCATGAATGTTGTACGTAGCTTGTAATCTATTTATCCCAAAATGCATAAGGTTACATTTCTCCACATGAAACTGATGCTCATTATCTTTTGCTCATACGGACAGCCTATTTAGATCATCCTGCAAGGCTGATCTAAATAGGCTGTACATCGCCTATTTATCTAAGCGATGTACAGCCTATTTACATTGCCTTTATTAACTAAGTAGTATAATAGTCGTATCATCAAGAAACAATTGAATATTTCCTTTTAGATTGTTTTCTATATCGTTTATGTACAAATTAAACAATAGTGGTCCTAGCAGTGAACTTTGCAGCACACCACTAGTCACCAGCTTTCGCTTGGATTATGCTTCTCCGTATACCAATTTTTGATATGTGCGTAGCATTCGCCCCTCTTAGCCACATAACCAGTCATATCCATCCTAATTTGTTCTAATTTTTATAACAGAGTATGTGGTATTCAGTCATATGTCTTTGCAAAATCCAGCAGAATCATCATGTAGTCAGTTGTCAATCCATTATAAAAAGTTAGTAAATTACTAAGACATGACCAATCCTTCAAAAACCCATATTGTCACTCATAGTATCATATTCCTATCCACCCATTCTTCTTGAATTCTCTTTTTGACCAATTTTTCCAGTACTTTTACCACCACTGCAGACTTAGAACATACCTTATGCAAGGGATTTATTTTGCCATCTTTCCACTCCCTTGGAATTCTACCAGAGCTGAGACTTAACTTAAAGACCCTAGTTAGAAGTATTGCCATTTCACTTGCACATTCTTGCAAGTATGATATCGCTGATATCCCATCTAATCCCACAGCTGTATTTGCATTGAGATCATGCAACATCTTAAGAACCTCCAATTCATCTACTTCTCTTTCCACATCAGTGTCTGTCATATATGTTACAACAGTAACCACTCTTTGATGATATACCTTTGCACAGCGGTCACTCAGTGACTCAACTATTTTATCTTCCTCTGTCACCTCATCACATCAGCACTCATTAAGATTAATCTTCCATAGTGATTCTTCCTCTTACTTGCCACATAACAAAAGAACTATTTGGGATTTCCTTTGACCTGCTCGGCTAGCTTCTTCTCATAATCTGATTTTGCTTTCCTTACCATACTGGTCACCTTTCTCATTATATACCCTCCAGCATTTTCTTATTCTGTAGCTCATGTATAGTATTACTCATCCATCTAACCTGATAACCCTCCTTACCTTAGGTATACAATTTAATATTGCTTCCTCTAGGTGCAGTATTAACCTTAACTATCTCTTATACACTAAACATCCTTCCTTTTCAAGATGTTATTCCATGGCATAGATTCAAGCTTCTTTCTAAGTTTGTCATAATCACCTGCCTTGTATTGTCATAATCACCCCCCTTCTTGATAGAATATTCCTCATGTGTTACAATATCGCAGGTCAAGACCACGTGGTCACTTTTGCCAATCAGGGCATTGTGGTCACCTTATTATGGTAGCTCTTATGATCAGGTCCTGTACACTCACTCCCTGAGTTCCCTCCGTTCCTTGCTGCCTCAAGTCATTATCTCGTAGTAGGTGTATTAATTTCATTTCCTTCTTGCCATGTGATTGCTCTTCCTTCCAATCTATATCTCCACAGTTGGTCTTTTATAATAATCACCTGACCTGCACTCATACTAATTTGCCAATGCATGTCTTCAAGATCATTCCTAGAACCCCCAAATAAATTATATGACTAAACTAATTAACCTACACTAGCCTGATACCACCACCACCATCACATTAATTCCTAACACATATGCACACACACCTTCAAAGAGTGCACAGGATACTATGAGAGTGCCATACTACATGATTAAGTATTTTTTCTAGCTGCCTGTCAACAGTTTCTTCAAATTAATCTATTATTTATAAGCTTTCCAATACTGTCAGATCTTACATTACAGTCTTCTATGACACTGCATGAATCTGCCTAAATATCTTTCTCTGAATCTTTTTCCTTCTTTTCGGGCATCAAAGACCTGTTTTGTTTACTTTGCTGATCCATTTAAGTGACCACACAAAAGCATGGCCATAGTTCGCTTCAAAAACATTCTTTAAATGCTAACCATGTCAACTTTCTTTCTAATATCTTCATGCTTAATGTGATTCTTCCAGTGAGATCTGTTCACTCCTCTAATATTTTTCTAAGATCTCTTATATCTTCAATCCCCAGTCTTGGTTCTCTGTTTTATTTCTAACCCAATTCTCACATTAGCAAGTTAAAATCAGTTTGAAACTGTCCTGTATGCACACACACATACAGAGCTGAAGGAATATGCTGATGTGTTAAAGGAACACATCAGCTTCTTCATTTTTCTCCTAACCACTTTATGTAACCTTATAATATATAAGGTTACATAAAGTGGTTATAATTCCATCATTGTTCCCCGTGTTTAGTAAGTTCTGTTCTCGATAATTTTTTTTAAAAAATTGTATTAACATAAATTATGTGTATACTGTAATACTTAAGTAAGATGATAATAGATGAAGTCACCATGATGCTACAAGTTGGTGAGAGTGATCATACAGTTTCCTTAGTATGTCATTGTTTGCTGCTTTATAATTCCACATATCTGCTTTGTTCAATGAAGCTTGCTAGTGTGCTTATTTCCCCATGTCAAAACTGATCACTTTTGCCAACTCTCATTGATTCCAAACAAGGTCCCAGGCATTGGTGATTTCTCTTAGTCACCAGTGAAGCAGAATGGGAGATCACCAAGTGACTAAGAGAAATCACTAATGTCTGGAACCTTTTTTTTATAATTGATTACTGATGGCATGGTCATTATATATATGTGTATGTTAAAAAGAATAAAGAGAGTAGAGCAAAATGCATAAATAATAAAAATATGTAAAAGTTGCAAAAAAAAAAAAAAAAAAATCATTATGGAGGAGATGGAAAAAACTGGATATCCCTTAGCAGTCTGAGGAGTATGAAACATGCTAAGAAGGACAAGAATAGTGAGAAAGGAAAAATTGGCATATTGTTGTGTCCTGAATAAACTAAGAAATGTTTTAACACGAATTATTCAGGACACAACTTTAATTAAACATGGGCAGAGAATGTGGCATGTTGGCAATAGATTAGAAAGATAACTTTATGTATATAAATCAAAATTAAGAGCGAGAAATTGTACACAAATGTATAAAAGTGTTAGTAAGACCTATGGGTCAGATGTAAGACCTATGTAATGCATGTGGGTCAGATATAAAAATTAATTAAAGCTGTTAATTCTATTTAAGAACCCCATTTCATGTATTATAAAGTAGCAAAGCCTCTGAGTCAGAGTTCAAGGGTCACCTTTAACCGTCCTGTGTTACACATACCAAAAGGGGGAAGGTAGTTATAGGAAAGAGAAACTAAAGTGCCTTCCAAGAAGAACACAACATGTGCACGTGTGATATTATAGAGGGAGCTGGATGCCATGACGTAAACTCACGTGACCACGTTGGCAGGTATAGCGATAGCCGAGAAACATCGAGAAGAGAACGAAAACAAAAAGGGCAAGCAAACCCTACTCGAGGCTTTTTTTGGGTTCCTGTTTCCTGACCTCTCTCAGACATAGGGTCCAGTCCGCTTCGACGAAGAAGTTCCTGGCTGGCTGTGGAAGGCATTGGTTCATCTGTCACAGCGTTTGAGAGCGGCCTAGTTACCTCCTAAGACTAGGATAGCTGTGCGACAGAGGAACCAAGCAGAAGCCGTCCATTCTGGCTATGCTCCCGATCAACTATAGGTTCTGACCGTATAGTTGATCAAAGGTGATCAGACGAAAGGCAAAGTGAAGAAGCCTTGATGACCAGACAAGGCAAGAAGAAAGCCATAGCATCAATACAGAGACGATAAAGTAGACTTTAGTATTGTGATTTCCAGTTAAGAAAGTGTGTGTTTCCCTAAGAAATTTTGTGAAGTGGACTAATTTTATGGAACTTTAAGAACTATCTACAACTTGGCCCAGGCCCATTTGTTTGAGAATTATCTGCCTAACAAGGCCATGTTTATTCTGCAGGAATTAATAGTAAATCTGTAGAATGATATAACCAATGACCACGTGAATGTAAAAGGTTTGTTAGATAGATATCAATGAGATAATGTTAAGATACTTATAATGGTGGTCTATACAAGATTGTTTATATGTTTTGTATATTAGTATTGAACCAAGGATCTTACTTGAGAACAATTCAGATTAATTAGTAATAATGCTTGCTTGTATGATTTCTCTATTTTATTAAACATGTTTCTTAGTACCTGCCTGACCTGTTGTTAATATATGAATTCAAACAGCCACTCATAAAAATATTGACAAACTTAGCGGGAAGAACCCACGTGTATGATTAAACAAAGCGAGCCACGACTGCATGCAAGAAATTAGAGTACTGAACATAAGTTTTATTGTAGTTTAATCATTGTGTACCATTCTGAAAGAGCCATCCTCGGTAAGAGTCACATCTATCCTCGGTATTGGCTGGCGCAGTTATAATATAAATTTTGTCAATGCTCATCGGGTGGACTTTTTCAGAATGATGTGTAAATGGTCACGTCCCACACAAGGACAAAGCCCTAAACACTAAGTAACCTACACGTGGTTAAACTATAGAGAGGCCAATAGGACTGCTTATTAAAAAGGGGGAGATTTAAATAAAGAACGGAATAAGTGTAGTATGTCTTAAAATTGAAGATTATATATGGGAATAAGAGATAAGTTTAACAGGGAAGTAATAAGAATAAGCAGCATATAAGAACCAATAAACAAAAAAGCGACGTAACAAGATGAAAGGACTGAGACAGCAAAACAAAATCCTAGAGAATTCTACAGTTATATGGATAGTCGAAGTATTGGTAAAGACAAAAGACTGACTTTGATTGCTAGGACTACCAACAAGTCACATCTGGTAAAGTAATAATGGAAATGCTCACGAGTAATAGCAAAGCTTATTGGTTGATGTAGCCACTCCTGTTTCTCCAACAAGAGGCTAAGTTATATGACTAATGTAAAATATGTTGTAAATACTCCAATGCTGAATGTTTTTGCCTCGGTATCTAGAAAGGAATTTTTAATAGTAGCACAGTTGTTTGGAGACATCATGGAAGGCCATTTTGCAAAAGTTGGCAAAATAGCAAAAGATTGTTTGGATGTTGAAAAACACAATAACAAGTAAACATAGAGAGGTTATTTAAATTAAGCGGATATTAAATCCCACATTGTTTTCAAAACGAATAAGAAACTGAAGAATCGGAATCAAAGAGTTTCATGCCGAATATAGTAAACTATAAAAGTATTGGCGGCTACTAGCGTAAGCTAAAGCACGTAGTATAAACTAGAGCAATTCGTAGCAAGGGTGGGTAAAGCTCTGATCACTATTCTTAGTATTTTCCATAATGTAAAACACATCTCCTAGGAGATGTATGATGTTATACATTATGGTGGAAGGTCACTACCCAGACCGGTTTCGACTTTTATTGAGGTCTCATCAGTGAGCAAGTAGACCAAATTAATACTGAGGGTATAGCGAAAAGAACTTATATACTTTGCTATGCAAGTTGTCAAAAAGATCACCCATTAATTACTTACATTAATTAAATACATTAATTTAAATTACTTAAATAAAGAGCCAATAGGGTTCACTTCGGGTGATGTAACATTATTTAAATTAAGGGGATATTAAATCCCACATTATTTTAAAAACCGAATAAAAAAACTCAAGGATCGGAATCAAAGAGTTTTATGCCGAATATAGTAAACTATAAAAGTATCAGTGGCTCTAGTTTGTACTAAGCCCTAGTTTATACTACGTGCTTTAGCTTATGCTAGTAGCCGCCGATACTTTTATAGTTTACCATATTCAGCATGAAACTCTTTGATTCCGATCCTTGAGTTTCTTATTCAGTTTTGAAAACAATGTGTATGTGGGGGGGGGGGGGGGGACAATAAGCACAAGGATGGTGCAAAGACTGATGTATCTATCCAACTATTGACCAATCAGCCTCAGGAGTGGTGGTGAAGATTTTGGAAAAACTGGTTAGGACTCGCATTCAGAAATGTGTTGAATCTACTTTGCAATGAACAGCATGGGTTTACTAAGGGAAAGTCATGTTTTAGCAATTTGCTAACATTGTATAATAATGTTACTATTGAACTAGACAAGGGGAATGGATACACCATGATACTTTTGGATTTTGCTAAGGTTTTTGACAGAATACAGTATGGAACTTGCATAAATTGGAGAATATGGATTTGGATTATAAAATATTAGCATGAATAAGAAGATGGCTGACTGACAGATATCAAAAAGTTGTATACGGGGGATGTGAGTCTGCAAGATTTAATCTAACCAGTGGTGTACCACAAGGATCAGTGCTTGGTCCACTGTTATTCAATCTGTACATTAATGAAAGATTTGACAGGCAACATACAGCTATTTGCTGATGATGCAAAGATAGGTAGGGTAATCAGAATGATGCTGATATGCAGTACTTGCAAAATGATTCGAATTGGCTGGAATTGTGGGCATGGAAAAATGGATGAGTTCAACGTCGTTAAATGTAAAGTCAATCACTTTGGCATGATTAGATATCCAGTATTATATTATATTGCTAGAAGCAACTGATTAGGAGGGATCTTGGAGTATTATGAAAACAGATTGAGAATTTGTAGAGTGCAGACACTAGCAAACAGCAGAAAGAGGAGTGATATGATGGAGACTTACAAACTTCTGAAAGAGTCATACAGGATTCAGTTGATGGAATTTTAGATTTTCTGGAGGGTGGGAAAAGGACATGAGGGCATCCTTGGAAGCTGGGAATGAATGCTGCTAAGAAGGGGGATGAGGACTAGATTTTTCTTTCATAGAGTGGTGCGTGATTGAATTGCCATTGGACATTGTGTGATGTGAATGAATTCAAGAACAAGTACAATAGCTTGTGTGTAGTATATGGTCTCCCTCGATCAGTCCCTGAATCTCTGAATGTCTATCTTAATAATAATAAATATCTGAACACCAAATGAACAAGGGACACACCAAAGATAAGCTGGATCACTAATGTTAAGAAAGCTGCTAAGATCATCAGCCTTCAAGAACTTTCAAGAAAGACTTTATTAATAGAAGAGTGGAGAAGATGGGCTCATGGCGTACTCTACCAATCTTGGCAGAAGAGAGAGAATCATCATCATATCTGAACATATTCTTAATAATTTAGGAATTAGGTTTTCTGTGGTTATCATGCACCATTCCTCCCTGTCCTCAAAATTTTTGGTTTTATTAGACTTCCATCTTGTCCTTCTCAGATGTTTATTAAATCTCTTGCACTTGTAGTTTATCTACAAGGAACGGTAAAATGACATGAAATACCATGAGCTGGAAACCTCTAACCACAATGGTTCTTTAGGGAAAAAAAAAACTAAAGTTGTGCATAAAAGTTTCCCTGTGAAATGTTATGCAAAGAGACCCATTTAACTTTGCTACATCTAGGGTACATTTATTCCCTTTGTGGAACATAGTGCAATTTAATATTGCTCATTCCAGTTAATTATTTATTATTATTATTTATCTGTGCTAACTCACAGTTTGACATTCCCATTGTTCAGATTTTTCTATTATGTTTGCTTATGACTGTATTCCAGTTTATTTAATGAGGATTCTCTTGATACCTAGATGAACGTTTTATAATAAACACTTATCACAAAAGTTATCTGTTGTTTATTCTTTTCATAAAATGTCCACTTCCACTTATGTTTTTATTCATGGTCTCCACACTCACATTCTTATCCAAAAATGTACCACCTTCACAGAAAAAAAATGTATTCCTCACTGTACTCTTATAACTTCTTAGAATCACTCCATTATTTTACAGGATGTAGGTAGGAGGCATTATCAATGTTATATTAATCTGCTAAAATTCCTTCCACTTATACGAGGATGGTCTGAAAAGTTCTCGGCCTAACAATGAAAAAACAAATTTATAATTTCAAAATTATTTTTATTTTTCAACATAATCTCCCTTAAGACTAATATATTTATTCCAGTGATGCTCCACCACCATTATCCCATCCCTGTAGTGTTCTTAGTAAGATTTTCAAAATATCCCTCTACAGCTGCAGTCACCTCTTGATTCAAAGAAAAACGCTTACCAGCAAGGAAGAGTTTTAGTTTTGAGAAGAGATAGAAGTCAGAGGGAGCCAAATCTGGGGAATAGTGTGGATTTTCCAACAATTCGCAGTGCAGATCCCTTAATTTTCTCATTGCCAAAACACCTTTGTGGGCAGGTGCATTGTCCTGATGAAAGATGATTTTTTTGTTATGCAAACCAGGTCTTTTCTCACAAATTTTTTCATCTAGTCTGGTTAAAAGATTATTATTGTTTTAACCAGAGGTAAAACAATAACCACCCGGTTATTGTTTTACCTTTTTCAAGATAATTAATAAACAAATTGCCTTTAGCATCCCAAAACACCGATGCCATGACCTTTCCTGCTGATGGAGCCGACTTTGTCTTCTTTGGCGCTGAACAGCCGGCTTCTGTCAACTGTTTTGACTGCTGTTTGGATTCCGGTGTGTAATGGTGAATCCAAGTCTCATCCAAAGTAATAAATCAATGCACAAAATCAGTTTTATTCTTGTTAAAATGCTCCAAACACTGTTCAGAGATTTTCATGCGAGTGCATTTTTGATCTGCTGTGAACAAGTGTGGCACCCATCTTGCGCAAAGCTTTTTCATTTGCAATTCTTCATTCAAAATATATCCTACATGTTCTTTTGAAATACCTATAATCTCAGCAATTTCATGCAGTTTGACTTGCTGCTCATTCAATACCATATCGTGCACTTGATCAATGATTTCTGGTGTTGTTACACTTTTTGGACGTCCTTCACGTGGATCATCTTCAAGGCTGGTACGGCCACATGTCAGAAATGAAGGAGAAGGGTGCCCATAAACTTTTATTAACTTCGAATGAATTTCTTTTGGCATTAAACCTTCTTTTACAAAGTATTTTATAACTGCACGATATTCAATTTTATCTATTTCAAGGGATACAGACAACACTTTTGCTTCAGATAGCTGTATAAAACAAACTACTTGATATAATGACTTGCAGTTTCACGTGGATGCTTATGACAGATGTACCAACTTAGAAAAAAAAAATCCTGCCAATAGTGTTGCCATCTGTGGTTGAGTCCTAGAACTTTGCAGACCATCCACATATCTGTGCAGAAGCTGCTGACTTCACATCATATACTTTTGTATCCATAATGGGGAAAAAAAGTTATAGGAAGAGTCACTACTCAAATCATTTTCCACCTTTATTGAAGTGAAAAAGGGAAGTGATGTTCATCACAAGCCCAAAATAGTACAGGGGTGCAACAGAGCCTGATAAGATTGAGGAGAAGAAAAGACAAATAGAAAAAAGTTTAAAAAATTATCGCACCTTCTTTATCCTAATCCAGAGACAACTGGTACATATGTAGTTAGCCTTTTCTAAGCTAACCACCTTGCTTCAGTTTGAATTCACTGCCTGGGATTGCTCTCCAGTCCCTGTAGTTGACCATAACTCCACATTGAGCCAAGTGGATGAAAACCTTTCATAATAAGAAAACATAAAATTGTGAAAAACCTTTTATAATAATTATACAAAGAATTTTGCACTACAGAAATCATATATTTTCTATATGTAAGTAATAACATGTATCACCATGTTCTGGATCAAAGAGTTAAAATTTTGTTTTCTTCTTGGTTATTACAAAGTATGTTATACTTGCTGAGAAATCATATTCTTGTTTTAATTGTTTACCTAAGCTTAAGCAAAGTATGCAGATGAAGTATCTTCATAAATAGTCTACTTGTGTTTGTGTATCTTGCCTCAGTATCCCATAATGCAAAACATATATATATATATATATATATATATATATATTGTTGACTTGACTTCATATCAGTTGCTTCAGTGTCCCATAATGCAAAATCATGGAAATAATCACTGCTTATTTCAGCCTTTTTTGAGGTTTCATCAGTGGGTGCAAGATCAAAAAAGACACTAAGGTTAAATCAATGCAGCAAAAATATATTTATATATACAAGTAATAAAATGTTGGATCACCATGTTATTAAAATACTCCACACCAGATACAATTGTAGAAAATTCTTCTACCTGTTAGAAAGTATAATTATAATTGACCAGAAATTATATTATTTTCTTAATTTTTCTTTAATTTACTACAGGATTTCTTTCATTGAAATCCTGTAGTGCAGAATGGCCATAATTTTACAGTAACTGCAGCATTTACTGATGGTGTAAAATTGTTTCTATAACTTGGATTTTTTTTTTTTTTTTCATTTTTATTTTGTGATTGTAAGGTTTTTCTTATAACTGAACTCCTAGTTTTTTCTGAGATAATAATACCAATTCTTCCAAGGATGCAAACTCTGTTAAAATTGTGGAATATGAAGAGTTGACACTGACTAAGGTTTCAAAAGAGGTAGTAGGGGTTAATAACATATACATTTTCATGCCATTTGTCAGAGAGAAATATTTAATTGTAGTTATGATGTGGAAACCAAGGATGAACTATTATGGGATTTATCCATTCCAAATTGCAGTAATTCCTGTAATGGCAGGAAACCAGTTGAGAACAGCAAAAATCAAGAGATTTCCAATGGAATATATAGAAAAGCTATGATGAAATCCTTATGCAGACAGTCTCTAAATGAAGTAAAATCAGTAACATAAAAAAAAAGGGTATACCTTAAGCGAAGATTCCAACTTTTTTTCTGGTAAGGACATGAAGATGCTTCTACCAAATTTTGATATCAGTACAGCTTGAGTTATGGAGAACTATCCCAGCATGCAGAGAAAGTATCTGTATTGTGGCCATATAATCACTTAAGTAGCAGCTGCCCAAAAGCTAAATTCTTTAACTGTGTAGTGATTAGACATGTCACTGTCTCAAACCCAAAATAAATGCAGCTCTGAACATTGCATTACTACCTGTTCCCTTAGAACCTGTCAAGACAGCATTTTCATCCAAGGCCAATAAAGAAGAGTTCTGTTATCTTCTATTTAAGTCTAGCAAAGAGGACACTTTCAAAATAACTATGCTTGATAAAATCACAAAAAATGTGTGACAACATCGACCAAAAATTACCCCAAAAGTTTCCCTATCAACCCACAAGAACCATGAGTTAAAATGAATAGAAACGAATTTAGCACAACAGTTGAAGAAATAGAAGACCAAATGCAGACAAAGAGAATTCTTCTACAAGAAGAAATCGAGATATCTGAAAGAACTTAGTATCCAGATGAGATCATCAAAAAAGGAAAAATTAATTGAAAAAAAAATTGAGGATAAACAGAAGAAATTAAAATACATGCTTAAAAAAAAAATCTAAATGGAACAAGAGGGAAATAATGAAAGAAAAAATAATAAAGTACATTGATGCAAAGTTCTCTGTATAAACACCATCTGCAGATGACTCATATCCTGGTAGTTAGATTCCTATAAAATCTCTTTCTGTTGGTAAGGCTTATACATTGGCTATTCTTAACTGCATATTTTAAGGAAATTATGATATAGACTACAATATTAGCTAAAATAAATTTAATTAATACTTTCAATATAACCAAATTGCCATTGTTAAGGAACAAAATACATGTGCATGCAGTCACTCCACTAATTAATGAAGATGAAGCATATTAACTGAGAGTATGCCTAAAGCTCTAAATAGTGACCTCTAGTGGGCTAAATTGGGCATCTTTGGCTGTTGGGTTGAAGTGCAGAGAAGGAGAGCTTCCCAAATTTGTTCAGGCTAGGATAGTTTTGTAAGGCAGAAGCAGGTTCAAAGAAAAGTCTTTCATATTTGTATTTGCTGTGATGGAGTAGAGTGGCTTTTTTCCAGCATATTCTATAATGGATGTCCAGAGCATGGTCAGCAAGTCCTGGGTGGCTGTAGTGATGGAAATAGATATAGCCCTTATGTTCAGCAATTCTGATGTTGGCTGTCCTTCCTGTTTGGCCATAGTAGGATAGTTTACAACTATAAGGGGCATGATAAACATCTGTTGTAAACTATCCTAATATGACCAAACAGTTAGGACAGCCAACATCAGAATTCCTGAACATGAAACCATATCCGTTTCCATAACTACAGCCCATTAAGTACTATTCCATCACAACAAATATAAATATGAAAGACTTTTTCTTGAATCTGCTTCTGCCTAAAGAAACTACCTTAACTTCATGAAATTTGATTGCACGAAACTGCTTCAAATTTGGAGAGCTCTCATTCTCTGTCTTTAGGTCTGCATCCATCTACTTTAGGCCTACTCTCAGTTGAGCTTCATTACTTAGTGTAATGCTTGCATGTGCATATTTTGTTCCCTAATAATGGCAATTTAACTTTGGTGAAATATTGGAAATATTAATTAAATTACAGTTTTAAAATCTCTTGTAGTGCAAAACCGTGCTATATGGGACTAAGTACAAAAAGAAGAGTTATGTTCCAAAAGCTAACAAAAATACACCATTTTAATTTTATAACTATCTTATATTTTATAATTTATATTCTATTTTATAACTATATAGAGTGCTTTTTCCATTTTCTTAGTTATTAACGCTCGTAGGATAAGCTGTTGTATTTGTGGAAGTGAAAGATCTTGCAGCATCAGGGATTTTTTGGGGGGGGGGGGATGTTAAATATAAACTTTTTACAATGCATGTAACTTTCCTTTTTTTTCGATGATCAAAAAATTTGTATCCCATTCTAGAGAACAGAGAAATAAAGTTTCTTTTGAAAGTTGCATTTTTACTTTTATTATGCACAATTTTGGGCTGGAATTTAATTCACAACAAAGAAATTATTCCATTGCAGTCATTAAGAACAGAAGAACCTGGAAAAATCTATAAACTCAAATAAAATCCGAAATAACATTACAGAAACCTTAAAAATCACAAACTGCACACTTCAAGGTAATGATCTAATTTTAATGATCTCAAGCAATCACCAGTTCAGTAACAGAGAACTTAATAGAGGGATTTCCCAACAAAATAAAATGCGGGGATTTCCCAATAATTTTTAGGAAATCCTTGCATTAGGATTTCCCAATGCACAGCTGGAAAAGAATTTACAAAAACCAAGAATCTAGATGTTAAAAGACTTACCAGTTGCACTTCACTAATCATATCTTTCTTCTGTGTTGCTTCATTATATTTATGAGAATTCCTCAGTCCAGAACAAGAAGCTGTATGGAAACTTTCACTATTCCATAATATTAGGTTGTTTTTTTTCCTCAAAGAGGCATACTTCTGAATATATAAAGATATAAAACCTTAACAGAAATACCTGCTCCTATCTTATTGGAGCTTTGGAAGGTGGAACAGGACTGGAGTAAGGATTCTTATTTTTGGGATGCACAAGGGAGAATCTTTGCAACAACAAACTGGGAATATCATTGATGTATAATAAGGTTTATAAATGTCCATGCTCCATCCCATAGAACAGTTCGATTATTCTTCGAGGAATTGCAGCCTTGTTTATGTTGTGCCCACTACATCATGACAGGCAAAGACTGGAACATATTGAAAACCCTGCATTAGGCAAAATTGAAGGCACCCTAGAAGTGAAAAGCAGGATATGCACAATTGAAAATTATGTCTTGTCAAAGCTCTAGAAGCAGACATATTAGAGAATTCACAACCCTAATCTCCAGGCTTACACTTATTTGAATCAAGTGATTGATTCATGGCTTGATCAAATTTATATCTCCTCTTCTCTGATAGATAGAGAAATCCAGATCAAACATCTGGACATCAGCATGACAGATCATAATTCACTCCTACTTAAATTCTAGTGCATGAAGCAAGTAGTTCTGGACCATATATACTTCCACCAGATTTCCCATTGATCGTTTCACCCAAATTCCAGACCTTCTGTTCCATTTGGAATAACATTAACTAGGACTTGACACAGTCAAAATTCAAAATGACAGTAAAACAGAGCATGATTGAATTGTAAATAAAATTGCAGCAGTCCTTAGCAGATAATCCTTCAGCTACATTCAATAGACAATTCATCAAATTCCAGAAATAAGACTCTCACCTAAATTATTGTATATCGCCACACAAGACATTCATGCCTCCTTTCAGAAACACTATAAACATTTGTTTGTAGACAATAGCACTGTGAGAAACAAACTATGGTGCTTGGATTTTGGGAAGTGATAATGTCATTCCTGTTTACATCCAAAATGCATTAGACATGTAGCTGAAGTTACTATAGCCTATAAAGAATGCCAGACAAAGAACTCCTTAGAATCATATGATGTAGGGATAGTACTGTACTGCAAGGCTTGGAATTTTATTCTTCTCATTCTAGTTATTTTCTATAATTTCTTTCTCTTCACATGTTGCATAACCAAGTTAATTTGTTGCAAGCTATACCTCCTCATTCCAAAACCTAATAGACATCATATCATAATCAACAGCTAGAAACTTATTTCTCTGTCAAATACTGGCTACATCATTTTTCACATTGTCAAGAACAGGCTCAAAGCCAGAAAAAAAGATACATAATCAAAAGCACATAGGTGTATGTAGTTCCAGTCAGGTCAGTAGAATTTAATCTGTTTCTGCTACATGATCTACTCTGTCTAGTTAATATGAAAAAGTATCTCATGGAAGTAATGTCAGTGGATCTTACTCAAGTATTTGATGACAATATCCAGCACCCTCTTTCTTTTCCACATCCTCCAGCAAATTGGGGATGGACAAAAGGCTACTCCCATCATTAAAGAACCCAATACTAATGTAACTAGTCAGTGGGATGCTGTCAAACTCTGTCAATTTTCAGAAAAGAGTCGAGCAAGATTCCCACTCCCCTCTAAGTTCCTTTTTCTTTGCATTCTTTCTGAAACTTTTTTTTTTCCCAGAAAGGTGCCAATTTGTATACTGTGCAAGGGGAAAAAATTATCATATGTGGATGATGTAGTAGATGATTCAGTATACATCTTTTTTGGTATTTTTGAAAAATTCATCAGATCAGTGGACTAACTGCCACTGACGAAAAAATTAAAAATTGTTTTAAGGAAATGTGTACTAGACATGTTTATAGATATTGATGCAGCTTACACACACACACACACACACACACACACACACACACACACGTGTAGAATAATATTTGTAGAATTTTATTCAATAACTCCTATTTCATTTACATTCAAAACATGAGTCATGTAGCATGTGCTTACTAGGTCAAGTTGTAGAGCTGATGGGATTACACTGTTAGGCTTCAAAGGAACAATTGTAAAAGTTTGTGTGCAGTTTTTATTTTATTAAAAATAAAATAAATTATCAACAGTTAATAGTAATTTCCCAAAACTTGGAGATTGGCATTTGGCATACTCTGACTTTGCCCATCTCCAGGTTTTGGGAAGTGATTGCTATGAACTGTTCATGTTTTAATTTGTTTTTTAATCTGCACATTGTGTTTTTTTCCCTTTGACCTCTAATAGTGTAATCCTGTTAACTCAGTTATGACCAAGACAGGTTCTAGTAAGCACATGCTACATGAGTCATGTTTTTAATGTAGTTAGGTGTTTCTCCATGATGTTCATGTTATATTGTATGAAATATATTGGAGTTTTTGAATGAACATCTGCATTTTTTCTACATGTGTAAGCCATATAAGCATCTATAAAAATTAAAAGTTTTTGGAAAATAGAATCTCAGAGGCACTCCTTTTGGAAAATAGAATCTCAGAGGCACTCCTTTTGGAAAAGAGAATCTCTCATCATACTTGAAACCTTTTTCTGTTTGTCCAATACTAACACTTCAAGAACTTACACAAAAAAGCATCAAAGCTTATTTGAAGTTGCTTTACACTGTGTGTGTGTGTGTGTGTGAGATTATGCTTGATAGTAACTGACAAGTCACTATCAAGCATAATCACACACAAAATTAAAAGTTTTTAAAAATTGGATTCTCAGTGACATTCCTTTTGGACTAACTCCTAAGAGAGAGAACCTCTCACCATACTTTGAATTTCTTTTTTCTGTCCAATACTACGTACAATTGAAGAACTGATACACAAAATACTTATGTGAAGTTACTTTACATACAATCTTTATTTGATTATGTTTGAGTAGGGTAAATGATTAATGTAAGAATATAATTTCTTGTCAAGGATAATTTGTCTTTATGTACTTCTCCTGTTCTATTGCCCCACTTCATGACTTCTGTATGCTTTGTTTTTTTTCTGTGTGTATTAACCCATATGTGCCACTACATCATGTTATTTCTTATACTCATTGCATTAATAAATAAATATAATGCCTATTTGAAAATGGATAAGCAGTCATGTTGTAGATTTTTTTTTAATTTCTCTATATATCACTGATCCATTTCTGTGGGATCCCATCTACACCATCTCTCTCCATCCTTACTAAACACACAAGCCAGCCAGATAATACACACAGCTACCAGATATAATTATACTGGCCTCATATCCTTAGTTTAGTTTGCCGTGAATTCAAAACTACAATACCAGCTCTCCTCACACAAGTAATTCTGTTCTTCCCATGTTACATCTCTTTGAAACAGACATCTCCTTTTTCTGCTTTCTTGCCAGTATACTCTGTCTTGTCATAGCCTCTTGCACCCTTGTACCTTTTTTCTTGTTTCTCCACAGCCTGTCTGTGTTCATGCTCTTCCATATACAAGTTTTATTTACGTATGCTATCAAGAACAACAAATGCACCAGATGTACAGCACCAAACTGATTCGAATGCAGTTTCTCTCATACCAAGTTATTTTTGTTGATATTCATCATGCCTATTCATCTCATACAACTTAATTATGTCATTCATCTCTATCATATGCAGCATGCTAATTTCCTTTCAAACTACACCCTCATCTATCACAGCAACTACTTTCTCAGCTAAGCTTCAGCATTAATTTTAAGTTATAAGCAAGCTTTTAATTAATATTAAATTATCATCAGATGATAATTTCATATTTAAATTAAAAATGAATGTTATTTTCAAAATGAATAAAATCCATTTCATATTACACTCTGCTCTATTGAATTTTCCATTAAAGGATTAGGTTTTGCTTATATATCTATATATTATCTTTTATATTTGATTCATCATGTTAATGAAGTGGAATAATAATATATGCACACTGTTAGCATGTACTATTACTTACTTTTTCTATTTCTGTAGTTCAGGACAGGAATCATACTTTTACCAGTTGTTTGTTGAAAAAGATGAAAAACTGTTATTACCTACTGTGCAGCAGCTATTTGATCAGTCATTTCTAGCATCAGATATTAAATTATGTGAGGTATGTTTGTCTTTTTAATTTAATGTGCCTTTATATATTTACAAGGAAACTTATCCATGTGATTTTGAAATTTTTATGCACTTCATTACCTTACACACAGTGCTTGTTTTGTAAAACAATAGGTGCCAGTGTGCATTCATTGCCAGCAAGAAAATTTGGAAATTAAAACAACACCGTATCCTTATGTCACTGTTTATACAGGTGCCAGTACTCCGTGTTGTTGTGTACCATCTCCCCCCCCCCCCAAAAAAAAAAGTGCTGTGTGGGTATGTGTGTGTTTCCCATAAGTATATCTCCAGCATATTTCAGATAGCTGGTAAAATGAAACATCCATTAATTTTAAATTATCAAAATTGGAGGGCGGGAATGAGTCTTGTAACTCCATGGATTCCTGAATCATAATAATAATATGTACCTGTTTTACTATCCTTTAATCTATTCAGTTTCAGTGAACAGGAAATTAATTAGATTAATTAATCATCACCTTAGATTAATCTCTCGCATATTGAATGCTAATGATGTCAGATTCCTTCCTTATGTCTTCATATTTCACATATTTCTGACATTTATACAATCTGATTGCTTTTCTAATTTTTTTGAAACACATTCAAATCTGTTTTACGTAAATTATAATCACTGAGAAATTATATTCGTATTTTAATCCTTTACCCAAGTATAAGCAAACAAAGTTTATGCATGATGTATCTTTACAACTAGTCTACTTGTATACAGAAGCTGTTGAATTCATATCAGTTGATCCTATATCCCATAATGCAAAGCACACTTTCTTTCAAGCATTTCCATTTTTCTATATTATGGGAAGGGTCACTATTCAGATTGGTTTGGTCCTAAATAATAATGAACAGGATATTATATTCTCGTTTTATTCCTTTACCCAAGTGTAAGCAAAACGTCTACACATGAGGTATCTTTACAGAGGCTGTTGGCTATACATCAGTTGCACAATATCCCATAATACAAAGCACACTTCCTTTTGGAAGTGTATATGGCTCTGCTTTATGCACTACCCAGACTAGTCATTATTGAGGTCTCATCACTGGAAACTAAATCCAGAATATCCTGTGGTAATTAATGCACAAGTCATATATTTTCCATGAACCAGTAGCAAAATGGTTTATGACTATATCCATAAAATACTCCAGATCAGAGATTGTAAAAAGTTTTTTCCACTTAGTTACAAATTATATTACACTTAACAAGAAATTATATTTTTGTTTTGATCCTTTACCCAAGCATATTTAAACAAAATTTGCATGTGAACTCTCTATAATGATCTCTGATCCAGAGTATTTTGATAATATGCTGATATACCATTTTACTACCTGAATATGAAAAATATATTACTTCAGCATTCTCCCTGGTCTGGCTCCTAGTTATAAAAATCTATAAAGGTTGAAACATCATCATAAAGATAGAAAAGGCAGAAAGATGCTCTCTCACAATTAAAGCAAAAGTCAAGTCCAGGAATTGACAAAATCAGACCCACAGACCTCATGGAAAAAAAGAATTTTAACATAAGAAATCAACAACACTTAGCAGTCACCCCCTTCATTTACATTCTTCAACAGACTGTCACTAAAGTAATGTCTCGCACCAAAATCTCTATGGATAGTGATGACGTCCACCACAGAACACATCTTCGACTCCTTTCAGCATGAACATCTGTTTGAAGACAATAGTACCATGAAAAGTTATAAATCAGCATATTAATGCCCTTCTTGTTCATAATCAGCACAAGCTTGAAAGATCCATTACAGCAGCTGAAGTCTCTACAGCATATAAAAAATTCCAGGCAAGGAAATTCCAAGATCTGTAATTTAGGGATGGAATTTACTATGAGACTAAGGATATTATTCTTCCCATTCTTGTTAAACCATTTAATTCCTTTCTCTCTCTCTCTCTCTCTCTTCAGGTCACATACTTAGTTAATTAATAACCAGCCATACCCTCCTCATTCCAAAACCTACTGGAGATCATAACAGCTGGAGACTTATTTCTCTGTCTAATACTGATTCAAGACCCCTTTTTTATATTATCAGCAATAGGCTGAATGCAGAATTAAATACATAAAAGCACACTGTTGATACTTTCAGTGAATCTGACTTGAGCTTTTTTTATACTGTCTGGCATCACTTTCTGTTTCACATCCTCCAACATACTGTGGTAGCAAAAACAGCTACTGCCCATCATTACCTATGCTAATACAAGTACCACTTTCTAGTCGTTGGGTTCTTATCAGACCCAGTCAGATTTCCAAAAGAAGTCAAGCAGGGTTTTCCTTTTAGTCCTCTTTGTATTGATTCTTGAACTTTTTTTTTTTTTTTTTTTTCAGAACGTTGACAGTTTGTGTGCTTTGTATGGGGGGAAAACAGTTCCCTCAAATATGAAGGGGAGGAAGTATTAGCATATGCTGATGATATAGTAGGCACTTTGAGTGATAATGATTCTCAACACACATCTCTTTGTTATTTTGGAAAAATTCAGCAAAGTCAGTGAACTAGCTGCCAGTGTTGATAAGACAAAAGTTTTTAGAAAATTGGATCTCAGAGGTTTTCCCTTTGGACTACTAATCCCTAAGAGAGAACCTCTCACCATACTTCAAATTCCATTTATCCACCACTTGTGCAATACTATCGCTTCAAGAACTTAAATGCAAAAGCATAAAACCTTAGAAGACTAGAAATTTAATCTAATTTTTTTCCCCATTGCTATATGATAGAGGTATTGCAAAAAAAAAAAAAAACATTACATAGTCTGTTCCAAATATGCAGAACAAGAGGGCAGCTGTAGAATGTGTGTTCTACTATTTTCAAATCTCTAATAGATATCACAGATTGGCTCTCCAATGTTAAATACTTCTGTTTGATGGCATTTGCTCCATCATGTTAGTAATTCTCAAAAAAACTCTTGTTAGATATCTTTGGAATGTCAGTAAGTTATTAAATGGATTATCATTAGTACTTAACTGTGGAAGTACGTAGAAGTATTATTAACGTTGATATTAATGCTTTTGTGTTATTAATGGAAAGAATGTTGGCATGAAAATGATATAGAAGTCTCACAGTTAAGCAGAGAATGCTGTAATATTCAGAACAATCTCAGGAATAAGCTACTGGGTCATTATAATCATTTATTCCAAACAGTGAGAGATGGAAACTAAGTTGTACTGGAGAAAGTCTGCACATGCGCAGATCTGTAATATTTTAAGAATTTTAATATAGTTAACCTAAAGTCTCCATGCTTCTTTGTTAGTTGAAGAAATTGCTCAAGTTTTTTAATTTGGTAAGCTCCAAAAAATTGCACAGGTTTAATATACAAATTATATTTCTTCAATCTTCTGTAATGTTTATTATGTACAGCTAAGCAGTAAAGATTATGCCTTTAAGTACTGTGGTTTTAGAAAACCACAGAACTTAGAATGAATATTCTGAAAACGTAGGTTTCATGTAGCTTCTGACGTAAGACGATAAATAAAATATCTAAGCTCCATGATAATGGAGCTATTCCTTTTATCAATCTTTAAGTTTAAGATTAATGAATTATTTATTTTTAAAATTTTTCACTTAGATGAACAAATCAAACCTACTGGGATAATATAAGATCAAAATATGGTCGATATTCAAATTTTAAAAGTACTCGAAAAATGTTGTAAAACTGGGAAACCATATGAAATGTGAAAACCAAATAGATGACTAAAGCTATATCAAAAAGTAGGAATAAAACTGTAAATAAAACAAAATTTAGAAGGATAATGAATTTAACTCTGACTAGACTAGCAATGATTTAATGACACGTAACTTATATCCTATTCATGGTTGAATAAAATAACCCTCTTCACGCTCCTCACTATCTACTTATCTTCACTTTTTCAGAACAACAGCCGACATTTAGGAAAGTTTTCCTGAATTTTTAGTGCAGGCACTAAAAAATTAACTTCTGATCTTATATATAAAACTATGTACAATTTCAAACTTATAGGAACCAGTTTTGATTTGAGAAGGATTATTATCACAAATCTTTCTAGTTACTGGCATATACTTTGTTTTTTCTTAGTTAATCTGCAAATTCATCTTCTTTGCTGCCTTTTCTAAACTAATGAAAGTTTCTTCCATTCATATCCTTCCTATAATATCAATATCGTCTGCATATGCCATAATTTGTACTGACTTGTAGAGAATAGTTCCCCTTGTCAAACACCATTTTTTATATATATTGGATCAGAGAACATGTTCTGAATTTTGATCTGACAACAGGTATTTCTCATTAGCTTTAACTAAAACTAAGTTTTTGTGGAATCTGTAGTTCCTCCATTGCAATAAATAAGTTAGATCTATCTATGCTATCATATGCAGTTCTAAAATCTATGAAAAGGTGGTGTGTTTCAATTCAAAATGCATTACATTTTTCAAGTAATTGCCGTATATTAAAAATCTGATCATTTGTAGATATTCCTTGACGGAATCCACACTGATAATCACCAATAACATTCTCTGCATAGGGATAAAGTTTCTTAAATAGAATGTTAGAGAAAATTTTATAAGTTGTACATAGTAAATTAATTTCTCTATAGTTAGAACATATCATTACATCACCTTTCTTATGGATGGGGCATATTACACTCAGATTCCATTTGTCTGGAATTGTTTCATTAATCCAGATTTTGTTGATATGTTGACACAGCTGCTTGAAGTATTCTGTACCTGAAGTTTTAATTAATTCTGCTTGTATCCTATCCATTCCTGGGCCTTATTGTTCTTATGTTTTTTAATAGCTGCCTCCACTTCTGCATCTGTTGGTACTGGTTCAACATCTTCTAGATCTTGGCTCTCTTCCACATCATCTAATTGACCAGATATATTTGAATTCAATAGTTCATTGAAATGCTCTACCCATCTTCCTAGTGTTAAATTGTGAATGAAGATATTTATAATAATAATACTTCATTCATAATTAACATCATATACCATATCATAAGCAGGACTTATTTAAATTTTTCTGTTAGTTTCTTGCTTATAAAATATTCATGTAATTCCTTTTAAGTTTTGTTAGTTAATTTTATTTATGTGATTTTAAAACATATTATAGATATGAAAAGGCTCTGTATTAAAGTGTCAATTATTTTATTTACTTTATTCTTTTAATAATAATATTAGAAACTGTGATGTATGTAATTTTAATATATCCAGAAGATTCTTTGTGATATCATTTGATTTGTTATAATAAATTCAGTTTAATCCTTTATCCAAGTGTGAGCAATGTTGTGAGAAAACATGCAAATTTCTCCTAGTGCATGTTGAAGTGTGAACTACTATATACGAAGCGAAAAACAAGTTTGATGTGAGCCTAACCGGTGAGAACCAGTTATTGGCGGGGAAAAGGGAGGAGTGGATACGAAAACGAAAGTAAAGGGAGAATCGAATAGGGGAGTATAGAGAACGGTAGCTGGAGACTGGAGGGGAATTTTGACATGCCAAAAACAGTATTTAAAGGACCAGGAATTGAGTGGTATTTTAACTTACCTTTATCTGAGTTGGATTTATACCAAAACTTCCTAACGCCTAGCAGTGGAATAGTGCAGGAAATAGGATAATACATATAAGAATAAGAAGAAATAGGTAGATAATTTAAACCAAGTGCATAAAGGTTATATTCTCCTAAGTCTATAAATCAGTCGCAGAAGTGGAAAATTCTTTTAAGTTTGTGTTACTACAAAGTAAAAGTCAGCAAGGACTTTAAAATTATTGTTCGATCTCCTTATGATGTGATGAAGCTATATCCTGGTAAGATTACCTTTACTATACTTAGTGAGAAGTAACGAAAATTAATTCCGCCAAAAGTAAATTATTCCTAGTTGCTGTATTCAGCGAGTCAAGATTTAATGTGTGATGTGCTAAGACTTTTCCCTCTTCAAGTGATAAATGCTATATTATTGAATTAAGTGTTCATTGACTGAACGAGAATACTGTGAAGCCTATTTGATGTAATTTAGGAATCTCGAACTTACAAGAACTAAAATTGATTGACAGAACTTAGAGAATTACAAATGAATGTCTGATGGTTCATGAGTTGTATTCTTTGTGAATATCTTGAACTGATTTGATATTTAAATGTCTTGAAATGTAACCTTAATCAGAGTAGAGTTATGATATAAGTTCTTTGTAATAAGAAGGATAAGATCTGTTAAATATAATCTTTAATTATAAAGTTTATGCTCAGCTGAGTAGTATACTAGTGACTTAATGAGAGCTTTATATTCGTTCAATCATAATGTCCCTGTTGGAATATTGTGTTATGATGTAATTTATGTGTCACTGCATTAAATAATTTTATTTGAATTGAATCTTGTATTTGCCTGATTTTTTCATTGCACCGCTCATTAAAATAATTCAAATCTTAGCGGGAACCCTATGTAATAAAGAAAACCTCAGCCTAAAATCAGCTTATGATAACCCAATACAGTTGAAGGTTGATTTATCTAAATTGCTCTTGCAATTCAGAATATGGAGTGGCACAGTATAATATAAATTTTCTTCATATTCGATTGATATATCAGCTTACAACTAGTTAAATACTAAAGAGAGAGAATTGTAAGACAATAAAACGTGATTGAGCAGAAATTACGATATAACACTAGTATCATTTCATTCCCACTCAAAATTATACCCTCCTTATCCCTACATAATGTTGTTCTAGGCTGGAAATCTTTCCGACTAATATTTAAATTTTGATAGAAAGATCTGCTTTTATTTATACTCCTGAGATGTTTCAATTCCTTAAGTTCATCCACATGGTATTTCTTCTTTCTATTCGTATGCACTCTTTTTTCTTCATTTCTAGCCAAATGATATTCCTCCACAGCTTTACAAGTGTGGTTTCTTTGCTGCATTATATGCCTCATTTTTTAATACAGTCACACGTTCACATTCTGCATCAAACCAATGGTTATACTTAGCTCTACTGACTTTTCCTAATACTATGTCTGCTGTTGTCACTATGACATCCCTAAGAACATCCCAAGCTTCATTAACACTCTCACCAGTGGTTAGATCAGACAAGTTTTCACTGATTCTCTCACCATATTTGGCTTTAACTTCTAATTCCTTCAATCTTTCTTTATTAAACTTTCTAGCATGGGACCCATATATCTTCCTTGCATTGGAGATTCTGCTTCTAATCTTTGATATAATCAAATAGTGAACAGAATCAATATTTGCTCTTCTGTAGGTTCTAACATCTATCAAATTGGATAGGTGTCTTGCATCAAAAGATGATTGATTTGGTTAAAGGTGCCTCCATCAGGAGACTTCCAGGTCATTTTATGAATATCTTTATATAATTAAACATTCTACTACCAATAATCATATTTCTTGAAGAAACAAAGTTGATTAATCTAATCCCATTATCATTAGTCTCATTATGTAAATTATATTTCCCAATGGTTGGCCTGTGTATATATCCTCTTTACCTATCTTGGCATTAAAATCACCTATAATCATTTTTACATCCCTCTTTGGACATTTCCCATATATCTTATCTAATTCATCACAAAACAACTCTTTTTCAGCATCATTCTTTTCTTCAGTTGAAGCATGTACAGAGATAAAACTGTAGTTAAAAAACTGTCCTTTAATTCGTAACATACACATTCAAGGTGAGTTTACTTTAAAGTCCATGATAAGATGTTTTATTCTCTTGTTTACAGTGAAACCTGTTCCAAACATGTGATTTTTCTTTTGGCAGCTATAAAAAATATGATTTTTCTTTTCCATAATCCCTTCTCCTGTCCATCTCATTTCTTGTATAGCCGTAACAAGTATCCTGTATTTATCCAATTGCTCCAACAGCATTTTTAAAGCTCCAGATCAGTACATAGAATATACATTCCATGATCCAATTTTCAAATCCTTAAAACATTTGCCATTTTGTCACCATTTAGTCCATCCAGCAGTTATTTGTTTAGATTTCATAACAAGTTGTTTTTTTCCAGGGTGAGGATCATCGATCCCATGCCTAACTCCCAACCTGGAGGACCAGGTCTCCGTAATTATGACCCCCAGAGACAGGGTGACCCAGCTATACTCCCAGGCACTGGGTATCCATTTTAGTCACCTCGTATGACATGCATGGGCTACAGTGGGGCTATTCTTATTCACCACACGGTGGGGGTGGGGGGGGGATCTGAATTACCCTATTTATAAGGGAAGAAAAGATATAAATTCAATCAAGATGAGTGCCAATACCTTGATTCATGTGCATGAAGCCTGGAGATTAGGACTGCAAATCCTCTATATGTCTACTATTTGAGCATTGTGAAGACATTTTTAACTGTGCATATATTCACTTTTCCACTTCAGGGGTGTCCTTCTATTTTGTTTAATGTTGGGTTTTCAATACAATTCCATTTTCCATCTGCTATGATGTAGTGGGCACCATATAAATATGGCTTAAATTCCTGGAAGAATTTTTGTCTAACTATTCCATTGGATGGAGCATAAACATTTTTAAAACTTATTACACATCCACAATATTTCCAGTTTATTATCAAGATTCTCCCTTCTGTATTTCTTTGGATATTACAGAATGACCCAAGGAGGACGACAAGAATAAGAACTCCTACTCCAACCCTATTAAATCTTTCAAAGCTCCAATAAGAAAGAAGTGGATATCTATATGTAAAAGCTTTTATATCTGTAGAAGTATGTTTCTTGGAGAAACAAAAACCTGGTATTATTGCAAAGCATAAGTTTCCATATAGCTTGCCTCTGGAATCCTCATATATTTATTGAGGCAACACAGAAAGGATATGATATGATTAGTGAAGTGTCACTGGTAAGTCTTTAACTTCTAGAAATTATATTCTTAGTTTCATCCTTTATCCAAATGTAAGCAAACAAAGTTTACGCATGAAGTATCTTCATGATTAGGCTACTTGTATATAGAGGCTAACAACTTCACATCAATTGTGTTAGTATCCCATAATGCAATTCACATTCCTTATGGAGATGTATAATGCTATGCATTATAGAAAGAGCCACTACCCAGACTGGTTTTAACCTTTATTGAGGTCTCATCAGTGGGAAGTAGATCCAGAAGAGATACCAAGGGTGAAGTAATGCAGAAGTCAATATTTCCACCACCCAGTCTGGGTAGTAGCCCTTTCCAGAATGCATAGCATTATACATGTGTGTAAGGATATGTGCATTGCATTATGGGATACTATGGCAGTTGATGTGAAGTCATTAGCCACTATATACAAGTAGCCCATTCATGAAGATACTTCACCCATAAACTTTGTTTGCTTACACTTGGATAAAGGATGAAATCAAGAATATAATTTCTTGGCATCTTGAATTTATTGTATAACTAAGTGAAAAAACTTCCAACTTCTATCTTTAACTTTTAGATTTTGGATGAACCTGATGAGGTCTTCAATATGTAAAGGAGCATTTGTGAAGCCTGCTTCTTGTGAATTGTTTTCCAGTTTTTATAAAGTTGCTTTCTAGTATTTTAGTTTTCTGTCTATTGTTCTTGGTTTGGAAGCTAGTTATTTTCATTTCATGTAGATAATAATCATACTGAGAAAACTTTGAATCAATAAACTTTATTATTGTTTCTTTAATTATATCTCTCACTTTCCCTTTATTAACATGAGATGGTTCCTTATGTCTGAGCCTTAGAAGTCTTCATTTGACGATCCACAACCTTCTCCATTTTTCCTTTTTATTATTATGTCTTCTTTTAGATTTAGTTCCTTTTTTAGTACGTCTTTTAATTTTTTTTGTTTATCCTCAATTTCTTTTTATTAATTCATCTTTTCTTTTTGATGATCTTATCTGCATTCTAAGTTCTTTCAGATGTCTTACTTGCTTTTCTGTTTCTTCTCTGGTTTCTCCTTGTGGAACAGTTTTTCATTTGTTTGCATTCATCTTATCAGTGGTGTAGCTAGAGGGGGGGCTTTTGCCACCCCTTTCAATAATACTACAAAATACTACACCAAAAATACTACAAAAATTCAAAACGATGTATATAGAAATAAATTAAAACACTGTTTATTTTTAACTTTAATTTCAACATTCTAAAATGTTATTTTTCTTGCTTTTCTGTTAGCAAAATTGTCAAAGTCTGTTTCATAGTAATCTAAGTAATTTTTATTTAGAAAACTCCTCTCACAACTAGCAACACTTACAGCAATTGTGAGGAAAATTCGCTGTAGTATTACAATAGTTGGAATTGAGTTCTCGAGACTGTATTTTAGAATTAACTGCAAAAGTTCAAAAATATTCAAAGTGCCATCCGTGGCGGATCGCCCCTTCCGTCTTCCCCCCCCTCTAGCTATGTTTCTGCATCTTATATCTGTTCAGTTGTTGTACTAAGTTCTATTTTTGGTGTGTTATAACGTTTAATTTGACAAAACACGTTACAGATAAATATGGCACCTGTGCGTAGGAAAATGGCGGCCAGTAATGAAGGTTTGTCATCGTTATCAAAGAACGGTAGCATAAAAGAAATGAGTCAGTGTACTAGCTGTGAAATGTACACTTTGCGGAGTGTGGTCGGAGTGTGGTTAGATGATGATAAAGGATTGAATGTGTGTAGAAAATGTAGGGAGAATGCGGAATTGAAGTGTATTTCGGATCGTGAGTGTGATATTTTTGTCAACCTTCAAAATGAAGGAAATAGGGATATGACAAGAAACAGCAAAGTTGTACATGAAAATTGTGAGAGTGTGAATGTAGAAAGTGTGAATGATAGTATAAATGGTTTCTCAGAGAACAAAAAAGATGAGATAGATGCATTGAGTGAGATCGCGTTGTTGAATAGTGCGATAGAAAGAGCAAAACAGCAGCTAGAGTGCATGAACAAAAGTAGACTGAATGAACCAACCAATAATAAAAGGTATGACAGGAAAAATAGACGTATGAATGTGAACATGAACAAAATGAAGGATAGAGTGCTGTATGGAGACTCGTTAGTACGAGGTGTGTTAGTAGAGGATTTGACAAAATCGTACCAACCTGGTGCGACCATAAAGGACGTAACTGCGTCTATTAGAGAGCAAAAGGAAAGGGTGAAAGAAATGATTGTTGTGGCAGGTACGAATGATTTGAAAGGAGATAAAATGGAAATGATAGAAGACCTGAATGAATTGTTTGAGGTAGCAAAAGAAAAGAGTGAGAGAGTTAGAATGATTAGTCTTTTGCCACGGTATGACAGTGAAATGTTTAAAAGGAGGGCTATAATTGCAAATGACTTTATGCGTGGGTTATGTATGACGAGTGGTGTGGAATTTGTGGATGTGTGGAGTGAGTTTGATGGGCGAAAGGATCTATATAAGATGGATGGCTTGCATTTGAATGGTTACGGTGTAAGAAGACTTGAGAAAGTGTTGCTGAATGTAGTGGATGTGCAAATTCAGGGAAACTTGATTTGTTAGGGTGGGTGGGTAGAGATACAGTCCTTATGGAGGCAGTTGAATGTAAGAATGAATATAATATGCCAGAGCAAATAAGGATAACAAATCAGAGTGGGATAGTTAATATAAGGCATCAAGGTAGGGTTGGGGCTAATGGGGGTCTTAAATTCATGTACACTAATACTAGGAGTATTAGGAACAAGAAGGAAGAGTTTTTGGCCATGGTTGGCACTTCCAGACCACAGGTTATAGGTATTAGTGAAACATGGCTGACTGTAGATGATATAACTAGTGGGATTGAATGTGATGGGTATAGTGTGTTCAGGAATGACAGAGAGAATAAAATGGGGGGAGGAGTATTGTTGATGATAGCTGATGAGCTCCAGCCAAGGAGAATAGAAGTTGAATTGCAGGATAGAGAAAAGAGCACATTTGAGGCCATTTGGTGTGAGATTGTGGCTAGCAGAACTAAATATACAATTGGGTGCTGCTATAGACCAGGTGATGGAAAAGATGGTGGTGACAGTATGCACAAGCAAATAGAAGAAATGGGTGGAAGGAGGGTGATTATTATGGGAGATTTCAACTATGGTCGCATTGATTGGAGTGAGGAGAGGACACATGGGAGGAAGGAACTGGATTTTATGCGGTTATTAAGGGATAACTATTTGCGACAGCATGTAATGGAAAATACTAGGGGTCAGAGAGTGCTTGACCTAGTAATTACATCTGAGGATTTGGCTGTAACAAATATGACCACATTGCCACCAATCGGTGAGAGTGATCATAGGGTCTTAACTTGGGAGGTGGCTAAAGGTGTAGAATTTTCAATTAAGACAGGGTACGTGTGGAATTATTGGGCGGGAAAGTATGACAAGCTTAGGAGTTTGATTGGTTCAGTGCCATGGCATGTACAACTGCAAGGACTAGAAGTTGATAGTGCATGGGAGGTAGTTAAGAAGTGCTTGCATGAAGCAATGGCTGACTGTATACCTAGAGTCCGAATAATAAATCACGTAGGGGTCAAATGGATGAATAACACCATTAAGCTTGAGTTGCAAAAAAAGAAACAACTATGGAGGGAATTTAAGGAGAAGGGTGACCGGCAGGCACATGAACGGTATAAAGCGCAGGCCAGAAGGGTGACGAGTGTGGTAAGAAAAGCAAAAAAGGATTACGAAAGAACATTGGCCATGCAGGCTAAAGAGAATCCTAAACAGTTTTTTAGATATGTAGCAAGTAAAAGGAAAAATGTACATGGCAGATTGATTTTAAAGAATGCCGATGGTAGGGAGGTAACTGAATCAGTTGAGATAGTTGAGTTACTGAGTGAGCACTTTGCAAAAGTATATCATCCAGGTGGTGACATTGCAGAAACGAATAAACCAGTAGATTATACAGGAATTGTGGTTAATGAAGTGGAGGTGAGTAGTCTATTGCATAACCTCAATGTCAATACATCTGTGGGATTGGATGGTATACCAGCTCGTGTTGTACGAGAAGCAGCTAAAGAATTGTGAGTACCCTTGACCATTTTGTTTAATTTGAGTCTCGGGTCTGGGTTAGTCCCGAGCGGGTGGAAAGAGGGGAAAATAGTTCCACTGCATAAAGGTGGTTCCAAGACTGCTGTTGTAAATTACCGACCGATTAGCATATCAGGAATCATTGTCAAGGTCTTAGAGAAAATAGTCAAAAGGAAAATACAAGATTGGATTGAAGAAAATGGGATACTGTATCGGGGACAGCATGGTTTTGTGAAGGGTAGGTCATGCCTCAGTAACTTGCTCACGTATTATAACACAGTGACGGCTGAACTGGATAAGGGTAATGGGTTTACGGTGATTCTACTGGACCTTGCCAAGGCCTTTGACAGGATTCCACATGGAATTCTAATCAGTAAATTGCAGCATATGGGAATAGACATAGGGTTGGTGAGATGGATAGGAGGGTGGTTGACGGAGAGATATCAGAGAGTGGTTTACTCGGGAGTAGAGTCCACAAGACGGCCTGTGACTAGTGGTGTGCCACAAGGATCTGTTCTTGGACCACTGCTGTTTAATTTGTTCATAAATGATATAGGAAATGATCTGAGAGGAACAGTTCATTTGTTTGCGGATGATGCGAAGTTGGGTAGGGCAATAGTGAATGCAGATGACGTCAAAATTTTGCAGGATGATTTGGATAGATTGGAGGTCTGGGCTAAGGAGAATGGATGTCAGTTTAATGTGGCAAAATGTAAGGTTATGCATTTTGGGGTGAAAAGATTGGCGGCAGTTGACTGCATTGGTGGAACCCTGCTCCAGGAAATTGATGAGGCATGAGATTTAGGAGTGTTGGTGGATAAGGAATTGAAATTTAGGGGACACATTGCAAAAGTGACCAAAACAGCTCATCAAATCACTTGGTTGCTGAAGAATACGTTGACAAGCAGAGACAAGCAGGTTATTGTTCCTCTCTATCGAGCCTTGATAAGACCCCATCTAGACTACTGTGCTCAGATTTGGTCACCTAGGTTTCTTCTTGATGGGGAGGATGTGGAGAGGATCCAGAGGCGAGTGACCAAGATGATAGCAGGTCTGTGGAATGAACCGTATGAGAACAGGTTGAGGATTTGTGGGTTGCAAAAATTGGTTGATAGGCGGAGGAGGGGAGATATGATTGAGACATTCAAATTACTGAAGGGTTTCTATAAAATTAATTCAGAAGATATTTTTGAGAACAGGGCTGGTTGTGGGAGGACTAGGGGACATCCATGGAAACTGGGCAAAAGTGTGGTTAGTAAAGGTGTTAGAGCTGGGTTCTTTACTTTTAGAGTAGTGAATGAGTGGAATGCGCTCCCTGAGTCTGTAGTGGATGCTGTGACAGTGAATGAGTTTAAGGCGAGGTATGATAGATACTGTATGAATGTCAGATAGTTGTGATGAATATGATTTGGGTCCTCCCTCGATGAGTCTAATGACTCCCTGGAGTTGCCCGTAATAATAGTAATAATAATAATAATTATTAGTAATTTCAGCTCATGTTGTTCCATCCATATTTGACTGCAAAAGTGGCTCTTGCATTTCTGAATTTTGGGACTAATTTCTGGCTCATTATTCTATGCAATTTTTGTGATTTTACCAAATATAGTTTGTTTGAAAGCACTATCTTTACTAGACCGAACTAGAAAATCCAGGAACTCTTCTTTATACCTCTTCAATATATATGTTGTTCTAATTGGCTCTACTGGTGCTCCCACTCTTTCAGCAAAAGTTCTTCAAGGACAGGTGGTAATGTGATGTTCAGAACTTTCCCATTTCTGACATGGTTTGAGACACTGATTAGCAATATGCATGAACCACAATGCAGGCACTTCCTCTGTACTTAGGAATAGTTCACCATAATTTGAGTTGTACCAATGTTGATAAAAGTTTGTACAGGCATCTTAATGGTGAAAGTGACCTCACCAGTAAACCAGTTTGGATCTTCGCCTGATATTTTGGCCCTTTAGTGTGCTACTGATTTTATCCCATTTTGAGAATCTCTGGATAAGAATTTCATTACTGTTCTGTAGTACATATTCCATTGGAAATCTCTTGATTTTTACTGTTTTAACCAGGTTTTCCACCATTACAGGAATTACTGTGCTGCCTTCAAATGTAAATCCCTGTAATAGTTTATTCCTTTCCACATCTTTAACTACAATTAAATATTTCTGTCCACTGTATGACATGAAAGAATAAATCTTACTAGCCCTACTATCTCTTTTAAAACCTTAGTCACCTGTCTCGCTTCTTCATGTCTTGGAATTTCAATTCCTAGAGTTTGCATCCTTTGAGAAATTGGTACTGTTATATTCTCGTTTTATATATATCGTGTGTGGTCTGTGTGACTATATGACTGCCTTATTGTTATATCTCTGTCTTTACTTTAACTTTACAGTTAACATTAAATTTTTTTGTATCACTTACTATCAGATATTCGTTTGCCGACAAATTTGTATTGATTAAAGACTGCGCCAGCCAGCAACTAAACTCTGACACATTATCCAAGGATACTTAAAGAAAATGTAGGGATCATGAGGCATGCAGTCGTGGTCCCAATTCTTATACCACTATTGGTTTCCCCTTTAATGCACGGTACGCAAGTTTTCAAATGGTAGCTCATCTGCAGAAAAGATGACAAACTCATTTGATTGTATATAAAGAAACACATTTATTATGGCACAAAGACAAGTATATATGTTAATCAAATCCTTAATCTTAAAAGAGTCTGGGTTCCCATATACTTAATTAATCACATCCAAAACTTCTATGTTATAGTCCCTTACTTGACATGAATTTCTCACTTCAATACGTACATCTATTCTCAGACTCTTATAACTAAGTTACCTAATATCATCACACATGTAATATTGCACATATACACAAGACAACTCAATAATTCTGACATGAACTTCTCTAGAGTAATACTTCTTATTCTTACTTAATCCTCCCTCCAAAATATTTAGCTAACATTTAATTCCATTCTGACCATATAATATTACTGTTCCTAAATCACACGAACAGTTCGGGCCTCGGCCTCCTGTTAGCCTGGAGCCTAATATGCTTTCTTCTCAATCACAGACTGTTCTCATAGCACCACATGGAAATAGCATGTTTCCTTAACTTCTGCTTCCTTACCCCACGGTTACTTTAATCGAACAATTAACATAAGAAAATCTTACGCTTACCGTTCTTGCCTTGAACTGGATATTCTGGTCTGCTTACAGTGTCTTCACTGATGGCAGCTTTGCTATTCCTTTGTTTCCATACGAACCAAAAACACTCATACACAGGTTTGAACACTGACGTTGATCTCATCAATGGCTCTTTCTTCTTATGGATCTGAATACATTGTAGTTGCAGCCTTGGCTCACGTCGCATACATAGCAAGGGGGGATTCTTACTACACACGTGGCGGCAAGCTCTACACAGCTCTCCGACAGGAAACTAGGTGCCGACGAAACCTGGAGACAAGAGACAAGAGAGCGATTCGAATCCCCGCCGAAACCTTTATACCTCAGAACAGCTCCCTCACTCGGCGGTGTTGTCACGCATACGGCGACTGCCGATTGGACACCGTGGCCACGGACTGTTTTTACATGGCTTAAAACATGCTCTAGCTTATACATATTTACTTGGCAATTTATACATGATTTTATATTCTAATTCATTTACAACTATTCTCTATTAAACTCATGGGTTATTTTAACACTGTTCAGAGCTTACACACTTGGATATTTACATGTTCTTGGGACATTAGTCAGTACATTTCCCATCCGGAGGCATAAGCATGTCCTTATCCACTCCTTCTGAGATAACTCAATGTTGGGTGGGAAAAAAAAAGGCGACTGATCATTTTTTTTCAACACAACAGTACCATTACCTCAGCGAGAAAAGACTAAAACCTTTGTGTTTGATTATAAGAAAAACCTTTCATTCATAAAACTGAAAATTAAATAATCCTGTGATATAGAAACAATTGTAGACCACCAGCAAGTGCTATATTTGAGCTACTATAAAATGGCAGCTGTGATATAGCCAAAAGTAATCTCATAATGCATATGTTAACTGTACTACTACTACCAGCAATTTTAATAAGTAGATTAAAAATCCAGCACTGGTTGGTGACGGGGGAGAGTGAAACCACTGCTAGCACCAGTAAAATAAAATTAAAATATCAAAGTGAACAACATAGGAAAGAAAATCACAGTACTTATCTTGCCAATATTCAAGGTGTCATCAATGAGAGCCAAACCCAGAAGAAATACTAAGGTTGAAGTAGTGCAGAAATCATATATTTCTCATATACAAGTAGTGAAAAAGTGTATCACCTTATTATTGAAATACTCTGGATCAGAGATAGATGTTGAAAGTGTTTTCACTTGGTTAGACTGTAAATTAAAGATGCCAAGAAATTAAATTCTTGGTTTAATCCTTTATCCATGTGTAAGCTACGTTTGCATGTGAAGTATCTTCACAACTGAGCTACTTGTTTATAGAGGTTAATTACTTCACATCAGTTGCCTTAGTCTCCCACAATGCAAAGCACACCCCTTCAGACATGTATAATGTTATGCATTATGGGAAGGGCCACTATCGAGATCGGTTTCAACCTTTATTGAGATCTCATCAGTGGAAGCCAGAACCAGAAGAGATACCAATACTAATGCAATTGATGTGAAGTCATTAGACTCTCTATGCAAATAGCCCAGCTGTGAAGATACTTCACGTGCAAACTTTGCTTACACTTGGATAAAGGATTAAACCAAGAATATAATTTCCATATCACTTTATTAGAAGTGCAGTTTCCAATTTTTTGACAATGTTCCATTTTTCATTATCCCGTGTTTACTTACTAGTTATAAATTCCTGCTAAAACAAGTGCATAGCTTAGTTTATAAATCCTCAAATTTGAGAATTTATACTAGAGTTTATACTAATTAATCCTCAAATTTTTCTCATGTATTGAACAATCATATGAATTTATAGTAATTAGATAGCTGTTGTAATGGTGAACAATGAAGTATGTATGATTTTGTTTTAGGTTCCACCCTGTTTATTAATACAAATGCCAAGATTTGGGAAACAATTTAAGATGTATCCTCGTATCATTCCTAGTCAGTATCTTGATATTACAGATGTACTAGAAGACTGTAAGTATGTCTCATTCAAATATAAATATAAATATAAATGTGGATGCATATTGATTATGAACAAATTAATTTCTGAAAATAAGACAGTGTAATTTTGATAAAATGGTACTGCAGTCATATTGCAATGCAATTTTAACACCGGTGCGTGCACGCGCGCACACACAAAAAAATAAATAAAAAAAATGCAGGAATGATCATTGTATACACAGATAACAGAACTCACAAACATGTTGAAAATCTATGTTTACTTTAAAGTGAAAGTAGGTGAATTTAATTAATTTTGATGTGCTGAATTCTAAAGAGCTTCGTAGTGTCCTGTTACTCTGCAGTGTTTCAAGAATCAAAATTGTATATTATCAATGTTTGCAGATGCCCTTAAGGTGATAGATGAATTTCATTACCCTATATGAGACTACCATTTTGCTTATTGGAGACCTGAAAGTAACAGCTGGAAACAGTTCCATATTTGGTTTCTTGATCAGGATTCCTTGTTATCTAACTCTTGATCCGCTCACACCGCTAATCCAAATGTATTATAGATTTACAGCCTTTCATGGGTTTCAAGTTGAAAATGTCTTCCTTGTAGTCTTCTACTTTGGTAGGATTCAGATCTCGCAAAAAATCATTAATCTCTGCTTAGGTAATCAGTAGTCTGTCAGTGAAGTGATTTTTCATGTTCAGTCCATGTCTCAGGTGGTTTTAGGAAGAAACTATCATGAGGTACTGTTCTTATGACATGTTTGTATATTTTATTACATGTCAACTTTGCATTAAAGCCAGAGATGTTTGTTTAACAGACCATTGCATGGTCTTTTGCCTTCTTCCATATTGTGGGAATATCAAATTTTATTGACTCAATGTATACTCTGAAATATTGAGCAAGCTTGCTGCACAGCATTGCTAATCTGTCATCATGCAGGCAAACTACAATCGTATGCTTTTATTTTTATCAGAGCAGTGGATGCTTATTTTGTAGACACTTTATAACACATGCCTACAGACATAGCAAAATGAGTCTTCACTGTTTATTCACTTGTGAGACATCATGCATCCTGCCCTTTATGCAAGTGACTGCACCAAAACACTCTTTATGAAGCCTCTTTAAGTATGCAGTGCCATTAAACAGAAAGCAAATTCTAAATGACATGGGCGCAAAAGCATACATGGTGCTCTGAACGGTAGCTACATCTACCTCCTATCTCTTGCTCTTCATGGTAGTGCATTAATGCACAAATTTCTCTCAGTAGACTGTTTGTATAATGTAATAATATACTCCTTGCATATTTGTATGCCCTGTAGACTCCTGAACCTTGAAATGACTCATAGTACTGCTGATTTCTTTTGAACCAGAGTTTTTAATAAGCAAAGTATACATAATAGAATAATATGGATGTCAGTTTCGTATGCTGCATGTGGATTTATTGTGAAATCACCTACTTTTGCTCAGAAGCAAATTTCATTATACAGCATAATCAAATAGAAATAGACTTAACATTATCTAATAGAAGGCAACAAAGATCAAATTTTATTCAAAAATACTGAGTGTATTCTGAATATTAAGCAGCAAAATTAAACATTTTTTTATTTATGCATCTAATGGCTTTTATTAGGTATTTCTTGTTTGGCTGCATCTTATTCTTCATTTTATATGCATTAGCTCAAAACCTCAAAAACATTTTCTTGATTCAGAAAGTCTCAAAATTTAATACAGAACTTTTTCCCCATTATATATGTCTTCTTGCATATGAGTCACTTCCAGTTCTTTCTATTCAAATATCCATGAGGAATTTTTATGGATTGTAAAGATTTCTCATTTGCAATAAAGTAGTCACCTCCATTGCTTTTAAAAAAATTAAATTTAAAATTAGAATTAAACTTAAAACAAAACTGTGAGCTAGGAATACTTTCAGTTTCTTAGAGTCATATGATTTGGCCTTTACTTTTAAATATTACTGAATGTAATGTCACACCAAACCAAATGGGAGCAATTTTTCTTGAAGGTGTGTGTGTGTGTGTGTGGTATAAACACTAATATAAACGTAGGTGATAATTTTAAGACGTAAACATAAGCAGAAAGGAATATAAAATGCAGTATTATAAAAATGTAAATATCATTAAATAAAAAAGTGCTAAATTTAAAACTCCTAAAAATTATATAAATTTCATGTGTGCTATGTCGTCAATAGTGTTTAAAAATTTTCATTACTGCATATATTTTTAGTGGAAAGGCTTAGACGTTGGTTATGCATTATTACTAAATAGTTTAGGGAAATAACAATGTAGACTAGGATATACATTAAAATAACTTTTTAATACAAATCCAATATTTTGGCAACGTCATGTTGCCATTTTCAACAGGAACTTGTGAGCAAGACACGTGCATGCAGGCACAGCAAACACTAAATGAGGACGAAGCAGGAAGCTATTCTTTCTCCCCAAGTCCTATTGGTGCCCCCTAGCGGGCAATGTTGGTATTCTTGGGTGACTGGGCTGAGGTCTTCTGATGTAGGTTTCCCAAATTTGAGGCAGTCTCATGCAGCCAAATTTGTTGAGGTTTGGATTGTTTCTTAGGGCTGAGGCTGATTCCATGAAAAGTACTTGTATTTCATGGAATTTTGTACTTGTATTTACTTGTATTTACTACAGTAAATACAAGTAAATGTATGTCGTATTTGTATTTACTACAGTGAATGATCGTGGCTTTCTTCCGCCGTATTCTATGGCGGGTATCCAGAGCATGGTCTGCAAGACCAGAGTGGCTGTATTGGTGGAACCGGATGTAGTCCTTGTGTTCTGTAATTCTGATATTGGCTGTCCTGCCTGTTTGGCCAAAGTAGGACAGCTTACAGCTGCAAGGGACCTGGTATACACCAGGTAGGTTGGTCTTTAGTGGAGCAGATAAGGGATGCCAATTTCTTATATGGTCTGTAACAAGAAGTTAAGCTGTGTTTTTTTTTAGGATTTTTGTAATTTTTTCAGAGGTGCCTCTGATATAGGGTATGGTGATGAATTTAGAGTAATCCTTGTTGTGAGGGGGGGGGGGGGTATTGGTTTCAATATTTTTTGGATTGTTTTGGGAGGGACATTTGTGAATAAGGAGGAGACATCAAAGCTGACCATTACGTCAGTGTGTTTGAGTGTAAGATTTTCTATGCTGGCTTTGAAGTGGGCTGAGTTTTTATGTATGAAGGTGTGTTGCCAGGTGTGTGAGAGCTTTGGCCAAATGTTTAGCTAGTTTGTATGTGGGGGAATCAATGTCATCCACTATGGTACGTAATGGGACAAATGTCCCATTCAAAGAATCCTTAGAGCTAATCCAAGCTAAATTTCCTCCCAATATCACATCCCTATTTCAGTTCACAATGAACTCAGGCTATTTTGTTTGGCAAGGAAAATTCTTCAAACAAATAGGGGGGACAGCCATGGGTTCTCCACTCTCCCCAACCTTGGCCAACTTTTATATGGAGACTTTTGAAGAGAAAGTCTTAAACTCTGCCTCACAAAAACCAACCATATGGCTTCGCTATGTTGATGATATGTTTGCTATTTGGCCACATGGCTCTGATGCACTCCTCTCCTTCCTAACACACTTAAACAACCAACACCCCAGAATCAAGTTCACCCTGGAAGAGGAAAAAAAAACAACTGCCTTCCTTTCTTAGACACACTAGTCACCTGCCAGCCTGATGGACCCTTGGTTTTCTCAGTCTATAGAAAACTCACCCATACAGGCAGATACATTCACCAACAATCCCACCACCCTTCCTCACAATAATATGGTGTCATTAAGACAGTACACAACAGGGCTAAACTTATCTGTTCAAATGACAATGCCCTAACCACAGAACTAAACCACATTCTCAACACTTTCTCAGCTAATGGCTACCCTCCCAAAACAATCCAAAAAATATTGAAACCAATAAACCACAACCCCCCCCCCACCTCACAACAAGGATTACTTTAAATCCATCACCATACCCTATATCAGAGGCACCTGTGAAAAAATTACAAAAATCCTAAAAAAACACGGCTTAACTTCTTGTTACAGACCATATAAGAAATTGGCATCCCTTATCCGCTCCACTAAAGACCAACCTTCCCCCCCCTAGATCTACCTGGTGTATACCAGGTCCCTTGCAGCTGTAAGCTGTCCTACTTTGGCCAAACAGGCAGGACAGCCAATATCAGAATTACAGAACACAAGGACTACATCCGGTTCCACCAATACAGCCACTCTGGTCTTGCAGACCATGCTCTGGATACCCGCCATAGAATATGGTGGAAGAAAGCCACGATCATTCACCGTAGTAAATACAAGTACGAAAGACTTTTCATGGAATCAGCCTCAGCTCTAAGAAACAATCCAAACCTCAACAAATTTGGCTGCATGAGACTGCCTCAAATTTGAGAAACCTACTCAGAAGACCTCAGCCCAATCGCCCAAGAATACCAACATTGCCTGCTAGGGGGCACCAATAGGACTTTAGGAGAAAGAATAGCTTCCTGCTTCATCCTCATTTACTGTTTGCTGTGCCTGGATGCACGTGTCTTGCTCACAAATTCCTGTTGAAAATGGCAATGTGACGTTGCTGAAATATTGGATTTGTATTAAAAAGTTATTTTAATATATCCTAGTCTACGTTGTTATTTCCCTAAACTATTTAGTAATAATGCATATATTTTTGCATTACCTGATCGGGAAATAATTTGTTTCAAATTCTCTTATTTTATTCTAAAAATTATTGTTACCAAATTAACTCATCTAACTTAGTCTACACACTTGTAAAATTTTTAAATGCTTTTAACTTGACATTACTATTATGCAAAAGTATTTATTTGGACAGGGAGTATTTATCATTGCCTTGGCTAAAAATTTTTCAGATGACTTATTAGAAATAGATGTACAAATTTTAGTGAATGGCTTTTTTTTTTTTTTTTTTTTTTTTTTTTTTTTTTTTTTTTTTTTTTTTTAAGTGAAAGTTATGTTATTAGTAGTGTTTAATTTTATTTCTTCTTATCAGTACAAGCAAGTATTCTGTATTGATGTGGAATTGATGCTTAGTAAAAATGAACATGTGTATTTTTCTCCTTCTAACTTGTGTTAACTTACATAAATTGTGCTTGCAGAATAAATGTAAATGAATTACATATATACTGTAAACTTCTAAAAGCATCACTTAGCATATATAAACTTCCCGTAATTTATATACGGGATATTCCACATCAATATACAATACTTGCACTGATGCTGCCAGTCTGTTGTAGGTGCCATGACTGTGAATGAGTTAAAAACAAAGTATGATAGATACTGTGCAAATGTTGGATAGTGCTTGGCATGATGTTTAGAACCTCCCTGAACATGAGTCTAAGGACTCCATGGTAATAATAATAATCGTAATAATTACAATATATTCCTAAATATATATATATATATATATATATATATATAAGACTAAAGAATAAAACAGATTATTCTTTTCCCCTTATCATTATGCTTAGGATTTGTAGTGATTTTTTTTTTTTTTTTATAGATTCAACTGTTTAACAAATAAACCTTATATTAAAATATTTTAGCTGATGTCAAAAAATTATTCCAAGTATAACAAAATCTTAATAGAATAACCTTGATCAGACATCTACAATATGGTTTTCACTTTCTCTTTCACACACACATTCATTTACTTAACACATTTTCACTACCACTCATTTATAACAGAATATCCTTAAGCCATTCAGAATGACCCTGCCACAGTGCCTACACACCCACACGATTCAACCACCCTGGCCAGACTGAATTAAGCAGCACAGAAACACGTGTCTTACAATGCTTAGAAGCTGCAGTGTTACATACGCAAATACCAGTTTGATGCTTTAAAGCATCAGTGGCACTGCATGTGTTGAGCCAAGTTAAAGAGATGTCTATTGAGCTCAACAAAACAAAAAACAGTTCAACACTCTCATAATGAGAAAACAGACCAATAATGACATTACACTAATCCCTCACCATCATGGGTAAACAAAGCAGAGTGTTGGTGAATTATATTATCAATCCCCCACACAAAATTATCAAATTAAAGTTTATTTTTTTTCAGTCATCCATTTGATTTTCCAGCAAGAAAGATAACTGAAATGAAGAAACAAAATAGCCATATCTTAGAATAATAATAAGAAAAATAATAACATTCAAAAGTACTTAGGTGTGTTGACATTATATCATTATTTTTTTTTTTTTTACATCTGATCCACACACACACACAGAGTCACAAAACTTATAGTACATCATGTATAGGCAAAAAAGTAAGAAGAAAGAAGGAAATCTGTAGGAAGATAGAGCAAGAAAGGCTGTTCCAAAAAACAAAGGTAGATGTGATGAAAGAGCAGGAAGAGAAGTTGGTTTGGCAAGTTTGGAGCAACAATAAATTGATGTTAACCAACATTTGGTTTACCTCTACAAGACTGCAACTATTCAAGCAGTCTTAGAGAGACTTTATGTCCACCCCCTCATCAAATGCTTGACAGTATTGTATGGTTGAGTGGATTTGGCATTTATTCAATTTTAGCAGTCGTATAGGTGAAAATTTTACAAAGGATTTTTTAGCAGCTGCAAACACTATTGGTGATATGTGTTTGTGCCAAGAAGTATAGGTCAGCAGAAGAAGAAGAGAAATTTGATTATATTTGAACATCTTTAGAAGTAAGAGAAAGTGATTTGAGATTTTTCTTTATGGAATTAGTGTTTTCATAGCAATGAAGTTCACATGTTATCCTCACCTCCATTGAAGTGTTAGATGTTTTGTTATATATTTATAATCATGCCATATAATGTATATATATTTCCTCACTAAAAACACACGTAATAACCACAGTAATGACTATTTAATTCGTAAATAATTTATCCCAAGCATCTTGGGACATCATCAGTACAGTAGTTTAAACAATACTAGGAATAACATACAGTTAGGACGCATGATTACAATGGAATCTCAATATGCGTGCAGTAACGTGTTATAGAAGTAAATTAAATATAACTGAAAAAAAATTTTAAAAATAAAATAATATATATATCATCATCATCATCATCAAATTCCTGCCATGTACCCTCAAGGGGTGTACAGGATATGATAGCACTACATGAAAAAAATTACATCATTATGAATTTCCTATCTAAAATTTTCCTCCAAATCAGTCTGTTACTTGTCAAGACTCCGACATTATCAGATCTTATATTTCTATCGTCTAAGGCACTTTGTACCGTATCAATCCACCTATATCTTCGTCTTCCTCTGAGTCGTTTTGCTGCCAACCTGGCAGAGAACACTTGTTTTGCTAATCTTTCCTCGCCCATTCTGTTTAAGTGACCATACCACCTGAGATTAGCTCTGCTAACGCATTCCTGGATGCTGACAATGTCAAGTTCTTTTCTAATATCCTCGTTTTTAATATGATATTGCCATTGATGCCATCTGTTCACGCCAATAATCTTTCTCAGGACTCTCATATCTGTGGTCTCTAGTCTTTGGTCAAGTGTTTTACTTCTGACCCAGCTCTCAGATCCATAAGTTAAAACTGGTTTGAACACTGTCTTGTATACAGCTAATTTAGTGTTCCGACTAATTTCTCTCTTATTCCATATGAATTTATTCAATTGACTTCCCACCATACCAGCTTTGCTGATTTTGTTGTCTATTTCTATATTTAATTTACCATCTTCACTAAAAATCGTCCCTACATAGCTAAAATGTTTTACTTGTTCCACAGGTTCTCCATTCACAAAACAGTTGACATTTTCAATGATTCTGCCTATTTTCATTGTCTTTGTCTTTTTATTGCTGACCTTCATACCATATCTATTACAACAGCTATTCAATTTAGTCAGAGAATCTTGCAGACTTGTAACAGATTTATTTAGAAGTATAACATCATCCGCATAAAGCAAAGAGCTGACATTAACATCTCCAATTTTGATATCATGTTTAATACTACTTTCCTTCATAATGTGATCCATATAGATAATGAATAACAGAGGGGATAATGTACATCCTTGTCTCACACCAGATTTAACATTAAACCATCTTCCTGTACTTCCTTCAATTCTAACTGCTGACTTACAACTCAAATAAAGACTAAGTATTGCTTGATATAATGCCCCATTGACACCATATAACTGCAGCGTATTGAATAGCTTCTCTCTTGGCACCTTGTCATATGCCTTTTCCAGATTGACAAAACTTAAATACAGATCTTTGTTATATTCCCATGCTTTCTCAACTATTTGTCGTAAAGTGAAGATCTGATCCTGACAGCCTCTATTTGGCCTGAATCCAGCTTGTTCTTCACCAAGCTTTTCTTCCACAATTCTTCTCAACCGTTTCTCAAGTATACTTGCATAGATCTTGCCAGGTAACTCAGTAGGGAAATACCGCTGTAATTCTCACATGCAGTTTTATTTTCCCTTTTTATATATGGGTACTATGAGAGCTCTACTCCAATCATCGGGAATTCGTCCCTCTGTCTAGGCTTTCTGAACTATGCCGTGCAGCCACTGTAAGACTCTTATACCAACATACTTCAGCATTTCTGGTCGAATATCATCTACTCCTGCTGCCTTTCCACGTTTCAAGCCTTTGATGGCTTTTTCTACTTCAAGTATGGATATGTATTCCTGACTGCATGCCTGGTCAGTGTTTTTTACCACCGTGCTGTCATCACTGCTTGTTTCATTTAGCAGTTTTTCAAAGTAATTACTCCATACTTCAAGGATATCTTTTTCTCTTCTTTTCATGTTACCTTTGTCATGTCTAATTCCTTTTATAGCACTCTTTTCTCCATTTCTGAACTTCTTCAGCAACCTCCAGAATATCTTGCTACTTTCTTGATATTTATTTTCTATGTTCTTACCAAAGTCTTTCCATGACTTTTGTTTAGCAAGTTTTACACAGTGTTTAGCATTCTTGGATTTGTCTCTATATTCTCTAACAGCACAAGCTGACTTATTTGACAGGAACTTTTGGTATGCTTTCTTCTTTTCCTTCACTGCCTCTTTAACCTCCTGTGTCCACCAGGGAGTTCTGATTTTTTTATCCTTACAGACAACCTCACCACATGCCTCTCTGGCAGAATCAATCAATGTTTTCTTCAGAGTTTGCCACTGAATCTCCAAGGTTTGATTCCTATTCTCAAACTCTTTCATTTTTTCTTCAATAATCTTTGTGTATTTTAGTCTACAGTTCACATCTGAGAGCTGCTCAACTTTTATTCGCTTTAAAACTTTCTTACATGTTATTCTTTTCAATGTGAAATTCAATTTTATCCTGCTCAAGACTAAATAGTGATCACTTCCAATTTCAAATCCTCTGTACACTCTGGTGTCCTGCACCAGGGAGAAAATATCACTATCAACAATAACATAGTCAATGAGACTTTTCTTATTCCTAGCCTCCTCTCTCCATGTGAATTTGTGCACATTTTTATGTTGGAACATGGTGTTAGTAATAACCAGTCCATGTCCTGAGCAGAAATCCAACAGATATTTGCCATTATTATTAGCTTTGCTCTTTTCTCCAAATTTTCCCAAAATATTTTTGTATGTCTCACAATCATTTCCTACTCTGCTATTTAGATCCCCAACAAATACTAACTGTTCATTTTTTTTGTGTGTCAGTTGCTTTTTCTAAAACCTCAAAAAATTCCTCCACTTCTACCTTAGTAGAACCTTCTGTGGGACCATAAACACAAATAAGTCTCATTGTCCAGTTCCCCATTCTCATATTTGCCCACATTACTCTACTTGAGACTGACTGCCATTCAAGAAGATTCCCCTCGTATTTTGTGTTGAATACTATGGCTATCCCTTCTTTTCCTTAATTGTAATTGCCTGAATATAACATTTTGTATTTATTGCTCAGAACGATCTCACCAGTTTTGGTCTTTTTTGTTTCAGTCACCCCTATTATGTCGATCTGGTACTTATCTAATTCCTCAACTAGCTCCATTTCTTTGCCATTCAGGCTTCTTATGTTGATAGTACTGATCTTTAACTCTGGTGATGTTGAGTTGGGGTTTATTTTCAGATTTGTTCCACTAGCTGACTTTTCGCTGTTCGCCCTGGTTCCCTGGCGAAAACAACGGGGGCCTTGTTTAACCGGGCGACGCCCCAGCCGGCATGAAATTTTGTCATGTTGTTCCATCATTTTTTATTTTGGTTTAACCAATAAAAATACAATTTGTTCGGCTAAATCTCATATTGCCAGCCTATCCTCGTCCGTTCAGTATCCAAGTAGATACCCAACAGGGTGCACCACGAGAAGGTGAGGATTGGACATTAGGTCAGAAGCCCTGGTCGGTTCTCCACATTCCTTAAAGGCCATGTGGAGGTCTCCTCTCAGTTACACAGCTTTGACCCTTATATATATAAAGATTATTTTACACACTTTTGTATGACAATTTCCCATACTTCAGGAATAGTAAGAACATCGTTGCGGTTTAAATTTGGTCTGTGTAGTAGGGCTTCAGCACTTTCTTTATATAAACGTTCATATTTATATAAAGATCTGTGTAAAAGTTTTGACTTCTCCCAATGGATCCTATGGTTTGGATTTTCAACTCTGTGTTGGGAGAGACCAGATTTCTGCGGTTTGAAAAGACAAATGTGGTCTTGATGTTCTGAGATGCATTTCTGAACAGATCTACCTTTCTGACCAAAGTAAGACAATTTGCAGGAGCATGGGATCTCATAAATGCCAGCTAACATCAGAGGTGAGAGTTTGTCCTTAGGAGAAGGTAACAAGTTATAGATTTGGTTGATAGGTTTGTAAGTAGTGGCAAAATTGTATTTCTTCATAATTTTTGAAAGACGTTCGGAGATGCTGTTGACATAAGGTATGGGAATCATATGGACTACTTCTTGTATGGGTTGATGTGTGGGAAGGTGACTGATAATATTTTGAGTTGTTTTAAGATTATATCCATTTAGTATGGCTGTATTTTTGATTATTTCTAGTTCTTGGTTTAGAGAATCTTCAGAGGAGCAGAATTTGTGTGCTCTGGAAACTAGTGATTTAATGATGCCAAATTTCTGAGATGGATGATGAGCAGAAGAATTGTGAATGTAGCGACCTGAAAATGTATGCTTGCGATAGACAGATGTGGTGATGGCACCGTCTTCTTTTCTTTGAATGTGTAAATCCAGAAAGGAGATACCCTGTGGAGATTCTTTTTCTAGCGTAAAGTTGATGCAAGGATGATGAAGGTTTATTTTATCTAGAAACAATTGTAATTCCTGTTCGGGATGATCCCAGACTGCAAATACGTCGTCGACATATCGTAACCAAATTTTTGGTTTGGGTTCAAAAGTGAATATTTTTTCTTCAAGGTGTTCTAGAAACAGGTTTGCTAAGTATGATGATAAAGGAGATCCCATTGCTGTTCCTTCTTCTTGTTTGTAAGTTTGGCCTTTCCAGGTGAAGTAACCGGGTGTAATAACAAATTTGAATAATTCAACTATATCAGAAGGAAATTTTTGAGTTAATAATTCTATTGTTTCTTTGTGGGGAATGTTTGTGAGAAGAGAGACAATGTAATGTCAAAGCTAATTAACAAATCAGTTTTTAACAGTTTTTTCTATCAATAAAAAATTCCACAGAGTTTCATACAAAAATAAAAGACATTCAACTTTAAAAACTGATTTTATGACCTCTTCTGCTCCCTCTAGCTAAGTGCTGAAACACTTTCCCTGCATCAATCCTATAAAACTCTTTAAGTTAGGTAAATGTTTCTATTAACTCCTTTTTTCATCTGTCAACCAACTTCTGCAGTCCACACACCCTCAGTCTCTCCTCACAGGGAACATTCCACAGACCACTTACCATCTTGGTTGTTTGCCTCTGAATCCTCTCTCTCCACCACTTCCTCATTCCCAAGAAACCTAGAAGACCAGACCTGAGCACAATAATCCACATGTGGATGTATCACAGCATTATAGAGAGGAATAACAACTTCCTTATATCAGCTTGTTAGTTTGTTCTTCAAATAACCAAGTAATCCTATGATATGCCTTAGGAATGTATCCTCTAAACTTCAACTATCTGTCTACCACCACCCCTAAATTCCTAACATCGTCTATTTCCTGGAGTGCAGTTCAATCAATGCAGTACACAGCTTATAATCTATTTATTCCAAATACATAACTACATTTCTCCACATTAAACTGAAACCCATTATCTTTTGCCCATACTGTCAGCTTATTTGAATTATCCTGCAAGCTCTCACATCACCTTGATTTACTATCACTCTACCTAATTTTGCATCATCAGCAAACAACTGAATATTTCCTTTCAGATTATTTCCCATATCATTTATGAACAAATTAAACAGTTGTGATCCTAGCACTGAACCTTGCGACACACCGCTAGTCACCAACTTTTGCCTGGATTATGCTCCTCTGTATACCAATTTTTGATATGTGTCCAGCAGTCACGCTCTTAGTCACATAATCACTCTCAGGTGGAAGATGAATGTCATCTCCTGGTGTGAGACCACTGCCCTGCTTATTGGAGGCCTGAAGTGGCTTGAAAAAGTTCCATGTTTAGTCTCAAGAGCAGTTTCCAGACTATGTAAAAAAATAAAGAAATGAAAAATACAAAAATATATATATATATATAAAAATAGAAAAAAAAAAATCCTTAGCCCACCCATGGTACAAAATGTACTATAGATTTACAAAATAACCTTTCGTGGGTAGGAGTAGCATAAAAAAGTCATATTCATCCCCATTTGTTCTAATTTGTATAACAGTTCCATGTGGTATTTGGTCATATGCTTTTGCAAAATACAGCAGAATCATCGTGTAGCCATTTTTGTTTTCCAACTCAGCTATCACTCCGTTATAATCATCATGTTTATATTGGCTTATATTTTATTTTGGCTTCACTCATGTTGATGTTTAATGGAGAAAAGTGATACGTATCCATGGCATTGTTTGCCACCCCAGACCATGCCATAGATACAGATCACTGAATCCAATGAAGACAAACTACACTCTTATACAGAAACATATATATCAGTGAGGCTGTTTTTGGAATCCACCACGACACTACAACTTCTCCAAACCTAAACAAATTCAGCTACATCACATTGCTAGAAAACTAGAAAACCATCGTTGTGAGACCTTTTGCAAGATTTCACCACTGCACCTATAGATGCACTAATTAGTAATGTAGGAGCTATCTTTTGAAATCAGTCTGTTTGCCTTCCTGCTGGTGTGCCTGCACATGAACATGTTAAGCAGCACATTGTATTTCTTTGTATCCATAAAGTCTTGGTGACCAAGGTGAAATATTGGCTTATAATCTAATTAGTTAAATAAATTTGGTTAATTAATTATTATTTTTAGGTGTGCTTTTCCATTAAACATCAGCAGGATTGATAATCAACATCTGAGCATCCATACCAGATTGATCTCCTTCAACTCTAACTGTCAACTTATAACTCAAATATAGGCTATGTATTGCTTAATATACTGTCTCATTTATACAATGTAATTATAGAGTTTTGAACAGCTTTTCAGCTTTCTCCCGCTTCCCCCCCAACTAATCATCATCTAATCATCTGTGCTCATGCCTGCCACTAATTTTGATGCCCACTATTTCCTTTTTCTGCAACTCATCAGCTATTTGTTTCATTGTTCAACCAGGAAAGAATGATTTGTGCACTTTATTAGTCATGACACCTTTAATGATTGAGTCCCCATACAATGACATACCACTATCCTTTGACTCTTTCTTCATAAAATTAACTGCCTCCTTCTCACTCTCATTGGCTGATCTCTCCTTTAGATGTTTAATATCCTCATCAGCTATTTGTTTCATTGTTCAACCAGGAAAGAATGATTTGTGCACTTTATTAGTCATGACACCTTTAATGATTGAGTCCCCATACAATGACATACCACTATCCTTTGACTTTTTCTTCATAAAATTAACTGCCTCCTTCTCACTCTCATTGGCTGATCTCTCCTTTAGATGTTTAATATCCTCTTCTAGATGTTTCATTTCACTTTTCATTTTCACTAACTCTTGCCTAAGCTCTTCTATGGTCACAACTCATGCTCCCATTTCTAATTGCTCTAATATATCAAGACACTTTTCACATATGTTAATGCTTTCCTTCTTTTCATTTACCCAAACAGTCCATAAATCTTTCACATTTTTAATGCATAGATATAGCATTTCTAATCACTCCAGTATATCAAGACACTTTTCACATATGTTAATGCTTTCCTTCTTTTCATTTACCCAAACAATCCACAAATCTTTCACATTTTTCAGTGCATAGATATAGCAAAATCCAAGGCAGAACTCGATTTTCATACCGAACCTTTGTGCCACTGACATGTGCTTCTTTATGGACATCATTTTCAGAAGCACTAAGAAGAAACAAGTAGCAAAACACAATATAAACAACAAAAATTCCGATAACACTGCCAAAGGATACTTGTATCCAGACAGGAAAAAATTCAGTACAATTTGCTATAAAATGCCACACTATACACTTTATATGAAATTTTTTTTTTAGCACAGCTCAAACTACCGCTACATTCATTCGTGACTCTAGTGCCACCATTAATGCTACTTTGGAAATTTCTAATCTGTAGCACACACTGCTGTGAAAATTTAATAGGCAAAGTTTCACTATCAGCAAACTGTATTCTCATTTACTAAAAACAATCTTATAATAGGAAAGTTTCAGAAACCAATTGCATTAGGTATGATTGCAGTACACAATGTTTCAAAAATTAAGAAATAAAACATCTCAGAGAATGATTTAGCCTGCTATTCAGAAGTGTTTGAAATATAATTAAGACATCTTATATATATATATATATCACAGAATCCATATCACGTCAGTGCTATGTGAGGACAAGGGAAAATATTCATGTTATTTTATTTTTTGTGAAACAATTTACTTTTCAATTGTAGCATGTTTTATCCTGATAAAAATTGGGATTTCATACAAAACAGAATTTGAGTATTATGAAAATGAGCATCTTCTGTTGAGGATTATTTTGTCCCCATACAATGAATAATAACAGTAATAATTAATCTTATTTTATTTGTTCTTCCTGAGTAAATGAGAATAATAGAATATTATATTATTGTTATGTAGCTGTTTGTTATTATCACTATACTGGTATTATAGAATACAATTTACATTGTGATAACACAGTAAGTTTTAGTACTGCTATCAACAACAGTAATAATAATAATAATAATGCTATTTTCTATGTTCTATATTCTGACAGTATATAGTTCTTTTTGTTTTTGAAAGGAAAAAAGGTTGTTTTTCCTTTCAAGTAATGTAAAACTTGAAATCTGGCATGTGCTAGAACGAACAGCGCTAACTCTTCCAAGCGTTACTTTTGCATTTACTAGTTGTGAAGTGAGCATTTCACAGCTCATCCAGAAAACTTTGCTCTGTAAGAAGCAAAGAATAAAAAATTATCTCGGTTTCATTCCTTTTTAGAACTTAGGGCACTTCCCCATGCAAAACAAACAAACAAAAAAAAAAAAAAAAAGCCAGCGAATGTGCATTCACAGATGTGAGAGGAGAGTGCACCAGTTTTCTTCGGTTAGAAAACTTGGGTTCGAAACCTATGTAGTACTATGAGAACCTTCATCAGGCATTTTCAACTGAAAATAAGTTAGACAGTCTCATACTGAGGTGATGGTTTTCTCCTACCAGGAAGTCCTGTTTTTCAGCAAACAGTCAAAGCAGCAAGAAAATATCAGACACACAATGTACCTGCCTCATGGTTGCTTCTGCCATAATTCCAATCAAAACAAAATCACGGCCTTAATCAACTCAATCATTTTCCTGATCGAGACAACTAAGCTTGGGTAGCCAACTGGAGAGATTCTCTTCTTTTGTACTAAGTGGCTGCAGATTAGAATCCTAATACTGGCATGAATGCTTATGAAAATATTTAGGTGGTAGATGCATTTGGTTCTGTAAAGCCATCACTCAGTTTATTGGAGGCTCTTGAAAAAAATATCTTTATTCTTATTTCTGATGTTAATTACCCTACATACTAGCATTAACGTATTATAGATTTCTAAACTTTTGTGGTTGTGGACATAAAAGAAAAAAAAAAGTTTGCACCTAGAAGGCATGTGTCCTGATGTTCCTCCCTATTTTTGTTTTATTCCCTCAAAAAATGTACTATTAGCCACTTTTGAGAGGAACAACAATATATTATCCTGTGTGTTATAAAAACGACCTAAAAAATTCCTTTTCAAGAGGAACTGGAATCAGCACAGTCAGACATTTCTCTATCAATATTTATAGTCCGGAAAGACTGCTTTAATGACCCTAAAAGGGAACATTTTTGATTTCATACTGTTCAAAATTTATATATCTTGAATTACTAGTAGGGAACACCTTAGAACAAGGGTGGACACACAAAGCAGTTTTACATCCAGATTATTGTCTCCTTTCTGATTTATATATATATCAGCTGTGGTGGTAAAGTTTCTGAGAAATGGTTGGAGTCAGCAGTGACCAACCACAGAGGTCTGGAAGGATTGCCTGTTTTCCTGCTTGCTAAAGATGGAGCATAAACTGGTAGGAGCATAAAATTGCTTTTGCAGTTTCTTCTCTGTAATCTAGATATGTTATGGTAGACGTGCAATTTTTCTTAGGAAACTGTTCTAAATAATAAAATCCAATATTTGTCCAGACACTTTTTTGTAATATTTTTTTTGTTACTTCCTCATTACAGAGTAAAATGATAGCTGCTGATTGCACCTGTAGACTCCACATATGCACATACAACAATGGATTTTTTTTTCTTGAACCCATGCTTCTGCATGGATTCTATTGATAGATAGTGCAGGGATTGTTCAGACAGCAGAAAAACATCTCTTTTGTCTTTCCAACGTAGTGAAAAGACTTTCCCTTGCTGACAAACTCAGATTTCCCCCCTTCAACAGTTTTCCTGATGCCAGATCTAGAGGCATCAGATAAAGATGGTGTTACTGTGCCGTTGTGGCACAGTAACCTTTTTCAGTAAAGGGTCTAAAAACTGCATTACTACCTGTATTGATAATGGAAGATCCGAATATTTATCACGCTCGGCTACAGTCTGCTTTCTCATATAAGATTTGAAATATCAAAGATATCCACGCTTCATAAAGTACAAATTTACCCCCATACTTTGCTTTCTTTTGGGGAATATACTGCGTACATTTCACTTTGAATGACATAAGGCTTTCATCAATACTTAAGTCTCTCTCTCTCTCAGGAATGTGTAGTAATCTAAATTTCTGATGAATTTTCATCAGAAAATCATAAATTTTGTTAAGAACTGGGCAAGAATGTTTTGCCTGATCAATTTTGAGATGGGGCTTTTTCACAATATCTTGTGCACAGTCAAGAGTGCTATAAATGTACGTAGCATGTTGATATCTATTGGGCTCCCAAGTGCACTGGGAGAATGCAGACTGTACTAAACTTGCTGATGTTGTTGTTGTTCGCAAGCCTAAAGGTTAGTTTTGTTAGATTTGTTCTGCTATGAATGAAAGAATTTCATCATCTAGAAATAGATGGAAGGATCCTAAATGTCGCTGGTGTGAAAGTCTTCAGTAATTCCTGGCTTACCTATGAATGGAAAGTGTGGACATGCTGGTGTGCATTCAGTGACGATCATCCATCTTCTGGACAAAGACTTGTCTAAACTACAAGCAAGATCACTATCTTCAAAGCTAGAAATATTTCCCTCATCATCTTCATTAGAGTAAGAACTACTTGAAAGGCAAAGGCTCCACTTTTCTGCATCTCAACTTTTTTTTTACCCCAAATGTTGCTGCTACTTGCCATTTCAGAAATGAATAATGTCTTAGATATACTTGCTAATATTCCTTTCTGCTCAGGTAACAAGCTGTAAGCTAATGAAAATTACTGAGAAAGAGAGGACAGAACACTTCCCAGTAGATACACTAAAAAGACGCAAGCAATTACTGAATACATGGATAAATTTGTTGTTTTGTTTTTATTCTTTCTGATTGATTAGCAGATATTTGAAACATTTTATTCTGATATTGCTTTTGTAGGATGACACAGTGTTTTTTAAACATTAATTTCTCCAATTACCCAATATTACATAATTTCCTGATTTATAATAATCAGGAAATAATAAATGAGAAAATATACAAAATTTGCTGATAATCAGAATTTAATTTCAGTATGGAAAATTGAAAGTTATCTGGTACAGTCACTTTGAAAAAATAATAAATACAAGCAAAAAGCAAAAAGAAAGTGCAGATATGTTAGCAGTATTTGTGTGTGAGTGATAGTTTTTTTTTTTGGGGGGGGGGGGAGGATTACCCATCAAAGGCTAAATACAATTTTAATTCTATAACTGCAGATTGTCATCATCATCATCAAATTCCTGACATGTACCCTCGAGGGGTGTACAGGATATGATAGTACTACATGAAAAATTTATACCATTACTAACTTCCTATCTATAATTTTCCTCCAAATCAGTCTATTACTTGTCAACACTCCAATATTATCATTATCAGATCTTATATTTCTATCGTCTAAGGCACATTGTACCGTATCAATCCACCTATATTTTGGCCTTCCTCTCGGTCGTTTTTCTGCCAACCTGGCAGAGAACACTTGTTTTGCTAATCTTTCCTTGCCCATTCTGTTTAAGCGACCATACCACCTGAGATTAGCTCTGCTAACGCATTCCTGGATGCCGACAACTTCAAGTTCTTTCCTAATATCCTCGTTTTTAATATGATATTGCCATTGATGCCATCTGTTCACGCCTCTAATCTTTCTCAGGACTCTCATATCTGCGGTCTCTAGTCTTTGGTCAAGTGTTTTACTTCTGACCCAGCTCTCAGATCCATAAGTTAAAACTGGTTTGAACACCGTCTTGTATACAGCTAATTTAGTGTTCCGACTAATTTCTCTCTTATTCCATATGAATTTATTCAATTGACTTCCTACCATACCAGCTTTATTGATTCTATTGTCTATTTCCACATTTAATTTACCATCTTCACTAAAAATCATGCCTAAGTAGCTGAAATGTTTTACTTGTTCCACAGGTTCCCCGTTCACAACACAGTTGACATTTTCAACAATTCTACCTATTTTCATTGTCTTTGTAATGCTGACCTTCATACCATATCTATTACAACAGTTATTCAATTTAGTCAGGGAATCTTGCAGACTTGTAGCAGATTTATTTAGAAGTATAACATCATCCGCATAAAGCAAAGAGCTGACATTAACATCTCTAATTCTGATATCATGTTTAATACCGCTTTCTTTCATAATGTGATCCATATAGATAATGAATAACAGAGAGGATAATGTACATCCTTGTCTCACACCAGATTTAACATTAAACCATCTCCCTGTACTTCCTTCAATTCTAACTGCTGACTTACAACTCAAATACAGACTGAGTATTGCTTGATATAATGCCCCACTGACACCATATAACTGTAGCATATTGAATAGCTTCTCTCTCGGCACCTTGTCATATGCTTTTTCCAAATCGACAAAACTTAAATACAGATCTTTGTTATATTCTCATGCTTTCTCGACTATTTGTCGTAAAGTGAAGATCTGATACTGACAGTCTCTATTTGGCCTGAATCCAGCTTGTTCTTCACCAAGCTTTTCTTCCACAGTTCTTCTCAACCGTTTCTCAAGTATACTTGCATAGATCTTGCCAGGAACACTCAGTAGGGAAATAATTCTCACATTCAGTTTTATATCCCTTTTTATATATGGGCACTATTAGAGCTCTACTCCAATCATCAGGAATGCGTCCCTCTGTCCAGGCTTTCTGAACTATGCAGTGCAGCCACAGCAGACTTTTATACCACCATACTTCAGCATTTCTGTTTGAATATCATCTACTCCTGCTGCCTTTCCACATTTCAAGGCCTTTGATGGCTTTTTCTACTTCAAGTAAGGATATGTATTCCTGACTGTATGCCTGTTGAGTGTTTTTTACCACTGTGCTATCACTGCTTGTTTCATTTAGCAGTTTTTCGAAGTAATTACTCCATACCTCAAGGATATCTTTTTCTCCTGTTTTCATGTTACCTTTACCATCTCTAACTTCTTTTACAGCACTCTTTCCTCCATTTCTAAGCTTATTCAACAACCTCCAGAATATCTTACCTCCTTCTTGATATTTATTTTCTATGTTCTTGCAAAAGTTCTCCCATGACTTTTGTTTTGCCAGTTTTTACAAAGTGTTTAGTTTTCTTACTTTTGTCTCTGTATTCTCTAAGAGCACAAGCTCACTTATTTGCCAGGAACTTTTGATATGATTTCTTCTTTTCCTTCACTGCCTCTCTAACTTCCTATGTCCACCATGGAGTCCTGATTTTTCTATCCTTGCAGACAACCTCACCACAATGCTCTCTGGCTGAATCAATCAGGGTTTTCTTCAAGGCTTGCCACTGAATCTCAAAGGTTTGCTTCCTATTCTCAAACTCTTTCATTTTTTCTTCAATAATCTTTGTGTATTTTAGTCTACAGTTCAAATCTGAGAGCTGCTCAACTTTTATTCGCTTTAAAACTTTCTTACATGTTATTATTTTCGATATGAAATTCAATTTTATCCTGCTCAAGACTACATAGTGATCGATTCCAATTTCAGATCCTCTGTACACTCTGGTGTTCTGCACCAGGGAGTAAACATCACTATCAACAATAACATAGTTGCAACTTTTCTTATTCCTTGCCTCTTCTCTCCATGTGAATTTGTGCACATTTTTATGTTGGAACATGGTGTTAGTAATAACCAGTCCATGTCCTGAGCAGAAATCCAGGTATTTGCCATTATTATTAGCTTTGCTCTTTTCTCCAAATTTTCCCAAAATATTTTTGTATGTCTCACAATGATTTCCTACTCTGCTATTCAGATCCCCAACAAGGACCAACTTTTCCTTTTTCATTGTGCGAGTTACTTTTTCTAAAGCATCAAAAAATTCCTCCATTTCTACCTTAGTAGAACCTTCTATGGGACCATAGGCACAAATAAGTCCCATTGTCCAGTACCCCATTCTCATATTTGCCCATATCACTCTACTTGAGACTGACTCGATACAAAATTAATAACGGAAAAAACTCACGTACAAAGATTATTTAATAGTATGATTTTCGCCTGTGTGTCACAGGCATCTTCAGTACATTAAGCTCAAATTAAACAATAACTGACAATTCCAAAAAGCACCACATATGTAGCTGGTGTAAGATAACTAAAAAGGTCAATAACTTTCCTTAAAAAAAAAAAAAAAAAAATCAATACAATAAAAAGTTAGGAAAGATGAGCTGATTTGTAAAGAGTCTATCTCCCATAAAGGGGATAGACATAAGCCGTCGGATCTGTTTAAGTTAGGATAATGAAGTAGAGTTTCACATGTTTTATAAAGGCGTTCCATGAGAAACTGACTTTTGTGAAGAACTTTTGTCTTTCTCCAATGAACTCTGTGTCTGGTGAAGATGGCATGTTCTGCAAGTCCAGACTTTTCAGGTTTAAAGTATTCAATTGAATACTTTAAATATGGCTTACGTCTATCCCCTTTATGGGAGATAGTACTTGACAATTATACTATTAAATAATCTTTGTACGTGAGTTTTTTCCGTTATTAATTTTGTATCGATATGTCTACTCACGGTATACCTCTTTTAAAACTTATTGAGACTGACTGCCATTCAAGAAGATTAGCCTCGTATTTAGTGTTGAATACTATGGCTACTCCTTCTTTTCCTTGATTGTCATTGCTTGAATATAATATTTTGTATTTATTACTCAGATCTCACCAGTTTTTGTCTTTTTTGTTTCAGTCACCCCTATTATGTCGATCTGGTACTTATCTAATTCCTCAACTAGCTCCATTTCTTTGCCATTCAGGCTTCTTATGTTGATAGTACCAATCTTTAACTCTGGTGATGTTGAGTTGGGGTGTGTTTTCAGATTTGTTCCAGTAGCTGACTTTTCGCTGTTCGCCCTAGTTCCCTGGCGAAAACAACAGTGGCCTTGTTTAACCGGGCGACACCTAAGCCGGCATGAAATTTTGTCATGTTGTACCATCATTTTTTATTTTGGTTTAACCAATAAGAATACAATTTGGTTGGCTAAATCCCAAATTGCCAGCCCATCCTCGTTCGTTCAGTATCCAGCTAGATACCCAACGGGGTGCTCCACGAGAAGGTGAGGATTGGACATTAGGTCAGAAGCCCTGGTCGGTTCTCTGTATTCCTTTAAAGGCTATGTGGAGGTCTTCTCTCAGTTATACAGCTTTGCCCCTTAAGCACCCCACTGCAGATTGTGTTATTAAGAATATCAATTATTCTTAATTGATATGAATAAAGATTTTTGTATTGTTCTCTATAAAACAAAATGGTCCAAATGCAGAGCTTCACACAATCTGTGAAGTATTCTTCGAAATATGATTATGAATAAAAAATAAAACTTATTTTGGAACATAAATATTACTCATTATTTTTAAGATTTGGATTTTCATTAACTTATAAAATGATTGTTTGACAAAATTAATTATCTTGAATCAAGTTCTTTGAGAACAAATAAAATATACTCGACTAAATGATTAGACACAACACAAAAACTTGATAATGACATTGGTTTTCAAAGGGTGAAGCAATATTTAATTGATTTTTTTTTATTTTATTTTTTTTTGCTAGATGGATGAAGAAAGAATGCTTTTCATATTCCATATTATCTGTAGAAGAAAATGTATGGATGGGGTAATATATAGCTATAAGCTCTGATCATGGCAGGCAGGTAACATCAATAGCTGAGTCTCAGTTAAAACTTCATTGACTGCAGCATTGCTATCCATTACCCTTCCTGGGTACCCATTTTAGTCACCTCCTATGGTATGCATGGGCTACAATGGGGCTATTCTTATCCCGGCCACCACATAGGGTTATTTAATTGAATAAAATATGCAAGTATCTCTTATAAGTGTTCTCCTCCTTGGCATGAAGGACTATCACTTGCAATGGGTATGATGACCAGCTAGCACTTCTTATCCATGTTCTTTCAAAAGATAGCATGCATTATCCAGGTTTTGCTGGATGTATATATGTCCAAGCTGGTAAGGCAGTTAAAATGACCATTATCATTATCATCATTACTCAAACTATCAGTCTATATAAATCATCCTACAAAATCTCTACATCATCACCTCTATTACTGTTATCTCACCCCACCCCCCACCCCCAGTTTTGCATTATCAGAAAACAACTAGACATACCCAGTGGTGAGCTATAAGGGACTCGCGTGAGCCCTTTGTTAAATTTTTCTCAAATTTGAGAGCCTATTATTCTTCTTGTTTACCTTTTTTTTTTTTTTTTTGAAACATATTAAGCGACAAACTCATACGGTAACCTAACAAAAATTAGTCTATTTGGCAGTGTATAGATTATTTGGAATTATTGTTTCAATTCCTCTATAACGAATGCACCCAAGTTTGAAAATAAAATAAGCACATGCGCTATCTTTACCCTTCTCCCTTCTGGTAGCCAGTTAAATGTTTTATAAAATATTTCATTCTTATTATATTTTGATAGTTAAAAAATGTTTTTCTTATGTAAGATAAATTAACACAGTTGATTATGTGCAAATATTTCATGTTTAGATCATGAAATGTTTGTTTAAAAATGACAGCCTTTAGAGGTTGATTGTCCTCTCATACTTTTTGATTGGAATTGGTACACAAGCTATATTAATAAAAGTTTTTGTGTGAAATACAGCTTTTTTTTCTTTTTTCTTTTCTTTTTTTTTTTTTTTTTCGACGATGTGAGCCCTTTGTTAAAATCTCCATAGCTCACCACTGGATATACCCCTCAAATAATTTTACAATGCTATTAAATGTTCAGAATAAATGGTAGCAACTCAAGTACTGAGCCCATGTGATACACCATTATTCACCTATCTTTTCGTAATTTTCTCAAGTCTGCCATATGATATCTAATATGCCTCCTATCAGTTGCCTTCTTATAGAGTCTGCTTTATGTAATGGAACTATCTTATCCTTTTCCATTACATAAATAGGAGACTCCATAGGAAGGAAGCTAATAGGTAGTCAGATCTGTGTACAGTGATCTGGATATGGCTGTCAGAGTAGATCACTTTCTCTTAATGCAGAGGCTGAAATCCCATTCAGATCCCATGGCTGTTTTGATGTGGAGATTTCTTAAATCCTAAAAACTTTCACTTTAAATACTAAGCAGATATCTGTAATGCTTAATATTTGTGAATTAACATCCTTTTAAAATAAAATTCGAACTGAAGGTATTTGGAGCCTTGGATAAAATAAGAAGTAATTTTTCTGGGTAGTGTATTGTAACTAATTAATATCAATGTTTTAAAAATACTTATTTTTTGCTCTTTGTTAGCTCCAAGACAATGCAGTATTTGTGGTCAGGTAGCTGAATATGAATGCAAAGAATGTTTTGGTCAGTTTGGAGAGGGCTTAGAGAGTATAGCATTCTGTCAAAGATGCATGGACAAAGTAAGTAGAATATTAAATAATTATATCTCCCATTATCTATACACAATTAACCATACACAAAAAAAAAAAAAAAATTGGTGGATTTTATTCTCCAAATTTGAGTATAAATTTTTGGGCATTTAAGAGAAGCAAGAATGTTATTTACTAAAAACATTCAGACAGTTCCCTTGTATGCAAATTATCCTAAAAAGGCCATGAAAAAAATTTGACTATTAAAATTTTACTTAATTTACTCACATGCCACCTAACAGTAGTCATCTGCAAGCAGACAACCTATGCAATGCATTTGTGTGTGTGCCTTCCTTACTATCAAATTAAAGAGGGGGTATTTGGATTAACCCCAAATTCAAGAAACTTGCTCTCCCTCTCCCCCCTCCTTGATGTCACTAATGCAAAGTTAGTTCTCTAACTCAATGAAAACTTGGGAAAATAAACAAATTCATGCATTTCAATTGGGGAAAGTGAACAGATGGTTTCATTGGTTGTATTGAAAGTATTAGAAGTGATTGGAGAGAATAAACAAATTTGTATGTTTCATTCAGGAAAGTAAACAATAGTTTCTGTGCTACATTGAAATTGAGTGGGGGAAAATGAAGAAAGCTGTGTTTCAAAATGAATAAACAAGTTTGTGTGTTAATTCTTAAAATGAACAGATGATTTCAGTGATCATATTTAAAATGAAGTTAGAAGGTAACTGACATGGTTATTCAAGAGTTTGAAAGTAGCGTTAATTAAAAATGGTGTGATTACTTATACAGAATGGAAGATAAAAGAATAGCAAGCCATGTTTGAAGCTAGGCTCAGAAATGATCTAGAAACAATCCAGATAAACTGTTGAAATTAGGAATACCTTAGATAGAACTGATAATATTGAGGACTGACTAGTAATAGACAAATTTTGAAGAAAATTATTGACAGCAAGTAAGGGACTCTTAACTGCTTTTGATTATGTCATAGTATCCTGTGTGCTTCTGATATATCTACTAGAAAATGATGTGATTTAGTAAACTGTGCTTAACTATAAAAGCTTATCTCCTTATTTACTCAGTGTTTATGATTTAAGCTGAAATTATTTGCATGACCAGTACAGTTCACTCTTACCATAGCAAACTCTTCTAAAAAATCCAACAAAATATCAGAATTCTATGCTATAAAAAACTTCCAAATTGACTTTATTAACATTTGAGGTCTTAATTCTAATATCAGTAATGTGCACCACCACCACCACCTACAGTCATCCAAACCTGATATGAGTCATCACCGAACCCCAATTGGCATTTCTGCAATGATATCTCACCTCAACCAGTACTTTGCACATTTATCAGGTCTTATATGCCATAGCAAAGGTTATCAGACCTGCTTAAGATTTGATCTTTAAAAGAGAGGGGTGGGGGAGGGTGAGTAAACTCTTCTTGTAAATAATCATGCTGTGGCTATTGGTGTAATATATTTTGTTTCGTTACTCACCTAAATTTGGGCACATTTTATAATTATCCTTGAATTTCTTTCAGGGCAGCTGAAAATTCTTCATTTGTCTCAGAACGATTTGGATAGTATGTGTGGTGCAGAGAAACTGATACTTCTTTCTACCTTCTATGGCATATTTAAAAAAATGATAATAACAAACTTGCAGTGATTTTATGGAATTCTTTATAAAAATGCACAAAAATGTCATCAACTAAAGTATTTGTTCACTGTGTGCTGTGAGAAAATGTTTGCAAAAAAAACCCTATTTTTGCTGTTCTTGAATGCCTTGATTCTGGTGTTATAAATTTGCTTATACTTTTGAGCTAAAGATGTTTAGATGTGAATTTCAAAGAAACTTATGCTAGCTGTTGTTTACTAAATTAATACATAATGAATAGACTTCCTTCTTCCTTTCTATGGCTTTACAGCCAAAATTGAATCTTGACCTCCATCTGTGCCTTCTGATTTTTCCTTTGGGATTTTACTAAAATTTTATTATTTGCAGTTTCCTTAAGAATATAGTCATTTTCTATTCAAATAACATTTCCTGTTCACTGCAACAGATTTGAACTAGATATTGTAGGTTCTTTATGTAGTTGGTGTAACTCTTAACTGTATCTTATCTTCACCCTGCTATGTGGAGGCACCTGTTCATGGTGGAGGGGACCTCCCAGTGATAATGCTGGCCCCTTTCATTCTTCCTCTTTTTTTCTTTGTTGTACTTCTCCTGAGTCTCTTTTTACTATCAGGTCTTCCAGACCACTATCCCACCAGTAGGAGGAAACACCATTCGAGTTCAGAGAGGTGAGTATAGATGTATAATTAATTAATTAAAAAAAATATAAGCAATTAACAGCAATCACTTCCCAAAACTTGAGAGATAGGCATACAGTCTGTCTGATTAAGAGTAGGATGCTGGCATAGGGCTTTACATTTTATGGAGAATTTAGAGGATCAGATTTCTAACACCATATCTCCTAACCCTCCATTTTGCTATATTTTGTGGATAATATTTTTGCAACCTGGTCTCACTCTGAAACAAAACTACTTCAATTTCTGGATAAAATTACCTCACATCAAGTTCACTATTGAATGTCAATCTAACAACAATCTTCCCTTTTTGGATACTTTAATACAGCTTAACTCTGCTGATGATATTAAATTTTCTATTTACAGAAAGTCATCCTTTACAGTCAGATATATTCATGCATCTTTACATCATCATCATCCTTCACAAAAAATAGGGATTATCAAAAGCCTTGGGTACCAAGCACGTATGATTTGTTCTTCTGAGTCTCTTTTATTACAAGATTTAAATAAAATAAAACTTACTCTATTACTTAATGGTTACAGTGAGACCATGATACAGAAAATATTTGATAATTATTATCCCTCTCTAGATAATCTAATGTTAAAAAAATCCACATACTCTGCCTTAAAGAAACATCTGAACAAATGGCAAGGACCCTCACAGATATAATCTGTATACCACCTTCAAACCAGCCTGGAAGTTGTCATCTTTCTTACTGCCTATCAAAGATACATTATCACCTCTATCCTTGCCTGTTGTTGTCATCTTTGCTACTTTAGACAGACTGGCTGTTCTGCTACGATTAAATTCCAAGAACATCAAGATTATATAAGATTTTTGGAATCTGAAGGTTCAGATCCAGATTCTCATGCCATCGACACTAGACATACAGTTTACACAGACATAATGAAACCATACCAAGATGCTGCACTACAGTAGGTTCGAGTTTGATCATCTATTTTTTTTAATTGCATGAAACCCTATGCCACCATCCTAATCTTAATTGGACAGACTATATGCCTATCTCTAAGTTTTGGTAAGTGATTGCTGTTAATTGTTTATAATTTTTAATGAATTAATTATACATCTATACCCACTTTTGAAGTCTAATTGTGTTGCCTCTTGCTGTACAACTGTAACCGAGACGTGATATTATAAGCATGCTGTTTGACTCGTTCTTGTATTCATAATTTAAATGTTGTTTCCAATTCTTCTGCCTTCTCCTTGAATGAATCATGATATATTGAGCGAAATAATAAGAGTAATAACTTTGTTTAGTTTCTCGTACATGTGTGAAGCCGCTATTTAAAACATTATTCTAAGTCTCCTGCCCCCATGGTAGGAGACTGGAAAACATGTTCCAAGTCTTGCTATGGTTCTGGTATAGCATCCAGAGTAACTCTGGCATTCTACTTTTGAGCACATTTATTGCTTGTTGGATAGTGGGCATTTGTGGTGGTTGGAAAGCTCTGACACTAATGCCCTAAAAAATTTGAATTCCTTGAGAATGAATTCAAATTTTTTAGCAAGCAAGTACAGATATCATAGATACATCATTTGATAACAGAAGTGAGAAACAAAAGATGTGACATCAGTTTAAATGTATCAGTGTTTCTCATTATTCATGCAGCAGGATGATGAGAAACACTGTTACATAAAAGCCAATAAGGAAAATGTCATCATTCTTTATTTGAAGGTGTTGAGGACAACCAAGATCTCTGTGTCACCTGTCAGAGAGATCATCCAGTCTACTTTCAGGCATGTCAGCAGTAGAAGGGAGGAAAGAAATACAAAAGATATAAACAGAACAAACAATAAATTACACAATAACCACAGTAATTAACTTTAATGAAATGAAAGTACAGATATTTCGTACTGAAAATAACAGTACATCATCAGTGCTGTTAGAAACAAGCAAATCAAAGGAACAGGAATACAAAGCACTTACAGCAGTTGTTGGTTTACCAATTAAAAACTGTTGCCACGTGCCAGAAATTAATATTCATAAATATTATTAAAAACTATTTTTGATGGTTACATAAGATAAGAATCTCCCAAACTTTTGGGAGATTCAGATTTGGCTGACACAAAGGCTTAACTTTTTTAAAAGGCGTTCATATTTAAACCTGCTTCTATAGAGAAGACAAGCTTCATCCTACTGGATACTGTGTTTAGTGTCAATACTATGTTGTGCAAGACCAGACCTTTGAGGTTTCATGTATTCAATATAATATTGATGTTCATTAATTCTTTTTTCCACAGAACTGCCTGCCTGCTTGCCCAGAGTATGTTAGATTACATTCATATGGCATCTGGTAAACGCCAGCTAATGATAGAGGTGCCAGTTTGTCTTTTGTAGATGTCAACAGATGAGGAATTTTGTTGATCAGAAAATATGTGAGAATGAGATGATACTTCAAAATTCTACCAATTGGTTCCGAGATGCCAGAAATATAAGGGATTGGAACTCTGCAGTCTGTTAAAGAATCCTGAGGTGTTGGAACATAGGAGTCGATTATCTGCTGGATTTGATCAGAGTTGTAACCATTAAATTCCATTAACGTTTTGATAGTGAGAAGTTCTTGTAAGCTTGAGGGAGAGGAGCATACTTTATGTGCTCTATTCATTAAAAACTTGATGACACCAATTTTTTGAGAGGTGTGATGAGCAGACGTTTTATGGATGTATCTGCCAGTAAAGGTAGGTTTTCCTGAAATATCCTGATTGTATAACAAATTCAAAAATCTTTGCAATATCAGGAGGATAATCATCATATAGTAAATTAACAGTGTCAGATAATGGAATGTTGATAAAGAGGGAAACAATGTCAAAGCTGACAAATCCGACTCTTGTATTTGAATATCCTTGATTTTCCTCAAGAAAATGTGTGGAATTCTTGATGAATGATCTGGATTGTCCAGTATGGGCAGTTAATAAACGTGACAGAAATTTAGTAATTCTATAGGTGGGAGAGTCAATACAACAGAAAAAAATATATCGTATCACAATGCAAAAAAGAAGTTAGCAACCACCATCACACCTGTTCTCAAATCCTGTGACTGAGAAGGTGGAGTTCAAAAACATTGAAAGCATCTCAAACACTTATCTCTGTTACACCATCTAATAATTTCACCATACCTGAACTTTATGATCATGAGTGCTTCTCTGCAGAGTGCATCAGCTCCACCACCACCTATGATTTCACTTATGAAACAACTCCAAAAATACTCCCTTTTGATGAGATCCTACTTGTGAAGAAAACTATGAAAAAGATATCACTGGACGATAAACCACCAGACATCCCAACCTTTAGGAAGAATGGACAGCCAGTCTCCATTCTTCCTAAATCATTGGATAAATGTAAACCTGACAAAGGTAAGCCCTCAACATCTGAAAAATCAGACAAGTCTACAAAGCCAAAACAATAGCAAAATTTTTACAGTGCACTTGTCATGAGTTTTGCCAGTTCATGAAGGTTCTGCTGCAGAAGCACAAACCCTTCTGTTTTTGTTTGCAGAAAACATTTAAAACCTAGTGAGGATCCACCTTAAATAATTTCACTGTTGTTTGTAAGGACAAAACTAGAGATGGTCCTATTCGTGGTGGAATAACCATCCTAGCAGGCAGTCATACTCCTTTCCATCATGTCCATCTTATACTGCTCTGGAAACAGTAGCCATTTGCCTTTCTTCAGGATTTCTTATTACAAAATGTTCCATTCATTTACTTTACCACTGGATTCTGAGTTAAATGTGATTGACCGTGATTGTAACCTTATATTGTAGCTGCCCGAGCCTATACTTCTTATGGGTGATTTAATGAACACAACACTGGGATAGTGCGAATATCTGAGTAGATGACGTAGACTCATCCACGAATGGATGAGTCTACGTCATCAAACATGCTTGACAATAATGACCTCTCCCTTGTTAATAATCTACTTAGTAGCTTTTTTTCCATATACCCCTCCCCTGCTCGTATCCTGCAATAGATCTTATATAATAAATTTAGTTTAATCCTTTATCCAAGTGTGTGCAAACAAGGTTTGCACCTGAAAGTATCTTCAGGACTGGGGTAAAGTGGTACAACACCGGGCAACTCCTTGCAAAGGTGGAGCAAGCTACTAACACTCCTATCTCAGTATCTCCCATAATACAAAACACATCTCCTTGCGGATATGTATAATGTTATGCATTAAGGGAAGGGCCACTACCCAGATTAGTTTCGACCTTTATTGAGGTCTCTTCAGTGGGAGCCAGGCCCAAGTGGAGATACCAGGCAGAAGCATTAGCAAGGTCATCTCCTCCTATAGGAGCTGCCAAATGGTTTGCCACCTTTTTATTAAATTACTCTGGATTTAGAGAAAGAAGTTGAAAGTTTATTTTTCACTTGGTAAGACTATAATAAATTTAGTTTAATCCTTTATCCAAGTGTGTACAAACAAGGTTTGCACCTGAAAGTATCTTCAGGACTGGGTTAAAGTGGTACAACACCGGGCAACTCCTTGCAAAGATGGAGCAAGCTACTAACACTCCTATCTCAGTATCTCCCATAATGCAAAACACATCTCCTTGCGGATATGTCTAATGTTATGCATTAAGGGAAGGGCCACTACCCAGACTAGTTTCAACCTTTATTGAGGTCTCTTCAGTGGGAGCCAGGCCCAAGCATTTGTTCCATTTACTAAATGGAACAAATGGTCCAACATTGAAATGTCTATAAAATGCAAACTAGCATGTTGGAGAGATCACTGCTTTCTAAATACCAGAGAAGTCTGGCATTAACTATTTTTTCCAATATCTTATGAAGACAGTTGGTCAGAGTGATAGATCAGTAATTGTTTGCTTGTGTTTGATTCCTTTCCTGATTTTGGGATTTTGAAATGACAACTGACTTATGCCAAGAATTCAGATACTCTTCCTCTGTAAGCATTCTGCTCTACATCAAGAGAAATAGATCCATAGAAGATGATGGAAGATGTTTTATCATCTCATAATCGATGTAATCAAGACCTACTACACTGATGTGTGACAGTAAAGAAGTTCTTTTCAGTTCCTCCTTAACGAATGCAGATAGCATGGTTCTAGCCAATTAGTAGAAAAGTTCAGCTGCTATTTCTCTTTTAATATTAAAAATTCAGAAATTTATGACACTGTTGCTGAGATTCTAGTAAAATTTTCTCCCAAAATATCTGTAATGGCTTTGAGTTCAGCAATAATATATCCATTATGTTCCAACATCGACAAATGGTGTGTTCTATATCAACCTTTCATTTTCTAGATTGTGTCCCATACAATTTTTGTACTACTTATTTGATTAATAGATGATGCAAATTGGATCTGAGATTGCTTTTGACTGATATATCTAATGTGCTTTATTCTGAGCATGTTTAAAAGCAATGAGATTTGATGTGGTAGGGTATCTATGAAAGATACCTCATGCTCTATCTTGAATCTTTTTTTGGCTGCTTGGCACTCTCAGGATTCTACCAATATTTTACACATAAGAGACATGTTCCTGAAACAAGAACATCTGGGTTTGGTGTTCTTTGTCATGGAAAAAATTCGTGATTATTAAGACCTCTAGAACATTGGTGTTAGATGACGCCCTGTTTCTATTAAAAACTTTCTGTCTAGCCAAGTCTTCCAATTCTGAGTGGAAAGCATGTAATCTCATGCTTTCCACTCAGAATTACACTCCTTGCACACATTTGTCAACTAAGGGAAAAGTGCAAAAGAACTTTGTATCTCTTTTGCACTCTGTTTTCCACTGAATGGGATGTGGATTAGTCTTCATTACTACATCTTTATTGTGCACTTATATGTTCAAAGTTAGATGATGGGTCCTAAGTCTATGGTTCTGCAAAGCAGAGTAGCCTATGATGGTTAGTGCTATATACGGATAGCTGCTGGTGCTTTTCACTTTTTGCCCATTGAAAGTCTTTGTGTTGAAGCAAATGAACTGGCTCTGTCACTTAGAAACAGCTGTCTCTTAACTATGCCATAAAAATAAAGTTTCTTCCTACATGGACTAATAACTTTTCTCTACATTTTTTGGTATTTTTTCTTTGGGAGACTCGATATCAACACACATCAGACTGCAATATGTCTGTTTGGTATGCATGTTAAAGAGATTTTTTATGCAAGTTATTGGTATAAATGTTGATAATATTACCTGCACCAAACACAACAGCACTCATGCATAGTAGATTTGCACTCCATTCTGCATCCTCTTATTGTGCCAACAAAGAAAATCTGACACTCCATCGTCCATCTGCATGCAGTTATTTAATACAAACAGAACAGAACCTTCTGATTTCTTTTCATCTGTACTGATGGTTCAAGATCTGAGACTGCTGCTTTACTTACTGAATTTATCATATCCAATCAGATCCCACTTTGTGTTAGACAGTTTTTTAGATTAAAGCTAATTACCCAATGGCAGTCATGATTGTAGGAAGCATTGACAGTCTAGTCAATGTAGAAACAGAAGTGAGAAAGTTGTTCTTTCTAAGCTTCACATAGATCACAGTCATTTTACACATTCTTATTTATTGAGGGCTGAAAACCCACCTATGTGTGAACAATGCAACATGCATCTCACCATTAGTCATGTTCTGATCGAGTGTCAGCACTTCACTCAAGAAAGGAATGAATTTTATGCTACTCTGGCTGACCATATACACTCAGGCAAGAGACTCAGAAAAATTGCATGAAGCTTTTAACTTTTTAAAAAGAATTAATTTATACGAGTAAATGCAGTTTTGATTAACTTAAATTGTCTTTTGTACATAACATGTTATTTACTTACTAATTTATCTCTTTATTACTATTTATTATTACTTTGAGTACTGCTGCAACCTTTAATGGGCACATTAAAGGTTGCAGCAGTTAGCACAAACATAATGTTTGGCACATTATGTTTGTGGTAACAAATCCATAATCAATCAATGTGATCCTCCAGAGACTGTTATTATTTACTGACCCAAATATTTTTTAAGAATTTTCCTTTCAAAAGTTAAAATGTAATCCCCCACCACCACCAACCACTCTTGCTGCAAATATGCAGATTTCAGATCAGTAGGTAACATTTGAATGAATTATCAATTTGGATATTTGTGTCTTAGTTTTTCAATGAATGTCTTTTGATCTGAATGCAGATAAATCAATTGTCTCATGTCTGTCAATTATTATTTCAGTTTTTTTTTTGTTTGTTTGTTTTTGTTTTTCATGACTTATTTTTCACGGTATTAACAACACCACAAACACTATTATCAACAAGGAAGTTTTATTAACGCTAATATTTCGCTGATTTTCAACTCAGCATCATCAGAGCACAACACACATGTAAACGCGACAGTGAGTGAGTGAAACAATAGAATTGCAGAAAGACAAAAGATCTAAAGTCCTATTTTTGGCACCCTCTAACAGAAAAAAAAAAAAAAAAACAGGCAGCAGTTATCCAGGAGTTTTTCTTAGGATAACCATCTCCCAAATTTTTGGCAAATTAATGCAACCATATTTGTTAAGGTTGGGAGAATTCTTCAAAGCCATTGCTGACTCAAAAAATAGTCTTTCGGATCTATGACGACTCCTAAATAGCACATTCGTTTTCCTCCATCTAATCCTGTGTGAAGGAGTGTCCAAAGCATGGTCTGCCAGTCCCGACTTGCCATAGTAATAGTAGCGAATGTATCTTTCATGTTCTTCCAGGCGGATGTTCACTGATCTTCCTGTTTGCCCATAATAGGCCAAGTCACAGTCACATGGAACTTCATACACTCTTGGGTGTGCTAAAGGGTGAAGTTTATCCTTTGGTGAGCGGATCAGAGTTGCCAGCTTGACATGAGGCTTGAAGGTGGTGCGAAGGCCATGTTTCAACAATACTTTGGCTATCTTTTCCGATGTACCTCTGATATAGGGAATAGAAATGGTCATGTTGTATTCTTGTGTATTGGGGGGGGGGGGGCAGAGTAATGGGCCTATGTAGTATTTTTTTTTTTTTCTATTTTGTAGGGATTGTAGCCGTTGGCTAAGAATGTATGGTGCAGGTACTGGAGTTCAGTGGTCAGAGCTGTATCGTTAGAACAAATGGCTCTGGCTCTGTGTGTAAGTGTTTTTAAAATGCCGTACTGTTGGACTGGATGATGATGTGATTGTTTATGTAGGTATCTTCCTGTGTGTGTAGGCTTCCTGTAAATAGAAAAAGATAGTGATCCATCTGAAAGGCGGGTGACTAATGTGTCAAGAAATGGTAAACAGTTATTTGATTCTTTTTCTACTGTGAAGTGAATTTTGGGGTGTTGGCTGTTTAGGTAGGTGACAAAAGCATCCAAAGTGTCTTGTCCATGGGGCCAGATGGCAAACACATCATCTACATAGCGCAACCACATTAGTGGCTTGTATGTAGCTGTGGTAACTACTTTGTTTTCAAAGTGTTCCATGTAAAAGTTTGCTAACGGGGGGGGAGAGGGGGGAACCCATAGCAGTACCATTAATCTGTTTGTAGAATTCCCCCCCCCCCCATGTAAAGTAACCTGCATTCATGGTAAATTGAAATAATTCAAAAATATCTGGGGGAAATTTAGACTTGATTAATTCAAGTGTCTATAAGTGGTACATTGGTAAATAGGGAGGTGACATCGAAACTAACCATTATGTCTGAATTTTTTAGGATTAGATTTTTAACCAGTGTTTTGAAATGGATAGAATTTTTTACAAAAGTAGAGGAGTTGCCAGTAAGAGGGGCAAGCGACTTAGCTAAATGCCGGGCCAGTTTATATGTGGGACTATCTATGCTATCAACTATGGGGCGTAGGGGAACATTAGTTTTGTGGATTTTTGGTAATCCATAAATACGTGGTGTTTTAACATGAATTGGTTTTATTTTCCTGATGATTTCTTTGGGCCATGATGTCACTTTTTTTAGTAATTTCCGGACTTTTTTCTTTTGCGACATTGTAGGGTCTCGATGTATAATTTGATACGTAGAACTGTCACATATGAGATCTTGCATTTTTTTGTTATACTCTTCTTTATTCATGATAACTGTTGCATTTCCTTTATCGGCTTTTGTAATAATAATATTTTTTATTATTGTATAACTTTTTTAGGGCAGTTATTTGCTTATGTGGTATATTACTTTTTGGAGGCTTAGCTTTGTTTATAATACTTGCTATGTCTAGTCGCACGTTATTGGCCATTGCTGGCGGAAGATCGTGGATACCCCGTTCTACTTTCATCATAATTTCCAGTTTAGGAATTTGTTTGGGCGCGACGGCAAAGTTATGTCCTAAACTGAGGGCGTTCTTGGCTTCTTCAGTGAGTGTTTCCGACGATAGGTTTACGACCACGTGGTCTCGTCGAAGTTGCGGTCGGGACTTCGTATGTTGGCGCTGTTGTAGTAGTTCAAATTTTTTTAGGTGCTTGCTTTTAACTTTTGTGAATTCTTTTTTTGCTCCGCCAGCAATGGCCAATAACGTGCAACTAGACATAGCAAGTATTATAAACAAAGCTAAGCCTCCAAAAAGTAATATACCACATAAGCAAATAACTGCCCTAAAAAAGTTATACAATAATAAAAATATTATTATTACAAAAGCCGATAAAGGAAATGCAACAGTTATCATGAATAAAGAAGAGTATAACAAAAAAATGCAAGATCTCATATGTGACAGTTCTACGTATCAAATTATACATCGAGACCCTACAATGTCGCAAAAGAAAAAAGTCCGGAAATTACTAAAAAAAGTGACATCATGGCCCAAAGAAATCATCAGGAAAATAAAACCAATTCATGTTAAAACACTCCGTATTTATGGATTACCAAAAATCCACAAAACTAATGTTCCCCTATGCCCCATAGTTGATAGCATAGATAGTCCCACATATAAACTGGCCCGGCATTTAGCTAAGTCGCTTGCCCCTCTTACTGGCAACTCCTCTACTTTTGTAAAAAATTCTATCCATTTCAAAACACTGGTTAAAAATCTAATCCTAAAAAATTCAGACATAATGGTTAGTTTCGATGTCACCTCCCTATTTACCAATGTACCACTTATAGACACTCTTGAATTAATCAAGTCTAAATTTCCCCCAGATATTTTTGAATTATTTCAATTTACCATGAATGCAGGTTACTTTACATGGGGGGGGGGGGGGGGGAATTCTACAAACAGATTAATGGTACTGCTATGGGTTCCCCCCTCTCCCCCCCGTTAGCAAATTTTTACATGGAACACTTTGAAAACAAAGTACTTACCACAGCTACATACAAGCCACTAATGTGGTTGCGCTATGTAGATGATGTGTTTGCCATCTGGCCCCATGGACAAGACACTTTGGATGCTTTTGTCACCTACCTAAACAGCCAACACCCCAAAATTCACTTCACAGTAGAAAAAGAATCAAATAACTGTTTACCATTTCTTGACACATTAGTCACCCGCCTTTCAGATGGATCACTATCTTTTTCTATTTACAGGAAGCCTACACACACAGGAAGATACCTACATAAACAATCACATCATCATCCAGTCCAACAGTACGGCATTTTAAAAACACTTACACACAGAGCCAGAGCCATTTGTTCTGACGATACAGCTCTGACCACTGAACTCCAGTACCTGCGCCATACATTCTTAGCCAACGGCTACAATCCCTACAAAATAGAAAAAAAAAAAATACTACATAGGCCCATTACTCTGCCCCCCCCCTAATACACAAGAATACAACATGACCATTTCTATTCCCTATATCAGAGGTACATCGGAAAAGATAGCCAAAGTATTGTTGAAACATGGCCTTCGCACCACCTTCAAGCCTCATGTCAAGCTGGCAACTCTGATCCGCTCACCAAAGGATAAACTTCACCCTTTAGCACACCCAAGAGTGTATGAAGTTCCATGTGACTGTGACTTGGCCTATTATGGGCAAACAGGAAGATCAGTGAACATCCGCCTGGAAGAACATGAAAGATACATTCGCTACTATTACTATGGCAAGTCGGGACTGGCAGACCATGCTTTGGACACTCCTTCACACAGGATTAGATGGAGGAAAACGAATGTGCTATTTAGGAGTCGTCATAGATCCGAAAGACTATTTTTTGAGTCAGCAATGGCTTTGAAGAATTCTCCCAACCTTAACAAATATGGTTGCATTAATTTGCCAAAAATTTGGGAGACGGTTATCCTAAGAAAAACTCCTGGATAACTGCTGCTTTTTTTTTTTTTTTTTTTTTTTTATTTTTTTTTTTTTTTTCTGTTAGAGGGCGCCAAAAATAGGACTTTAGATCTTTTGTCTTTCTGCAATTCTATTGTTTCACTCACTCACTGTCGCGTTTACATGTGTGTTGTGCTCTGATGATGCTGAGTTGAAAATCAGCGAAATATTAGCGTTAATAAAACATCCTTGTTGATAATAGTGTTTGTGGTGTTGTTAATACCGTGAAAAATAAGTCATGAATAACCAGCAACGCCTAAGCTTATCTGTTAGATTAATGTTTTTGTTTTTGTTGATTAATTTTTTAATCCTATCTTGTGTGCTGATTTTTCTAATTCTAAATATTCTTATACTTTCTGTTTGGTTCTTGACATGATGTTAATGTCATCTGCTTATGTTATATTCAGTATTGATTTGTATATTAGATTGTCTTTAATAGTTTAGCAATTAGTGGATAATGTATTGCAGAGCTAAGTTAAAAAGCATTGGAGCTAGACTATCTCCTTGTTTTAATCCTCAAGTTTTTTTAAAGCATTCTGTTAAATCATTTATATTTTAACCTGTGCTTCTGAATTTCCCATTGTTAATCTTGTATGTCTTACTAGCTTTGCTGGTATTACAAAGTGTGTCACAATGTCATAATTTTTCTCTATCAGTGCCATTATAAGCTTGTTGGAAATCAAAAATCTGATGAATATTTATAAATTCCCAAACTTTTTTTGTAATAATCATTTCAGAGTATGTATCTTGAAACCTGCATGGTAGACACCAATTATCCTCCCCCTTCCCATCTTGCCTTTTGTGTTAGGCTCTGGCCAAGTAGCTTGGCTTCTTAGAAACCTGTTTACTGCTTATGATAGGGCACTTAATCCTGTCTGCATTGTCTGCTATATCTATAAATTGCATTAGTTCTTGTTGCATTGTTGTGGCCAGTTTTTCTGTTTTTCAGGATGAAAAATCCATGATTCTGGGCAGAGTACCCTTCCACCTATATATCAGACTGAGTAACTCATCCTCGGTTGAAAAGCCCTGATACAGGTTATTTCTTTCCTACACAGGATTTGAACCTAGATCCTTCCAAACAGAGGGCATTGTTGTTACCGAATGAACTATGGAAGCTTTTTTATCCTCTCCATAAATGGTTTTAATTTGTTCTTCAAAATAGAAGTAAACTTTTATTGTTGTACATATACTTCTGCAATTTTCACATGTCATTTTTTTATGTATCAGATAGATGACACTCTTTTCAGAAAACCTGACATTTTATCTTTCTTCTGTATAGTTAAAATGAATCTATATTTTGCCTTTTACTTTCCTTCTGGCTTTCAACAATTTTATATATTCTAAGGATTTGCTTTTTCTGAAGGAATAGATTAAATTCTTTCTTCACTTCAGCTTCTTCTATAGTAAGAGTTGGTTTATAATTGTGAGTTGTAGAAGTAACATTCCTATTCAGTGATTCATGGAAAATATTCTTTCCATATGTGTTTTTTTTTCTTTGTTTGTTTCTTTGATTATCCTTGCATATATCAATCTGTCATTTGCATTTTCTTTTTAATTTACTTAATTATGTTGTATGCTTATCTAAGATTACTTTTCTTTTTTGTCTGCCTTCAACAGATTTTAACTTCACCTTTTCTCAGTTTTTTTATATATTTTCCTTCTTTAATCCTAGTTGGTCTTGTGGTAAACTCCTGGTATGTTTTAATTATTTTTATTATTGCTTAAGCATATTCTTCATCATCATATGAATGTAAATAGAGTATACACATAATGTTTTATATATTTTCCTTCTTTAATCCTAGTTGGTCTTGTGGTAAACTCCTGGTATGTTTTAATTATTTTTATTATTGCTTAAGCATATTCTTCATCATCATATGAATGTAAATAGAGTATACACATAATGTTTACATAAGGAAAAATAGTGTATTTAATATCAAAACACTGATGAATATCTTATCACATCTTGAGAATAAACATGCAGCAATTGAACAATTGTTACATGAACAAGAATGGAATTGGAAATAAATTTTCCAAAGTGCATTCATTCCTTTTACCACTTTGAAGCCATCAGTATAATATTACGGTTAGGGAACTAAGGAACTGTATAATCATAGCCAATGAGGAGCAAATGTTCAGTATTTAAAAATATATGTTAAAAAATAATAAATTATTTGAATAGCAGTTCCAATTCTGAATTGTTTCTACAACCATCTAATTGTTGTAGAAACAATGATTAGAAAAAAAGTAGAAAAAATATTGTAATGAAAAGGAACCAATGTCCTATCTTCTAGAGGCTAGACAGCAAAGTTAATCCAAAAAAGTTAGGCTAAATTAACTTAGAATGACTCTCTCCTGGATTGAGCCAAATTAATGCTACCATACTTGTTGAAGTTAGGAGAGTGCTTCATAGCTGATGCTGATTCTAAAAATACTCTATAGAACTCTCCTAAACCTCAGCAAGTATGGATGCATTAATTTGTCGATCCATTTGTGAGACCATCACTCTAAGACCACATTTATCCTGATTTCTCTGAATTAACTCTATTGCTATTCAGCCCCTAAATTGCACCTAGTTAGGACATTAGTTCCTTTTTAGTTACAATTTGAATTGTTTCTATGACATTTCTTCATCATCATATGAATGTAAATAGAGTATACACATAAAGTTTACATAAGGAAAAATAGAGTATTTAATATCTAATTGAATGTTTTTTTACATAAATCCTATCCATGAAAGATTGTAAACCTATAGTACATAAGTGCTATAGGCGGATTAAGGGATTTTTTTTTTTTAATTTATTACTGTTATTTATTTTTTGTTGCATAGACCATAAACCCTGAGACCAAACATGGAACTTTTTCAAGCCATTTCAGGCTTCCAATAAGCAGGATGGTGGTCTCACACCAAATGAAGAAATTTATCTCCTACCTGAAGACAATCGCAAACATCCATGCCCACGGCGGGATTCAAATCCACAGCTTGTTGTTTGTGGATTTGAATCCCGAGAGTGGATACACTAACTACTTGGCTGACCAGGCTGATGAATTCAAGAAATTAATTATTGTTTTTTTTCCTTCTGGTGTTCATACTGTGAAGCACTGTTATGAATAACCAGCAACACCTACCCTTCTATACGTATTGAATGTCAAACAATCTGTATAGGTCTACAAGTGTCTGTGTGCTGAGAAATTCTTTGAATATTGACATATCCTTAAGTATATGGACTTTTTATGTTAAGGAGTATATACACGTAATTTCTTCTTGGGTATTAATGTAACTGTTTACCTTTCTGATTGTTAATGTAATTGTTTACCTTTCTATATTCATGTTGGTGAAGGTATTTATTATGTATCAATCTGAAAAAGAAAACTATGTTTTATGTGTTCTCTTTCTTGTTGTCATAAAGTGTCTGTAGAGTAAAAAGCAGCTTAATGGATAAGGGTCCTTGACCAGATTTTTGGCAGAAATGTTGGTGAAATAGACCCCAAATATAACATCCTATGTGCATCTCCTGAAAACCTCCATCTGGTATTGTCAAAGAATTAGGTCTAAAAAAGGAAATAAAACTGTTATATTTGGTTTCTGATGTAAACTTCATCTTTTGGGTGAATGACATTAACTTTGTTGATAAATTCTTTGAGTTTTATTTTTATACCTTCTCGTACTAAAAAAAAATGTCATGAAAAAATTTCTGCTAGCTTAGGGTGAATGGAAAATGTTATGGGAAAATATCCAAAATTCTCCATGAAGTAATTAGCTAAACTGGGATAAAGAGGACTTCCCACTGCTTCCACTTTTGACTTGTTTATGAAATATATTTTGACAACTACAGTAACCAGAATGAATTAAAGAATCAAAACGTTTGATAATATTGGGTTGGAAATCTTTCTTAAGCAAAGTGGATATTTTCTTTATTCACCTGAGTTGGTGAATAAAGAAACAATATATGGATTAATTAGCACATCTGTAGATGCAAGACAGAGTTCAGAAATTTTGTTTTTAAAACTCCAATATATTTTATATTTTTAATATATGAAGGAGATTTGCTTATAAATGTGGATAGTAATATCAGGAATTGTTTAGCAAGCTTGTGACATTCGGTAACAGTTTAGATCTTAATTGAACACTTTGCTTATGAATCTTGAGAGGTCATCATCTAGATGGATGTCTGTGGTAAGTTTTCAGCATTCTTTTTAATTCAGCACAAATTTTTAAGGTTAATCACAGCTGGTGACTTCATTTAAGAATTTGTTAAGTGCATTAATTTATCTTTGAGTAGGATCATTGGTATACAAATGATATATGGAATAGTTTCTAAGCTAGCCTAGTTGGCCAAGTAGTTAGCATATCCACCCTCCAACCAACAGGCTGTGGATTCAAATCTTGCTGTGGGTTTGTGATTGATTTTAGATTGAAAGATGTTTGTGACTGATTTAGGTGGGAGTTGAATTTCATGACCTGGTGTGAGACCACTGCCCATGCTTATTTGAGACCATTTTATTTTATTTTATAAAACTTTGCACTGAAACACAGTGCTACATACTATGGTCTATCAGAGCAGCGGCTGATGCCTTTACCCTAATAGGCCAGAAAGGCCAAAGCCAAAATACGTCAAGATCTATCCCATGCCAGTACGAGGTATTCTAGAAGTCATTTGACAATGCTAAGCCACCAGTGTGCCCTGCAAAGCTCTAAGTGACAAGATCTTAATGTCTGCCGAAGTAATGCATATAGAAGTCAAGTCTTTGTAACTTTCATTGCACCATACACCACAAAGGGAGTAGTTTTACTAGTGCTACCACAAAGGGGGTAGCACTAGTAAAATGAGGAGCTGCCCCAAACTCCTCCTCAATCTGTTGAGCAAGATCTATATTCTGCTCATAATATGAGACCTTATTCCTATGACTAACAACAAGTGGGTGCCCAGTACCCATTATCTATGCATCAATAACCCAAACTCTTTCATCCTTCTTTGCAATTAAATCAAACTTTCTAATACCAGCTATAGTCCTATAGTGCAATTCAACTGCAGTCTTTGTTGAAAGTTATATTTGGTCTTTATTAACTATAATTAACACAAAACAGATATTTGGATTATAAGACCATAGGTTTATACACATATGTACAAATTCATCGACTAGTTTCGCTAGCAAAACTGACTAGCTTTGTCAAGACTAAACGGTGGAAAAAAAACTAATAAATGCAAAAAAAAATGGAGGAATATAGTAATGGTTTACAACCGACAACAAAATTGGAAGGCACCGCATGACATGGTATACGTGAAGCAAGATACTTCAGTCATTATTATAAATACGCGTTACATAGTTTTTGGCGTACTGTAGTTCTGCTAAACTTAATGAGTTAATAAGATTTTTCCATATATCCTTTAATATTACTCCTTGGTTTCTATTAAGGTTGTTTCCTGTTCATATGACCACTGCAGCTTCTTTAAATATTTGACATCTGTAATAATCTTCCTCCAAATATGGCATTGAACTGTTATCCCAATCTGTAGTGTGGTTTGAAGTTGAGAAGTGATAAGCCAAACCTGAGGTGTCTGTTCTGTTATGATTAACATCTCCGACATGTTCCTTCTGTCTAATTTCTAAGCTTCTTGAAGTTTGGCCTATGCAGGATAGTCCACACATACAAGGTATGTGTAAACACCTGCATATTTGAAAAAAAAAAGGTACACTGTCTTTAGGGGATCTTACAAACTGTCTAGTGGTAGTGGTTGGTTTAAACACCACTCTGATGTTATAAGGCTTTAAAATTCTAGCTATTTTATTGGAGTCTAAACCAACATAGGGTATGACAATGGTCGATACGTACTGAGTTGCTATACGTTGTTGCTGGAGGTTGTTTTTATAGAGCATTTCATTGATTAAGTTTAGAGGATACCCATTTTGAGATAGAGATTTGGAAATGTGGGAAAGTTCTGTACGTACGTCTTCTTCGTCTGTGACTATGTTGTAGGCGCTGTTTCATAGCATATGGAGGATGCTGCATTTTTGTGTGTGATGATGATTTGAAGAATGATGGAGATACCGTCCAGTATCTGTGGGTTTCTTATATATAGTAAGTTTAATATCTTCATTCTCTAGTCTTTTGATAAGTATATCCAATAAAAGGTAATTGATGATTGCTTTCTAACTCTAAAGTAAATTTGATTTTGTCATGAAAAGAGTTGATTTTTTCCAAGAACTCTTGTAAGTTTCTACTTTTTCTCTCCAGATAATAAATACATCATCAACATATCTCCACCAGACTGTTGGTTCAGGAGTAATGTTAGCTAGAATATCATTTTCTAATTTCTCCATAAACAAGTCCACACATGGTGAATCAGCAGTTGAATTGTAAACCCATGTTGAGCACCTCTTGTTGCTATAGATTTAACAGAGATGGGAGGCATAATGTATGCTAGTTCTGCTGAAAAGCACTTATGGAAATATGTGTACAAGGGACAGTGTGGAAACTGACCATCTGTAAGACAATGACTAAAGACTGTGTGACAGAGGGGTTATCAGTCAGTGGAATTGCTCTCTTCTGAACAGCATGATTGTTTAAAGAGGTTTGCTACACTACCCCAAATGTGAGAGGGATATCCCAAGGTTGGGCAGATTTGGGATTTGTACTGAATAAGTAATTGGATGGATAAAAAGTAAAGTCTTCAGCAAAAAAGGAGATATTAAGTTTTTTAGAAACAGAGGATACTATTAAGTGATGTGATTTAGTTGGGTTTGTGAAAGGTAAGGAGAGCGCAGCATCTGTTTTCTGGGGGGGGGGGATGTAACTGTTTTTTAAAAGCAGTGAAGGTGACTATTATTACTGCATTAAAGGGTGGTATGGAGATCAGTGTTTAGGGCACTTATTGTAGATGATCTTGTGTCTTGAGATGTTTCAGCACTGCAAGATTTTTTTTATCCATGGGATGAGTGAAAAGTGCTATCATCAGCAAACTGTGAATAGGGTTTGAGATCAGTGAGAACAGGTTGTTTATGTATATGAGGAAGAGGGTGGGTGAAATAAGAGCCCTCAGGAACATATGCATTAGTAGGAGAATCTGAAGAGAGAACACCTTTCAACATTACACATTGTGAATGATCCAAGAGAAAACTGGCAATCCAGTTGAAAGGAAGATAGTTATAAGATTGCAGTTTACTGAGAAGTCTGTGATGCAGACCCTGTCAAATGCCTTGGAAATGTTAAATGCAGTAGTACAGGTTTCTCCAAACTTTTCCATGTCATGTGTCTAGAGGTGGGTGATGTAGGTGCAGAAACCTGCTGTGAGTCTTGATTAGCAGAATCCATATTTGTAGTCACTGAGCAGTTGACAGTTCTCCAGGTGTTTAGAAAAAAAAAGAAAAAAAAAAGTTGACTGTTACTCTACTCCTATTACTGTAGACATCACTGAGGTGAGAACAGTAGATCAATAGTTTGATGCTACCACTTATCACCTTTTTTTGATTGGTTGATTTGAACTTGCTTCGATGCTATGGAGTAAATGCCAACTGAGTATAATATGATGTGTAGATGCAAAACCTATCAAATGGTAAAGAACAGGTGAATACTAAAAACCTTTTTAGTATTCAGGTTGTTCACGATTCTTCTTCTTTCTTTCTGGCAGAAGGCCACAGAAGGTATGTGGTGCAATGTTTCAGGTAAAGAAGGAGGCAATTTGTTTTGATCATCTAAGCAGGAGTTAATGAGAAGAATAACCAAGAGGTCAGCGTTATCTTTATGTGATATTACAATGTTTCTACCTCTTTCTTACCCAGATAGTATTGTTTGTATTGTTATGAGGTACAAAATGCACGACTCCTGTTGGCATAATAGCAGTTTTTCTACATTTAGCCTTTTCAAAGTCAAACTTAGCCCTGTTAATGATTTTGCAAATGTCAGTATAAATGAAGTTGGTTGTTTTGGCTGAAATCATTTACAATGAACTTTTTTTTTCTTGAACTGCTCTGGCACAGTTTTTGGAATATGGTGAGAATTTTGAACAGATTGGGGAATGAATGCTTTCGTTCTAACATGGTTAAGAAAAGATTCAGAGTATTGGGTGATTGGACTGTCAGGAATTCTGGTTGGGAGATAAATGATTTGGTTCATCATTGCTTACAGAAAATAATCACTTCTCTTCCAGGTTAGTCAGTGAGATTGGAAATAGACAGCTGGTTAGAGTTTGGGTCATTAAAGGCACTGAGGAAGAGGACTTGACTGTTCGAGTTTTTGGATTGCAGGAAATCAATCTTCAAGAATAAGAGGTTAGAATGAAATCATTATCAGAATTGGGGGAATGACAGATGCATAAATGATACATAACAAGGCAAGGAATCTAAAGCCACAGAAGGTCAAAACGGGAAGAGTCAAAATTAGGCATCCTGTGGAAAAGAATATTGGATTGCACAAAAGCAAAAGGGAAGGAATCACATATGGTTTAATTTGAACAGTTAAGATTGCTGTGGTGGTGGCAGAGATTTCAGATTTGGCCAAAACCAGAAAATTAGGTTTGGATGTCTGCAGTTGATGGTACACATCATTCAGTTTGGTGTTTATACCACAAAAGTTGGTAAAGTGAATGTGTAAGAAAAATTTTGAGAGATGTTTTTAAAAAATATTTTGTGGGGAATTTTGGAATTTTCTTTTCTTTTTTTTATTTTAACTGCAGTGATACTATATTTATTTAGGTTTACTGTCATGGTAGTATTTCTAAGGTGAAGTGAAAAAGAACAGGGGAACATACTGTGGGAGAGAGAGAGAAATACTCTAATGTCACCTGTACAGAAAGCATCCACTCTCAATGGCAAAATTGGTTGCATTGAACACACTTTTGTATTTGATAAAGCTATTTTAATGTTTTGATTAATTTCTTTCTTATTACATACAAATTTATTCATTTGGCTCCCTAACATAGCATGCTGGCTTTGCTTTTACTGTTTTCAGTTTCTTTATTTAGTGTGCCATCTTCACTGAAAATTCTGTATAAGTAGCTGAAATGTTTTACTCGTTCTATACGTTTCTCATTCAGGATGTAGGTGAGGTTTTTAGTAGTCTTGCCTATTATCATAGTCTTCGTCTTTTTATTGCGGATATTCATGCCAAATTGATTACATTAGTTATTCAATTTAGTTAGATCTTGTACACTCATAATGGATTTTTTTATATAGTGAAACATGTGAGATATACATAACTATAGAATAAATGTATGCCACAATAAATAACTTTTTTATTATGTAAATATTTCATCTCATGTATCATAAAACATCATCAGTATAACCAACGAACAACGCTAGGAATTGAATTCAAAAAGCAGTAGTGTGCATGCTTAAATTGGAATCCCTCTACTTATACAGTTTCATGTTCATGATTAAAAACTACTGGGCTGAAATAAAAGTTCATCATCATCAAATTCCTGATATATACCCTCAAGGAGGGGGGGGTGAAGATGTACATGATATGAAAGTAATACATGAAAAATTTACATCATTACTAACTTCCTATCTATAATTTTCCTCCAAATCAGTCTGTTACTTGTCAAGACTCCAATATTATCAGGTCTTATATTTCTGTCTTCTAAGGCACTTTTTACTGTATCAATCCACCTATACCTTAGTCTTCCTATGGGTCTTTTTTACTCCCAACTTGGCAGAGAACACTTGTTTTGCTAATCTTTCTTTGCCCATTCTATTTAAGTGACCATACCACCTGAGATTAGCTCTGCTAATGCATTCCTGGATGCTGACAATGTCAAATTCTTTCCTGATATCCTCGTTTTTAATATGATATTGCCATTGATGCCATCTGTTCATGCCCCTAATCATTCTCAGGACTCTCTTATCTGCGGTCTCTAGTCTTTGGTCAAGTGTTTTATTCTAACCCAGCTCTCAGATTCATAAGTTAAAATTGGTTTGAACATTGTCTTGTATACAGTGTATTGACTAATTTCTCTCTTATTCCATATAAATTTATTCATTTGACTTACTACCATACCGGCTTTGTTGATTCTTTTGTCTATTTCCATATTTAATTTATCATCATCTTCACTGAAAATCATGCCTAAGTAGCTGAAAGTTTTTCTTGTTCTGTAGGTTCTCCTTTCACAATGCAGTTGATATTTTCAATGCTTCTGCCTATTTTCATTGTTTTTGTCTTGCTATTGCTGACCTTCATACAATATCTTACACAACAGTTATTCAATTTAGTCAGGGAATCTTGCAGATTTATTTAGAAGTATAACATCGTCCGCATAAAGCAAAGAGCTGACATTAACATCTCCAATCTTCATATCAGGTTCAGTACCACTCTCCTTCATAATGTGAGCCATATAGATAATGAATAACAGAGGGGATAAAGTACATCCTTGTCTGACACCAGATTTAACATTAAACTACCTTCCTGTACTTCCTTCAATTCTGACTGCTGACTTACAACTCAAATAAAGACTGCGTATTGCTTGATATAATGCCCCATTGACACCATATAACTGTTACGTTTAAAATAGCTTTTCTCTTGGCACCTTGTCATATGCCTTTTCCATGTCAGTTCTCTGCATTTCTTTTAAAGAAATGCAGAGAACTGACCAGGGATTCTGACATAATGTCCAATCCTCACCTCATGGTGCACCCTGTTAGGTATCTACCTGGATACTGAACGGACGAGGATGGGCTTGCAATTTGAGATTTAGCCAACCAAATTGTATTCTTATTGGCTTAAACCAAAATACAAAATGATGGTACAACATGACAAAATTTGATGCCAGCTGGGGCGCCGCCCGGTTAATCAAGATCGCTGTTGTTTTTGCCAGGGAACCAGGGCAAACAGCGAAAAGTCAGCTACTGGAACAAATCTGAAAACACACCCCAACTCAACATCACCAGAGTTAAAGATTGGTACTATCAACATAAGAAGCCTGAATGGCAAAGAAATCGAACTAGCTGAGGAATTAAATAAGTACCAGATCGACATAATAGGAGTGACTGAAACAAAAAAGACAAAAACTGGTGAGATCTTTCTGAGCAATAAATACAAAATGTTATATTCAGGCAATGACAATCAAGGAAAAGAAGGAGTAGCCATGGTATTCAATACTAAATACGAGGCTAATCTTCTTGAATGGCAGGCAGTCTCGTGTAGAGTGATGTGGGCAAATATCAGAATGGGAAACTGGGCAATGAGACTTATTTGTGCCTATGGTCCTACAGAAGGTTCTACTAAGGTAGAAGTGAAGGAATTTTTCGAGGTTTTAGAGAAAGCATCAGTTGTCAGTTGCTCTCTCTTAGAGAAAGCAACTGACACAATGAAAAAGGAAAAGTTGGTCCTTCTTGGGGAACTAAATAGCAGATAGGAAATGATTGTCAGACATACAAAAATATTTTGGGAAAATTTGGAGAAAAGAGCAAAACTAATAATAATGACAAATACTTGTTGGATTTCTGTCAGGACATGGACTTGTTATCACTAATATCATATTCCAACATAAAAATGTGCACAAATTCACATGGAGAGAAGAGGCAAGGAATAAGAAAAGTCTCATTGACTATGTTATTGTTGATAGTGATGTTTTCTCCCTGCTGCAGGACACCAGAGTGTACAGAGGATTTGAAATTGGAAGTGATCATTGTTTAGTCTTGAGCAGGATAAAATCGAATTTCATATTGAAAGGAATAACATCTAAGAAAGTTTTAAAGCAAATAAAAGTTGAGCAGCTGTCAGATGTGAACTGTAGACTAAAATACACAAAGATTATTGAAGAAAAAATGAAAGAGTTTGAGAATAGGAACCAAACCTTGGAGATTCAGTGGCAAGCCTTGAAGAAAACCCTGATTGATTCAGCCAGAGAGGCATGTGGTGAGGTTGTCTGCAGGGATAGAAAAATCAGGACTCCATGGTGGACACAGGAGGTTAAAGAGGCAGTGAAGGAAAAGAAGAAAGCATACCAAAAGTTCCTGTCAAATAAGTCAGCTTGTGCTCTTAGAGAATATAGAGACAAATGCAAGAATGCTAAACACTGTGTAAAACTAGCTAAACAAAAGTCATGGGAGGACTTTGGCAAGAATATAGAAAATAAATATGAAGAAGGTGGCAAAATATTCTGGAGGAGGTTGTTGAAAAAGCTTAGAAATGGAGGAAAGAGTGCCGTAAAAGGACTTAGAGATGATAAAGGTGACATGAAAATGGAAGAAAAAGATATCCTTGAAATATGAAGTAATTACTTCGAAAAATTGCTAAATGAAACAAGCAGTGATAGCACAGTGGTAAAAAACACTCAACAGTCATACAGTCAGGAATACATATCCATACTTGAAGTAGAAAAAGCTATCAAAGGCTTGAAATGTGTAAAAGCAGTGGGAGTAGATGATATTCGACCAGAAATGCTGAAGTATGATGGTATAAAAGTCTTTCAGTGGCTGCACTACATAGTTCAGAAGTCCTGGACAGAGGGACAAATTCCCAATGATTGGATTAGAGCTCTCATAGTATCCATATATAAAAAGGGAAATAAAACTGAATGTGAGAATTACAGAGGTATTTCCCTACTGAATGTTCCTGGTAAGATTTATGCAAGTATACTTGAGAAACGGTTGAGAAGAATTGTGGAAGAAAAGCTTGGTGAAGTACAAGCTGGATTCAGGCCAAATAGAGGCTCTCATGATCAGATGTTGAAAATGTCAACTGTGTTGTGAACGGAGAACCTGTGGAACAAGTAAAACATTTCAGCTACTTAGGCACGATTTTTAGTGAAGATGGTAAATTAAATATAGAAATAGGCAACAGAATCAACAAAGCTGGTATGGTAGAAAGTCAGTTGAATAAATTCATATGGAATAAGAGAGAAATTAGTCAGAACACTAAAGTAGCTGTATACAAGATAGTGTTCAAACCAGTTTATGAATCTGAGAGCTGGGTCAGAAGTAAGTAGGCAGATATGAGAGTCCTGAAAAAGATTAGAGGCATGAACAGATGGCATCAATGGCAATATCATATTAAAAACGAGGATATTAGGGAAGAACTTGACATTGTCAGCATCCAGGAATGCATTAGCAGAGCTGATCTCAGGTGGTATGGTCACTTAAACAGAATGGGTGAGGAAAGATTAGCAAAAGAAGTGTTCTCTGCCAGGTTGGCAGGAAAACGACCCGGAGGAAGACCAAGATATAGGTGGATTGATATGATACAAAGAGCATAGAAATATAAGATCTGATAATGTTGGAGTCTTGACAAGTAACAGACTGATTTGGAGGAAAATTGTAGATAGGAAGTTAGTAATGATGTAAATTTTTCATGTATTACTATCATATCCTGTACACCCTTGAGGATACACGGCAGGAATTTGATGATGTTATATTCCCATGATTTCTCAACTATCTGTCATAAAGTGAAAATCTGATCCTGACAGTCTCTATTTGGCCTGAATCGAGCTTGTTCTTCACCAAGCTTCTCTTTCACAAACCTTTCAACCGTTTCTCAAGTATACTTGCATATATCTTACCAGGAACACTCAGTAGAGAAATACCTCTGTAATTCTCATATTCAGTTTTATTTCCCTTTTTATATATGGGTACTATGAGAGCTCTACTCCGATCATCTGGAATTCATCCCTCTGTCCAGGCCTTCTGAACTACGCAGTGCAGCTACTGTAAGACTTTTATACCTCCATTCTTGAGCATTTCTGGTCGCATATCATCTACTCCTGCCGCATTCCCACATTTCAGGCTTTTGATGGCTTTTTCTACTTCAAGTATGGATATGTATTCTTGACTTCATGTCCAATCAGTGTTTTTTTACCTCTGTGCTGTCATCACTGCTTGTTTAATTTAGCAATTTTTCAAAATAAAACTTACCTAAATTAAATTTAAATATCAGATAAATTATTGAATGATTGAGGATAACAATTTCCCACAATTTTGGAATGGTGAGATAGTCATTTTGATAGTTTTGTGAAGTAAAGCTTCACCACTTTCTTTATATAACCATTCATGTTTATATGTGGATCTATGTGGTAACTTGGTGTTTTGCCATATGATCCTGTGGTTAGCATTTTTGATTCCATGTTGTGCAAGGCCAGATTTGTGAGGTTTGATAAGACGGATCTGGATGTTGAGAGATACGTTTATTTATAGATCTTCCTGTTTGTCCATAGTAGGACAAATTACATGAACTGGTACTTAGTATATGCTAGGTAGCATTATTTGTGAGTTTGTCTTTTGGAGAAGGTAGTGAGTTTTGAATTTGGTTGACTGGATTTGTAGGTAGCAATGAGTTGATAGTTGATACAAACCCATCAACCAAATTCAAAACTTGCTACCTTCTCCAATTTTGATGATCGTGTCCAGTTTCATTAAGTTGTATTGAATAATGGCTTTGGATTTAACATAAAGTTATACTATATTTTCATAAAACAACATATAAAACAACTGATCAACATATGGAAGTGGTATTCAATGTCTCTTTTATTATGTATAAAAGATAACATTTATTCAAATAAATGTGATTTCTTTTTCAGAGTCATAGTCACAAGAAACGATCTCGTCACAAAAATTCCAAGTTAGGTGTTCCATCTGAATACCGAATGCTGAAAGATCACGCTTCTGTTCCACGTATTTATATGGAATTGTTTGCTGTGGTTTGCATAGAGACAAGCCATTATGTGTGCTTTGTGAAATGTGGAAGTGGACCTGATGCTCCATGGTGTTTCTTTGACAGTATGGCCGATAGAAAAGGTATGAAAAATAGACTAGTAATGAAAGATGCATCATTTAAATGTTATATAATTTTGATGTTTTATGACAGATTATCGTTATCCATGAATATTGTTTTTCTTCTTCTGACTTTAATTTTTTTCCCCCCTCATATTTTGTTAACGTATCAAACCTGTTTTATAAATATTCTACCTTACATTTTATTTTTTTAAGTGATAATACCACTGTTGATTAGTTCTGTCTTGCAAATGTTAAATCATTAAATATAGGTAGAGTATTATGTCTGTACACGAATGCTAGGACTATCAAAAACAAAGGAGTAGAGTTTGTTGTTGCCTTAGTCAATATGTTGAGACCTCAGATTTAGATCTGGCTATCAGAATCACTGTACATTAATGATATTGGGAAGGATTTGACAAGCGACATACAGCTATTTGTTGATGATGCAAAGAAAGCTAGGGTTATCAGGAATGCTGCTGATATGCAGTACTTGCAGAATGATTGGAATAATCTGGAATTGTGGGCATGGTCAAATAGTTATCAGTTCAATGTCAGTAAATGTAAAGTCATTCACTTCGGCTTGATTAGATATCTAGTGGCATATTATATTGATGGAATTATGCTTGAAGAAACTGATGAGGTTACTGATCTTGGAGCGTTAGTAGATAAGAAGTTGAAGTTCAGGAGCCATGTAGGAAAAACTGCAAATACAACTCAAAAGATAATTGCAATGCTGAATCGAACGTTCACGTGTAAAGATAAGGATGTCATTTTGCCTCTTTACAAGCCTTTGATAAGATTTCACTATTGTGTGCAGGTTTGGTCTCCTGGTTTCTATTGTGATTCTGATATACTGGAGAGCGTGCAAACTAGGAGTGTTAAAATTGATATCAGGATTTTGGAATACTGATTATGAAGACAGATTGAGAATTTGTAGACTGCAGACACTAGCAAACAGGAGAAAGAGAGGTGATATGATAGAGGCTTACAAACTTCTGAAAGGGTCATACAGGATTTCAGTTGATTGAATATTTCAATTTATATAGGGTGGGAAAGGACAAGAGGGCATCCTTGGAAGCTGAGACTGAATGGTGCTAAGAAGGGAGTGAGGGCTAGGGTGGTGCGTGATTGGAATGGTTTGCCATTGGATGTTGTTAGTGCAAGCAGTGTGAATGAATTCAAGAATAAGTATGATAGATGGTGCATGTAGTATGTGGCCTCCCTCGATGAGTCCCTGACTCCCTTGCGGTCTCTCTTAATAATAATAACATTATTATTATTATTATTATCAAGGAAGGTCACACATCTCTCATACCAATTATTGTTCTTTCTCTTAAACCCATTCACACTAGATGCACTCACTACTTTAATAGGCAAACTTTCCACTTTAAGTTCTGTGAGGAAAAAAAAAAAAAATCTAATTCACACTCCATTCTAACTACACAGACTTAACTTCTATGGATGCCCCTTTGTCAAAATTTTATCAAATGATATTCTTTGATATCAAATGATACCCTCTCAGAAGTTTATAGATTTCTATCATATCAGCCCCTGTTCTCCTGTCCACCAATGTATGCAATCCGTATCTCATTCTATTCCAGTAATCTACATTCCATAATCCAGATATCAACATTTCAACTGTTCTTTGCAGCTTCTTTATCCTATCAAGCTAGTTTCGAAGTCTATGATAGTCACCTTCCTTATAATTCCACATAAATACCTGCACATGCCTGTTCATCTCAGAATGATCCCATGCTTTGCACTTGCTAAACTAATTTGAATAAACTTTTCCTACTCATCACTATCTCTATTCTGTGGTCTGTAGCCACAACCCACTAAATATCTATCTCACACCATATACTCTCAAAGTCATTGATATTTTTTTTTCACTGAGATTCTCCACCATGAGAGCACACAATTTATCTCTCTTATCACAAATAACACCCGACATTTACCTTCCCTATCCTGGCGAAATATGCTATACCCTTCAATTTTTATACCTGTTAGAACATCCTCCTCAGTTAACTAAGTTTCACTGATACCAACAATCTTTGGAGAAACTGAGTCAATTAATGCCATAAACTCATTCACTTTATTCCTATTGCTCCCGGCATTTGTATACAGAAAAACCAATATATTGCCAGTATTCTTATAACCACCCCTCACACTCCACCTGGTTTTGTAATATAGTTTACCCCCCATTTCTCAAGCCATTATCAAGCAGCATTCCTCTGTTGCAGTTCTAGTTTTCCTCTCCTGACACACTACTCACTTGCCCAGAAAACAACAGTCTCTCCGAATGCCTGTATCCTGCATTAAAATGTAACCTGTCTCTTGACAAATTACAGTTTAATACAGCTCTCTTCTATCCTCAAATGTACTCCACGTATCTGCATATTCCAGACCTCTTTTCTGCACATTCTCACTATCATCTTATTCATCAGCACTGTTCTTCTCCTCCACTCTGCAATATCATACCAGAGTGGCATGATCACTATCTTTCCTCAGACACATTTCTGTTGCTCTATCTCTAAAAATCAACCTCAAATCTCGTGCTACACGACTCATGCTACCTCTGATCATTCATCCCAACCATTGCTATCATCCCCTCTACACTTTCATCCCTCTTCCCTGCCATTGCACAAAGTGCCAGAGGAGTGCTTGGCTCATTCCACCAGGCAAGCACTCCTCTGGCACTCTACTTTGCACACTTGATAAACAAGGCCTTGTAAAGAGACAAAATCACTTCTTTATCCTTGCATGTTTTGTACATACAACTTAGTTATCCTCTGAGTTGTATGTACAATTTTTGCTATGTGACCTTTAAACTTCAATTTCCTGTCCACCATAACTCCATGATCACTAATTTCATCAGTTTCTTCAGGCATAATCTAACAGCCTATTATGTTAGTTGGATTATTTTACACTTATTACTAGTATTATTATTTATTACTTATTATTTTACTAACATTCTTTACACTTTAACACAGCCATTATCATTTGCTTATACTTTTAGCCTATTCAAATCAGATTATAAATGCATTATATCTTTAACATCTCTGATTCTCCTGCTCACCTTGGCATCATTGGGAAACTGTTGAACAGCTCATGTTGGGTCCTTCCCAATTTCATTAATATATAAATTAAACAACAGTGGTTCACTGATGCCTTTAATATGACAGAATCATACTCTCTCCCATATATCACTTTGTGATACCTGTCCTTCAGACCTGAAGGACAGGAATCACAAAGCCAATAGCTTATATTCCAATCCTACTTTTTTTTTTCCAGTTTATGCAACAGCCTTTCATTGGTATTCTATCAGATGCCTTAGCAAATTCTAGCACTATCATAGTGTATCCATTCCCCAGATCCAACTCTGCCATAATGGTATTATAAAATGAGCAAATTATTGAGACGACTTCCTTGTAGTAAACCCATGCTGTTCCTTTCAAATTATAGCTTGTTTACCATCCCATTCCTGTATGTAAGTTCTTACAAACATCTATAAAATCGCCACAATTGCTCTGAGATATACTGATGGTCAATAGACAGAGAGTCTTTTCACGACTCTTGTGCAATGGAATTATCATACATTCTTTCTATTCTTGTGGGATCTTTTCCTGAGCTGAGACTCAAATAATACCAGTGTGCATTTACCATGAGACACAAGATGGGGGCCTCATTTTAAAACTTTACTCCTCACAAAGAACAATAACAATAAAAAAACAGTGCAGTTATAGTTGCAAAATAAAATACTTATTTTTAAATATTAAATTCATAATATAAAAACTAGAGGCCGCTGAAAAATTTGTGAGGCTTCCCACTTCCATTTGAAATACATTGTTCTTTCCTTAGAATATAAAACTAACAGGAACTCTGTATTCCATAAAATTCATGTATGTAAGCGTACCATTTCTTTGCTGGATGTATATACACGTCCAGCAAACCTGGACAATATTCTGTCCAACTGCTGAAAGAACATGGATAAGAAGTGTAGTTTGACCCTCATGTCCATTATCACACCTTCTAATGGACATGACGGTCAAACTACGGAAGCCTTCACACTGAAAAGAACACTTAACTACATTACCTGGCGTACGTAGTAGCTACGTTCTGTGGCCTACAGAAAGAAATGCAGTTGCTTACCGTTTGCTCGTTAACCAGAATCTAAGTTATATCAGACTAAATACCTATGAGTTATATTCATTTTGCTGTTTGTTTTTATCGTATAATTATAGTTTTTAATGCTAGCATAAAATAAGAAATCCTTTCATACTTCCTTCACTTCATATTGTATCACTTTGGAAGATCAATGTCACTATCAATTTTTTTGCTAATTGTTTTAATCGGCAATACATTTTAAAATTCTCCAAGAACTTGATTGAAGATAATTATTTTTGTCAAACAATTATTTTATAAATTCATGAAAATCGGAATCTAAAAATGAATACAGCCTCCATCTGTTCCAAATGAAGTTTCCTATTTTATTCATAATCTTAGTTCGAAGGTTAGTTATCATACGTAAATCTTGAATCATATCCCGTAATGCATAATTTTTATAACGTAATCTGTTGGTTTTTGCATTTCAACTTTCTTGGTTCCCCCCCTAATCACTCACTACAAATCAAAATAAACGGCAGTTATGAAGTCAACTGTTATGTACATATTTTCGGCTAATTTCGATATTATGTGGCAGTTTTGAAGTAGCGATGTTTTCCTTTTGAAACGTGTAGGTGCATGCGTCAAAATGAAATTTTATTTTCAAAATTTTCATAACAGAATTAATTCGCCTTTAATGGCTAACTCCCCCCCTCCCAAAATTATCAGCACACACACAAATGCTGCTAGATAACATGTACGCACTTTCTTTTTATTTTGAATTCGTTAGTTTTCCAAAGTAATTATACTGTTGCAGTTTTAAACAAAAGACAAAGGCGTAGAATCTCGATAAAATACCACTGGATATAAATTAAAAAGACTCGCAATCGGAAACCCCGAGTATTTGTTGTTGTTCATAAAAAAATAAATAAAAAATAAAAAAATCGTTCCTAAAATTGAAATGTGCGACCCATATAATCTTATTTTGCAAGGAAAGGAAGCAAAATGTCATATTTATTTCAATAAATGTTATTTAAAAAATATAAATATATGACATTTTCCAATGCAGACAAACAAACATTTTGATTATTTATTTTTGCATGTGTGAAATTCGTTTTTATTTGGGAAGCGACACAATAAGTAAATTGTGCAACAAAAAAGGGTCAATCCAAGAAAAAATACAGTGCACATAACTACAATAATGCGTTAATGGGGGGGGGGGTAATTTCATTTTAACAGATAGAATGCTGATGAAGTTTCATCAGCATTCTGCCTTTTTATTAGGTCAAAGGGATTTTGAGTATATTTGAGAACAGATATGTTCAACATAACTTATCCAGTTTTGTTGTAAAAAGTGCTGCATTTGAAGAAATATTAGCAGCATAATAATAAAATAGCAAAATGCATAATGCTTCAGAATAACTTGATAATTTTGATAATACCAAAACAAGATGAGACACATCTGTAGAAATCTATTATTATTATTATTATTAGAGTCCTTTTAATTATGAACTCTATAAAGATATACTTAATAAATTTGTATTTTTGTGTTTTTAAATAAATAAACTAGTTTCATTTTGTCACAGATGGGTTTTGCTGGACTACCTGGACTTTTAGACTATTGTTCTTATCAATATTGTAAAAACTCGATTGTAGCTTCGAAAACTCAAAGCACATTACATCGATTTTTTACTTAGGTCAAGTCCCATAAGAATGTTGTAAAAAAATTGTTTGCCTCTGTATAATTTGTATTAGATATTTTTATAAATAGCCCTTTGGAAATTAACTGTATATACTTCTTTAAAAAGAATATCTTAGTGTTAAAAACAAAGGCAATGTTTTTCGGCGGAGCTGTATGTAATAGATCTATATGATGGCATTAGAAAGGTTGTTTATTAAATTTTGTGTGTATGAGAAAGGCTTACAAGCTCTGCACGTAAACACCTCCGAAATCAGTCAGAAAGGTTCAAACAACTTTCTAATGGTCGGCGGCACAGAAGAGAACAAAGAGCGGGCCGAACTTGAAGATGAAAGAATCATGCCAAATTCTTCAGTTGTTACAAACTTCGTGCGAGGTCTCTGAGAAGGCATAATAAAAGGGGACAGAGCCAAGCATATAGGGCTTTCCGGATCCAGAAGTCGTTAGAGAGAGAGGAGCTTCCCAGTTCCAGTCTTAAGAGAAGGCTTCGAGTTGCAAAAAGGAGATGTTCCAATCGCCGGAGAAAAGCTTCCATGCCAGAGAGGAATCCCAGTTGACAGTTGGCAGCAATTTGAGTTAGTGGAGGCAGCAGAAAAAGGTGGCAATCGCCCAGGCATTTTTGGCGAGCCCAAGCAGAGGAGAAAAGGCGAAACAAATTACCCGAAACACCTTCGCTCAGACATTTTTCTTTTCACCGTGGGAGAATAACTTTTTGCTGGAGCTGTATATGAGTGGTGCAGTTCACAGTCCGCTATTTTCCCGATGAGATATTTCTGAAGCCAGATTTCCTGAAGGAAGCTCAAGATCTGAGATGAGACAATTGCCTTAGAACTTTTTGTGCAAGACCTTTGACTGAATGTGCGATATAGAGCTTTTGTAAGTTATATACCTTTGTACAATTCCTCTTATAATGTGTTTTAGTTGGATAATTAAGATTTAGATTAACAGTAACAAGAAGTGTCATTAAGAGAATCTATTGGCATATTTGAAGTTGATATACAGTTTGTAAAAGTAACTTAATAGAGAGTTAGCTAACCTCTTTGCAAGTATACTAGAAGTTTAATAATTGGAAATTGTAAACAGAGTAAATAAGTTTTTGCAATCATTTTGAAACACGTTCCAGAGACAACAGAGGTATTTTTTGTGTGCTGCTGCTATTTGTATTAATTAGTTGGGTAAGAGCAGTTTCTATATCATATAAATAGAGCATTTGAATTTCAAGTTTATTATTATTTATAAATTAAATTGATTTTTCAGTTCATTTTTTTGTGCATCAAGATTCTAGTCATTTTAGGGTAAAATGTCGAGTAAAAAAGTGGATGATAGCGAGCATAGCAAGTTATCATTACTATATTTATTACCTCTACGTTTTAACTAAAGCTGGACTTATTATGCTTATTACTGCAACTTAAAAAAAAAAAATCAAAGCTGGAGTTGAATAAATGTTGTAATTCCATAAATATGATTTTTGCTATAATTTTTATTACCGTAAATTCAAAATTTTTATTTTTAGTGAGAATATCGGAACTTTACAGTTCATGAAGTTCCAATTTTTTAACTTGATTAGCAAACTTAATTTGATTGCATTTAAATTCTTTTTTTTTTAAAAAAAAAAAACTTTTATCCTTATACTGAATACCTTTTAATATTTTTTCAGTATTCAGAATTTTTGTAGCAACTATGATGCTTGTCAACGAAGTTTGTCAAACAAAATCAATGTTCTCAAAATCAATAATCAACACTGCAATTGAAATCTTTTACAGACAGATTTTAATTACATCTTTCTTTAAATTAATTATGATTCAATTACATGGAATATTTAAAAGTGTAAATAATATATATATTTAGAATTACATTAAAAGATTTTAAACTATTTAGAAAATTTAATATTAAATATAAAGTATCGTAGAAGTTGCATAATTATTTATAATCCATCGATATAAGTTAGTCATTTATTTATATAAAACGACTTATAAGGTTCCTAGTTTAATATTACCAAGATTTTTTTTAATATTAATATTTATTGTATACATTTGTATTTTTGAGAAGAGAGACAATAAATAAATTGTGCACCAAAAAGGATCAAATATCACAGAACAGTAAAGGAAATTCCAAAAAAACGGTAATTAAACCGATAGTTTATTTACCATTATTTGGCTAGTACAGGTAACTCGTATAACGCGGTACTTATACAACGCGGTTTCGATATAAGACGGTCTACAAACTGTAGTAACCCTTTATCTTTTCATATATTTTTCAACGCGTGACTTAAAAATCAAATTTTTATCTTCTTTAAATTTGCGTCTGCCCATGTATCGCGCATGTAGTTATGAGTTGCAAATTTATATTAGAGGAAATACCCGTTAGCACGCATGTATGTCAATTGTTTACCGTATAAAGTATTTATTGTTGAAAATAAATACTTTATACGGTACTTTATACTTTGGTATAAATAAATACCAAAATAAAACAAGTGACCTGTCGTTATCATGGATTGAATCAGATGTAATGGACTCGATCAATTATGATGACATTATAGATATATTTGCTAAAACCAAAGCCAGAAAAAAAACTTTTAGTTATTAATTTTTTAATTTAAATTTGAACTGATTTATTTTTATACTTTTTTTAAAATGCAAATATATATGTATACCAATGTTGTATTGTGTTATTAAAATGAGTTATTATGGAAATGTTGATGTTTATTTTCAATTAACTAAAAAAATGCTTATTTTTGAGGGCTTCATAATGATGTTGCACCTCAGGCCTCCAAAAGTATAAATGTGGCCCTGAATAATGCAAACATGTTGAGAGTCTAGCCAGTTTGGCTGAATATTCCTTTAGCATTGATGCTGATATTCCATCTATCCCTATTGTTGAATTCTTATTCATATTATGCAACAGCTCTATAGCCTCTTTCTCATTCATCTCTATATCCATTGTAGTAGTACTGTGCACTATGTTATATACACTATTTGATAGATCTTAGCAAAATGGGCACCCATCACCTTTTCCCCATATTGACAGTCTATTTAAATTGTCATGCGAGCTCTCCACATCACCTTGATTAACTATTACTCTACCCAATTTTGCACCATCAGCAAACAGAATATTTCCCTTCAGATTATTTCCTATGTCATTAGTTACAAATTAAACACTAGTTGTCCTAGTACAGAACCTTGCATCCCACCACTAGTCACTTGCATTCTCCTGGATTCTGCTTCTCCATATACCATTGTTTGGTATCTTTTCATCAGCCATTTGAACAGTATTTAAGCATTTTCATCTACTTCTGATGCCTGGATACTATCTACATTCAGTAAAGTTATTCTTCTACATTCTTTCTCTTACTTGCAGCAAATGATAAAATTCTTTTTGATTGCCTTTAGCCAGCAAAGCTAATTTCTTTTCTTACTCTGACTTTGCTTTCTGAACAATATTCATAACTTTTGTAAGCTAGAAAAGTTATGAGTATTTCTGCACAATACTCATAACTTTTCTAGCTTATGCTTTATATATTTAATAACTTGTCCCATCCTCATTCTTAATGTACTCCTTCCATATCATCTTCTTATGGATTTCTTGCTTAATAAGGTTGCACATTTCACTCACACCCTGTTTATTCATTCAGATACTGCATCTTTTCAAATCTTTCCATGTACTGCTGATATTCTTACCATTTGGTAACCAATTCCACAGTATCTCTTGAGTTTGTTGTAATTTCCAGCACACAACATTCCTTAATTAGAACATTCATACACTTTGCTGCTTCTCAGGTTAGTATGGTATGATTGCTGTCACTAGCTGACAGTGAAACAGTCATATCCTTAACTGAGACTTTTTCTGGTGCTAGAATCAAATCCAGTACTACTTGCCCTGGTGTTCCTTCTTTTATATGCTGGCTTGAGAAAGTTGTCTTGCAACAGCTCAACAAATTCTTCATTCTTATCATTAGTTTTCTATGCTACCCAATCACTCTTTGGATAATTTAAGTCACCCATAATGATTACTCATTTAGTACTTGTCAGGGTAATTTGGTGATGCAGTTTATCATCCCCAGTAACTGCTAGGTCTGTAGCAATATTCCGCCATATATTTCATCCTCTTAGCCTGCACCTCACAAAAGATAGCCTCATACTCACTGCTACATGAACATTATTACTGTTATTTGTTACATGTTTCTACCATAAATGGACTGAAATCACCTGATATCATTAGTAGTACCTACTCCTCTCCTATCTCTTCTTTCCTTCCTAAAAATATTGTACCCTTTACACTTGATTTCAGTTACTATATCTGACTCTGAAAGTTAATTTTCACTAATACCAGCAGGCTTATGTCACATTGTATTTGCCAAGGCAACAAACTGAATCCTTTTTTTTTTTTTTTTACATTTGTATATAGTCATCTCATGGATTTTTTGTATAATTACATCTGCAATCTCCTTGGATCATTTTGGCAATTTTATCTTTCCCCTCTCCACGCACATTCAAAAAGGCTGAAACCCAGATTAATAACAATACTTGTTTATATTCATATCTTTATCACATTTGCATGCTCTAAAATTATTTCAAAATATTGGTGAATTGAAGCAAGAAATGACACAATGGTTGTAGAACATATTCATAATGAATATAATCAGGAGTAGAGTATATTATTATTACCCAAGACCCCCATGGAAGTCAAAGACTCATCTAGGAGGTGCTTTTATCATAAACACAGCTCATCATACCATGCTTTAAACACACTCAAATTCTCTGACACCACACTCTCAGGCAAGGTATTCACAACGCTGCATGAAAAAAGCCTGCTTTTCACACCCTCTTTATACAGTTTCCAGGTATGACCTCTGGTTCTCCCCCTGATCTCCCACTATTTTCTGTAGAACCTCTCCAGCATTGATCCTATAACAACCTCCTCTTAATAACTTGTAGGTCTCAATCATATCTCCCGTCTTCCTCCTGTCCACCAGACTCTGCAAGTTCATTTTCTCAATATTTCCTCATACTCAATATTCCAGAGGTTAGAAACTACCTTAGTCAGTTGCCTCTGGACCATTTCCAACATCTCTTTATCCTTCTGAAAACCAGATGACCAAATCCGGGCCCAGTAGTCCATGTGTAGCCTAATCAAAGCCTTATACAATGGAACAAGTATCTCCTTACTTCTACAAGTCAATGTCCTTTGCATCATTCCCAGAAGCCTTTGTGTTGTCTTCACAATTTTGGCTATGTGTCCCCTAAATTTCAGATCCTTATCCAGTATCACCCCCCCAGTTCTCTTATTTCCTCCACCTCTGACAATATATCCTCACCAAGCATAAATTCTGCATCCCATTTTTGTTTTCCAAATTTTAAAATCTTACATTTTGCAACATTGAACTCATATCCCCATTCCCATGCCCAATCACTCAATTTAATCAAGTCTTCTTGTAAGGCCACAACATCTTCTCTACTCTTCATGGTTCATCCCAACTTTGCATCATCTGCAAACAACTGAATACCTCCATCCAAATCTTCACCAATATCATTAATATACAACTTAAATAGCAATGGCCCTAAAACAGAACCCTGAGGCACACCACTATTAACTTTCCTTTTCCTGGATATTGCTCCCATACACAACTTGTTGATACCTATCAGATAGCCAGTCTCCAATCTAATATCCAACCCCATCCACTCTAGTTTGACTATCAACTTATGCAGTAATCTATCAAAATCCTTTGCTAAATCTAAGTATATTACTCTGTCTATGGAAGCAGTCACCTTATTGTAATAAGTAAGTAGATTAAAAACACGACCACCATTTAGTAAATCCATGCTGTCCATGAGAGGTAATATCATTGTTGTCAACCCAATTCTGGATCGTAGTTCTCACAAGCTTCTCCAACAACTTAACTACAACACCTGACACACAGATAGGCATATAGTTTGATGGTTGAGTTCTATCACCTCCTTTATGAAGTGGCACAATCTTGCCCTCCTTGCACTCCTTAGGAACTTGACCCAGTGCAAGACTCGTATTAAAAAATATGTCAAGGCCGGTGTCAACTCCCTGGCACATTCCTTCAGAATATGTGGTGATATATTATCAAGTTCCACAGCCTTATTAACATCTAGTTTGCTCAACTCCCCATACACCTCTTGCTCACTTATAGTCAGTCTCTCTTCCCCATCATCAACTGCTCTCCATCTCTTCATGAAGTCACATTCACAAGATTGATATCAATATCAATCAATATATGCATGTTATAATTCAGGAGGCCTGATCAGGTCAAATTCCAGACGATTGGAGTAGAGCTCTTGTAGTACCATCTATAAAAAGGGAAATAAAACTGAATGTCAGAATTACAAAGGATTTCCCTACTGACTATTCTGGTTAATATTAATGCAAGGATATTGAGAAGAGGAAACTTGAAAGAGAAAATTGGAGAAGTATAAGCTGGTTTCAGGCCAAACAGAGATTGTTAGATCAGACCAGACTGTGGTATACAAGAAGATGACTTGCATTAATAATTCCCAGAACACTCAGTAGGGAAATCCTCTGAAATTCTGACATTCAATTTCAGTTACTGTGTCTGACTCTGAGAGCCAAGTTTTACTAATACCAAGGCTTATGCCACATTGTATTCACCAAGACAACAAAATGAAAATGAGAAAAATGTGTGACATGTTTTTATAGCATTTTCATGCCAAATATGCTAACCAGTTATTAAATTTAGTTAGAGAATCCTGCTGACTTGTACTTGATTTGTTGAGGGTATAACATTATCTGTTTAAAATAAAGTCCTGTGATTTCTATATCAAGTTTAATGACACTTTCTTTCATAATGTGATCCACATAGGTGACAAATCAGGTGTAAGACAAGGTTGCACACTATCTTCACTATTATTCTTGTAATTTTATATAGAAGTCGCAGGTATATGGTTCTTTATTTTACACAGATGATATTATACCCTCAACAAATCAAGAACAATGCTGAAGGATTCTCTAAGTAAATTGAAAAACTGCTGTAGCAAATTTGGCATGAAAATCAGCTATAAAAATACCAAATTGTCAAATTAAATGCGAGAATTAAAAACATCATCTGAATCTTAAATGAGGAAACTTATAAAACAAGTAAAATATTTCAGCTATTTAGATGCAATTTTTAATGAAAGTGGCAATTTAAACAAACAGTGGAATAAGCATAGTATACGAAGGAATTTCTCGGCTTCGACCATAGATGGCAACACCACCAGCAAGAGTTTTTTATTTTCTAATTTGGTACATCTGTCATAAGCATCCATGTGAAATTGCAATCATTCTATTAAGTAGTTTGTTTTATACGGCTGTCTGAAGCAAAAGTGTTGTCTGTATCCTTTGAAATGGATAAAATTGAGTATCATGCGGTTATAAAATTCTTTGTAAAAGGAGGTTTAATGCCAAAAGAAATTCATTCGAAGTTCACAAAAATTTATGGGCACTCTTCTCCTTTGTTTTCAACAATTAAGAAATGGGCTGCTGAGTTTAAATGTGGCCGTACCAGCCTTGATGACCCACGTGATGGACATCCAAAAAGTGTAACAACACCAAAAATCATTGATCAAGTGCACAATATGGTATTGGATGACCGGCTAGTCAGTGCGTGAAATTGTTGAGACTATAGGAATTTCAGAAGAACGTGTAGGATATATTTTGCATGAAGAATTGCAAATGAAAAAGCTTTGTGCAAGATGGGGGCCACACTTGCTCACAACAGATCAAAAAGACACTCGCATGAAAATCTCTGAACAGTGCTAAATATAATTAAGATCACCTGCAGTATCTCTCTAAATCTATCTCGGGCTTTATTGTCAGTCGTGGCTACACTTAACTTTGCACACAGGTTTGCATTTAAACAAGAATAAAACTGATTTTGTGCATTGATTTATTACTATGGATGAGACTTGGATTCACCATTACACACCAGAATCCAAACAGCGGTCAAAACAGTGGTCAAAAGCCGGTTGTTCAGCACCAAAGAAGACAAAGGTCATGGCATTGGTGTTTTGGGATGCTAAAGGTATTTTGTTTATTAATTATCTTGAATAGGGTAAAATAATAACCGGGGAATATTATTCCGATCTTTTAACCAGACTAGATAAAAAACTTCATGAGAAAAGACCCTGTTAGTAAAAAAAAAAAATCATCTTTCATCAGGACAATGCACCTGCCCACAAAGGTGTTTTGGCAATGGAAAAGTTAAGGGATCTGCACTATGAATTGTTGGAACATCCTGTAAAATGAAGTCCTTTTCGTCCTTTTGTATATATCTTACGCTACTGCTTTTACTTATTCTTCCTTTACTTTAATTTCTCTATACTTGCTTTTCCTACTCTATATACTTTTACTCTATTTCATACATATTACACTTTTACTTAAGTTACCACAGGTTATCTAATATCTTATACCTTGAGAATCTTTAAAAATTTATTTAATGTTACGACTGCCTCACCGAGATTCTCTTTTATGGGTATTAAATATAATTAAGATCACCTGCAGTATCTCTCTAAATCTATCTCAGGCTTTATTGTCAGTTGTGGCTATACTTATTTAACTTTGCACACAGGTTTGCATTTTATTTAGTAGCAGTGCATTGGATTAAGGATCAGTGAATACACATTCTTTAGCATAACAAACATATTTATTAAACTAGGATACATTAATACAGTTTCTTAAATGAATTGGCTCTTCAGAAAATTAAAAGCTAAGATTTATAATCTCATGCAGTATACACACATTAAAATACATAGCAATACTATCAAATGCCAATCTATAACCTCGTTCATTCTGCTGCTAAGAATTATAATCTCATACATTGTACATACATAATAAACATGGAGCAATGCTATCATATAAGAATCTTTGTTCGCATTCTAGAACTAATCTGTTCAAGCAATATGCACATATCTCAAACAACAAGTTTACCTATCTAAATTATCTCAACTATTCTTTAGCCTCTTAGTCCGGGACAAATCATCACAATTTAACTTTTATATATATGTCCCGCTGAATATATATACTTCAAACAACAAGTATGCTATATCTAAATTACTACCAGTATTTCTTTAACCTCATAGTCCAGGAACAGATTATCACAATTTAACTTTATATATGTCACGCTGAATATATAAATACTTCAATGTTGTATTCACAGTTCTTTTCATGACACAATTATCTGAACTGGCTCTTTCGTCTCTTATCTGGTTCTACTGGCTTCTTTTTCGGCCTGGGCCTCATCATTCGTGCTGGTTTCCTTTTCATTAGCTCCGTCCCATCGTAAAAGATTTTTGGGGGATTGGATCATGTCTTACCAATACTGTTTTTCTGTCCTGGGCTTTTAACATTCGTGTGGACTTCTTTCTTTTAGCAGCGTCGCATCTCAAAGAATTCCTGGAGCTTGACGCATATTATTACGGTTAGATTTCTCCTTCAACATTTCCCTACTTCTCTCCGGACATCCAACGGATCCACAATGCTTGATTCCGAGACACTACGAGAGGAGACTTCTTTTCCTTCTGTGTTTCTGCATACTTGCTTCCTTCCTTCCCTGTTTCTACCTATGCGTACCGGCATACAGCCACTGCACCGCTGCACACTGCCTCCACCTGCTACATTTTTGATCTGTTGCATCTGGATACCTGGATAAAGAGCCCCGTTGGGTCCTTTCTTATACTCCCTCTTGCAGTCCCTGGAATAAGGGCTGAGAACCCCGAGCATTCCCGTGCAAAAAGGGGGATGTGATCTTCGAGTTGTTTACTTTTGTTTCCCCCAGAACACACAAAAACAATCTTATTCACTATATGTGGGAGATCCTTTAGTTGTTTGCCGCCTGTTGTTGCACTGTCCTTGGGACGTGCATTAGGTTAAGCTTTGAACAATTGAAGGCACTTTACAATTTCCAAATAAGGCTTCTAAGCTCTTTCTTTCAAATTGGAACCACTAAAATGATAGGCCGCTTTCTGAGGCATTGGCCTTGAAGTGCACAGCTTACCATTCCTACCATTTCAATACATACTTGTATGGTTTTTCAAATCACAAAAAAAAATTATAACTACAGTTAATATAACCCTTATATACAAAATTTGTAATTACAAAATTCCACAATCAGCATTAAAATTACAATCTCCTTCTATATACAATGTTTGTGATCTCTGTAAAAGTTGATGCAAAGTTAAGAAAAAAAATTCTTACTGCATCGAATTTTACAATCCACTCTCTTCCCCAGATTTGGCTCCCTCTTTCTTCTATCTCTTCTCAAAACTAAAAACTCCTCCTCGAAGAGTTTTTCTTCAAATCAAGAAATAGAGGGGTATTTTGCAGATCTTATTGAAAAAGATCTGCAAACCACTATAGGGATGGGATAAGGGCACTGGAGCATTGCTAGAATAAATGTATTTTTTCTAGCAATTAAATGTATAAATGATTATTTTCCAACATAATCTTAAGGGAGATTATGTTGGAAAATAAAAATAATTTTGAAATTATAAATTTGTTTTTTCATTAAACTGAGAATAATGGAGAGTCAGTTGAATAAAGTTACATGGAACAAGAGAGAAATTAACTGAAATACTAACAGTATACGAGGAAGTGTCCAGCCGATTTTGACATATGTATCTCAGAGTTGGATTAGAAATAAAACATTTGATCAAAGACTAAAAACTACATATACGAAAGTTCTGAGAAAAATTAGGAGAGTGAACAGATGGCATCAATGGCAAAATTGTACAAAAAATTAATATGTTATGAAGTTCACATTTTTAGCATTCGAGAATGTGAGAGCTGAGCTAAGCTAAGGTGCTATGGTCACTTAAACAGAATGGGAAAGGAAAGGTTAGCAAAATGTTTTGATAATAAGATGGCATTTAAAACACCTAGTGGAGAACCAAGATCTTGGTTGATAGATAAATTAAATTAGTACAATAAATTAAAAATACCAAAAAATTATATACTTGGTTTAATCCTTTATCCATGGGTAAGCAATCAATTTGCGACTGAAGTATTTTCATGACTGGGGCAATTCGTACATAGAAGCTAATGACTTCATATCACCTGCCTTAGTATCCCATAATGCAAAACACATATCCATGCGGACAGGTATAATGCTATGCATTATGGGAAGGTCAAAACCCAGACCAGTTTTGACCTTCATTGAAGTCTCATCAGTGGGAGCCAGATCCAGAGGTTTTTAGTATTTTCAAGAAGGATAGAGTAGACAGGATGGTAGGGGGGGAGTTCTGCTAATGATTGCAGATGAATTGCGTCCAACAAGATTTGGAGTCAGTCAATCTAGTTTGCTTACACTTGGATAAAGGATTAAAGCAAATATATAATTTCTTGCTATCTTTAATTTATAGTATAACCAAGTGGATAAACTTCTGACAACTATATCTAATCCAGAGTATTTTAATAATAAGTTGTGACACCTTTTAGCTACTTGTATATGAAAATATGACTTCTGCATTATTTCAACCTTCCCATAATGATATGAAAAGAAACATCATCATAGCAGGTCCCGCTGAATCAACACACTACGGACTGCTGGGAAGACCTGATGTGCTGGATATAACCATTTTCAGGAACACTTCGTCCAATTCCAGTTACAGATAGTCAATGATCTTAGCTCCGACCACAATCCGGTACTAAACTAAGCGTAGGTGGGGAAACAGAAATCATTCCCAGGCAGTCCTCCACAAATTTCAAAAAGCTGAACGCTACTCTCTGCAACCTCACAGGACCGTTCCAACCATCTCCTCACCTAAAGAAATAGATACAGCGATCAGAAAACTGGAAAGCACAATCCAAGCTGGCCTAGCAGCAGCTTCCACCGTTACTGCTCCAGCTCAAGCCACCCTGCTCCCAGAAGAGATTCTAAAACTCATCCGCAGCAAAAACAGGATCAGACGCCGTTACCATACAACACTATCCCCCCCCAAGATAGACAAGAGCTAAACAGGGCAACAAACCTAGTCCAATATGCGATCAAAGATCACGAGAACCAGCTGTGGAAGAAGAAGCTAAGCTCCTTAAACACCGAAGACAACTCTTTGTGGAAAATGACTAAATTCAGCCAATCCATGGAGAAAGGGGCATAGCCTACCAAGACAACAAGAAAGCAGAAGCCTTCACGGATGCCCTGGAACTGCAATTCAGCCCAAACTATGCACATGCGGACTTGCGCTTCACTGAAAAAATACACAGGCATGTCTGCTGTGCACTCCATCAAACCAGCAGCCAAGAAAACACAAGCTATGCTACACCAAAGGAAGTACACCAAATCATCAAGAGCTTCAACAACAGAAAGGTCCCAGGTCCTGACGAGATTTCAAACCAAACCATAAAAGCACTCCCCCATAAAACAGTTATGCATCTCGTGGCTATCATCAATGCAATGCTAAGACTCAACTACTTCCCCACTCGCTGGAAGCAGGTAATCCTCTTCCACAAACCAGGAAAAGCACTTCAATTCCCCCAGAACTACAGACTTATCAGCCTCCTATCAAATCTGGGAAAAATCGCAGAAAAGATAATTCTGAACCACCTACAAAACGGACAAGATCGACCGAATCCCAAAAGAACAATTCTGATTTCGCAAAGGCAATTGCACAACCTAACAGGTCCACAGACTTATAGAATTTATAACTACTGGATACAATTGGGAACAACACACACAAAGTATGGCACAAAGGCCTCATCCACAAACTAATAGCTGCAAAATACCCACTAAACCTCGCCAAAATCATAGAATCCTATCTGAAAGAACGAAAATTTCAAGTTAAGCTACGTGGCCTCAGATTCTCCATGAGAAGCATCACAGCAGGTGTCCCGCATAGCTCCTTCCTATCGCCGCCACTATTCAACATTTTCATCTCTGACGTACCAAGCACAGCATCAACTACCATGGCTTTCTATGCAGACGACATGGCAATACTGACCAGATCACTCAGGCCACACTTAGCCACACAACGACTACAAGATGCAGCAATAAATCTTGAAGAATGGTTTCAGAAATGGAGGATAGATGTCAATGCCGACAAGAGCACGGTCATACTCTTTACAAGAAGGAAAGCAACCCACCACAGAGCAGTCATGATGTTCGACACTGATATCCCATGTCAAAAAGAAGTAAAATACCTGGGAATCAAACTGAATAACGGGCTCAGCTTCAATCCCCACATCTCACATGCTTGCAACAAAGCCAACTCAGCAATAGCTCAACTCTACCCTCTACTCAACCGAAGAAGCAAAGTCAGTACAGAAAACAAACTAACAATATACAAAACAATCATCAGACCCATACTAACATACGGATTGCCAGCATGGAGCCATACCTCCCCCAGCAACATCAAAAGACTACAGGTACTACAAAATAAATGCCTCCGAATGATCTTCGACGCCCCGTGGTTTGTTAGGAATGCTCTCCTCTACCAAGACGGAAACATGCCAGACATACCTTCGTATCTCAACCAGACTGCTGCCAAGTACTTTGCCCAGGCATCACTCTATCCCAACCAACTCATTCGTGATTCATCAAATTATAATGAAAACGACAGATGGAGACACAAATGCCCAAAGGCAGCTCTGATCATCGCTTCAAACGATTTACACAGCCCTAATTCGGGGTGAGCCAGGCGCTCAAAAATTTCTCATTATTAATAATCACAGTCTAGCGATGAAGGGATAAAAATCCAAGGGATTGACGTCCATCTCGCCATTAAAATTAACAAGTTAACTTCCCATAATGCATAGCATTATACATGTCTGCAAGGATATATGCTTTGCATTATGAGATACTAAGGTAAGTGATGTGAAGTCATCAGCTTCTATGTACCAGTTGCCCCAGTCCTGAAAAGACTTAAGGTGCAAACTTTGTTTGCTTACACTTGGATAAAGGGTTAAACCAAGTATGTAATTTCTTGGTATCTTTAATTTATCATGTAACTAAGTGGAAAAACTTCCAACAATAATAAAGTACAAGAACTACCACTGAAATATTTTCTGATAATTTAAAAATTATTGCTTTCTCCTAAGCATGCAAGGAAGATTTATATGGCTTTCATGAAGGGATTGTATTCCAGAAAGAGAGAATATAAAATACTAACTTCTCCGCCTTTATCCCAAGAGAATATTTCATCTATTGTATGTTAAATTGCTTCTGTTCTCTCTGGTCAGCCATCCTCACTTTCTTCCCTGAACTGCTGACTCCCACTGTATGTTCTTCCTATCTGTCCATCCACACAAGGCACTAATGCATTATAATGTAGCCTCTCAGTCAGGTTAATATATGCAGTCCACTCTCACTATAGCAAACTACTGAAATATCCCTTTTGAAGTCCCAATAGAACATAATGCTATATACTATAGCAGGGGTGGGCAAGTTCTTCGGTAATAAGAGCCACATATAATACATTTTTGAATGTTCAAGAGCCGCAGAAAATATTATTTTAAAACTGTATTTATAAATAATAAAAAATACAACTATATAGTAGTCCTACTCACCAAAGAAGAATGTGTTTAATCTCTACTTGTTTAAGGCTTTGATTGAGTCTTCATTTGTGCAGTTAATAGTTTAAAATCTGGCTGGTAGGATGTCAAAGTTGTTCTAAGAAGCTTGGTGAGGTGGCTGTTAGTGAGGATAGCATGATTTTTTGACTTGACAAAGTCAAAACTTTGTCAAGTCAGAAGCCAGTTTTCTGAAGATTGGGATACTTTGCTTCTGGGATTTGTTGCCAAAAGTCAGTTACAGATGAGCTTTTATGTACTAGCTTCAAACCCACATCTTCCTATAGCTCAATAAGCTCTGTCTCTATTGAAACAATATCCACGGTAAAAGGCGCAACAACAGGACGTCCATCGATGATGACATCAATCACAAAAGGATTCACAATAAATTCAAAACATGGCTTTAACTTTTTTTAATTTCTCAAACCTATTCTCAAAATCATTATAAAGTGTTTCTAAGTTTCCTTCGTTTTGTTTCAGTTAAAATCGTCCTCCTTGGTTAAACACTGTCATTTCTTTTTCATATTTCCGTTTTATATTCTTTTGTTGCTCAGTTATTTTAAACAAGGGTTTTATAACTTTCACTAAAATCAATCTTCATTATTTATTAATCAGAAAAGTACTTATCTACACTACGCTACACTAGTTATGTTCCACTACTACCACAAGTGCGTAACTTGTGTGTACTACATGAAGAGTGATGACTCGGATTCCAGGCAACAGAGGCGGTGGGTAATGCAGCGATCATAGTAGTCACTTTTGGAACTAATTTTGGCGCGAGCGACACAGGCCATAAAATGTCGACACACTTTTTATCAAATACACTAATAAAATCCACATTAACAACCCTTTTGACCAGTACCATTTAAAAGCTAAAAATGTAAAGTTTCAAAAGATGTGTTTTTTTACTTATCTTTAAAGCATTTATGAAATAAAATACTCTAATATTGGTACATACTATACTACTATAGATTATTAATATAAAAGTTTAGAAAAAATGGCAATAAAAACCAATTTCGTCTCTGGAGCTACACACAGTAGCTTTGAGAGCCGCAGTTTTCCCATCCTTGTACTATAGCATCTACTGTAACAAACTGTTCTCTTAGTCCCTATAAAGCATGTTGTTTTGAGAGTTAACTGAAATATTGATTCAGATCTATCAATTTAGCAAATTAAATTTTCCATTTCTACCATTGAGTTCTGTTAATAGTGTAAGAGTCTGTCCTTCCATTCTAAATTTCTTTATTTCCATAACTGATTTATGAAGTACATAGTGGAAAGTTCATATGCTGGGTTTATGCTCCATAAATTTTGTATTTATTTATCATTATTATTTATTTAATAATAAATTATAAAATATAAAAAACTTACATATTTATTTATTTACCATTCAAATTAATATATTTTTGGTCCAAACAATTTGAACAATGTCTTAATACAATTGTTCAAACCAGTTTTAAGTTGGATGTGAGAGTTTGGTTGGAAATAATGCACTTGATCAAAGATTAGAGACCACAGATATGAGGGTTCTGAGAAAAATTAGGAGAGTGAACAGTGGCATCAATAGCAGAATCATATTAAAAATTAAGACATTAGAAGGGAACTTGACATTATTAGCATTCAAAAATGTGTAAGCAGAGCTAATCTAAGGTCGTATGGCCACTTAAATAGAATGGACGAAGAGGTTAGCAAAACAGGTATTTGATGCCAAGATGGCAGGAAAGAGACCTGGGGGGAGGAGAGAGATCAAGGTTTAGGTGAATTGATTTAGAAGCAAAAAATGTAGATATAACAAGTAATACACTAATATGGAGGAAAATTGTGGATAGGATATTAATAATAATGTAAGCTTAATCATGTAGTGCTGTCATAATAGCATGAATACCCCTTGAGGGTATATATCAAGGAATTGATTATGACAATGATGATTTATTTATCAGAAACTGAACATTTTCTATACTAGTTTATGAAAGAATCCATGTTTGTTAGGTGCACATTAAGCTGGAATCAATGTAATTTAAACATTCTTTATAAAATCACATAAAATTATTAAATTCAGAAATCATCATGGCATGAAAATGTTCCGTATTTGAATTGTAGGATATCTCTATCCAAGAATTGATAGTAGAGTATACCATACATTTCTAAAATACACTACCTATGTTGGCCTGGAATACTACATAAGATTGGCCTCTTGAGAGCAGATTATTTAAAATTTATATCTCTGAATATTTGAACAACAGTGCACCTGCTGCAAATTGTGCAAATATTTTTGTATGCTATTTAAATTTAATTCAAGAGGCTAGTTTTTATACCATAAGTGGGTATACGTGGTTCTGAGTATCCCCATTTTAAACCTTTTGTTTTTATTAAATTTTCAACAGGTAGCAGAAAATAGTAACTTAATAATCAGGATTAATATAGCCATAACCATCACCATTGACTTATGTTATAATTTTATTAATTAATAAACTATTCTCTAAAAAATAAAGTACTGTATAAATAGCTTGGTTGTTCATTGAAACTAATGGTGAACATCTCTGCATATTTTGTGCAGTGTAAAATTTGAGATGTGTTTGTCACAAAAGTTGAAAGATTTGTGGAAATGTGAATTTTTGGAGAGCAAAACTGGTGAGAGAGTGCAATAAATGCTTTGAAAGTGAATGCAGAGGGAACAAATTATGTGAAGTAGAGTAGAGAACATTAATACAAAACCGGAAAATGTAAATATCAATGATATTACTGAAAGTGCAGTGCCAAAAGTTCCTAAATAAAGAAATTGAATGCATGCATGTTGTCCTTCACAGGACAGAGTGCCAGATTGAAACAGCAAGAGATCAGCCTAATTGAAAACAGAAAAAAAAACATGAGGTCCAAAGCCAAAAAAAAAGAATTTTTTAAGAATAACTGAATGAGTGTAATTATTATTATTATTAACATTTGACCTCCATGGAGTTAGAGACTCATCGTGGGAGGTGACACTATTGCACACAGCGCTCATCCAACACACACTATTACACACAATGCTCATCCAACCATGCCTTAAACTGATTCAATGTGTCTACACCCACAACACACTCAGGCAGTGCATTCCAATCACCAACCACCCTCCATGCAAAGAATCTACTCCTCACTCCTCTGTTCGCACCTTTCTTGTACAGCTTCCTGTGATGGACCCTTGTTCTACTTCCTTCTCCCATTCTATGAAAAATTTCTTCCATGTCGACCTGATAACAACCCCTGACTATCTTGTATGTCTCAATCATATCCCCCCCCCTCCTCTTCATCCTATTCACGAGGCTCTGCAACTTACATTCTCTCAATCTGGACCCTTTCCAACATATCCTTGTCACCATGAAAACCTGGCGACCAAATCTGAGCACAATAATCCATATGAGGCCTGATCAAGGCCTTATACAATGGAATCATAACTCCTCTATTTCTGCATGTCAGAGTTCTCCGCATTATTGCCATAATCCGATGTGATGTCTTCACAACTTGTGCAATGTGGCCCCTGAATTTCAGGTCCTTGTCCACCATCACTCGTACATCTCTCATTTCCTCTACTTTTGTTAAAGTTTTCCCACCAAGTGGGAAAACTTTATACAAAAACGGTATACTTTGCATCCCATCATTGCTTACCAAATCACAAACCTTACACTTTGCAACATTGAACTGACAGTTCCACTTACCTGCCCAATCATGCAATATATTCAAGTTCTCTTGTAAGGCAATAACTGCTTGACTCTGCATTGAACTCCCCAGTTTTGCATCATCTGCAAACAGCTGGATATTACTAGTTACCTCAACCCAATATCATTAACATACAAATTGAACAACAATGTTCCCAAAACTGACCCCTGTAGCACACCGCTAATCACCTTTCTTTTTCGGGATACTGCAACCCCCCCCCCCCCCCATATACAACTTTCTGATACTTATCTGACAGCCAGTCACTGATCTAACTCGGAAGTCTGTTATCCAATCCCATATGTTTCAATTTAGTTAAGAGCTTATCGTGTGGCAGTCTATCAAAAGCCTTTGCAAAATCTAAGTACACCACTGTATATGCATCTCTCCTCTCCAGGGTATTCATCACCCTGTTACAGTACATAAGTAAGTTAGTGAAACGTGATCTCCCCTTAACAAACCCATGCTGATAACCACAGAGAATACTGCTGTTATCAACCCATTTCTGTATCCTACTTCTCACCAATCTCTCCAGGACCTTCACCACAACTCCAGATGTACAGACCGGCCTATAATTTGATACAGCCTTATCACTACCTTTATGTACTGGAACAGTTTTATCCTCCTTCCACTAACTTGGCACCTGTGGTGTTGTAAGACTCTTATTTAATAGGCATGCCAATTCCCTGGAACATTCCTTGAAGATGTGTGGTGATGTGTCATCAAATCCTATCTCCATATTGACATCAAGCTTATTTATTTCCTCAAATTCCTCCTGCTCATCACAATTAAGTCATCCTCTCCTATGTCCTCTACACTTAAATTCCTCCTGATTCCACCCTGATCAGGATGAAATACCCTTATAAATTGATCACTGAATGCCTGAACAATGTCTTCTGTAGCAGTTACCATTCTACCACTTTCATCCTTTAACTTCATCTTACCATGATCATTCTTCCTTCTACTTGCCACATATCTAAAAAACTCTCTAGGGTTTTTCTTAACCTGATTTTCCAATTTCTGCTTATACTCTATTTTTGTTTTCCTTACTAATTGAGTCACTCCTCCTGGCTTGTTCATTATCCTCTTCATGTGACTGATTATCACCATTATTCATCTTGTACTTCCTCCAAAGTACCTTCTTTTTCCAGATTCATGTTTAAGCTCTGCATTCATCCATTTTACACTGACTTTATTCAACTAATTATTAATCAATTGATTTTAATTAATTTTTTAAAAGAATTTTTAATTCTCTAATTAATCAATTATTTGTGGTGATTCTGTGATAAGGGGAGTTCTTAATGAAAAAGCTACAAAATGTTGTTTCCCTGGTACAAAAATTAATGATATTAGTAATGCTGTCAGGATGCATAAAGGGAAGGTGAAAAAGATGGATTTGGCTGGAACCAACGACCTGAGAGATGAGAAGTATTGTGTGAGGGAGGATGTGAAAGAGTTATTGGAAGAAGTGAAGAAGAAGAGTGAGATGGCAAGTTTGTAAGTCTGCTGCCATACTATGATAGGGACAAACTGATAAGGAGAGTGATGATAGTTAATGAATCAATATGCAGGTTATGCAGAAGGACTGATGTAGTTTGTGGACCTATGACCTGAGTTTAATGGACAAAAAGATTTTTACAGTGCTGATGGAATGCACTTAAGTGGATTCAGAGTTAGGTGTCTGGAGAAAGCTTTGTTCACTGAGAGTGTGAAGGCACAAAGGTCAAGAAAAACTAAAGCAATTAGAGTGGCTGCAGATATGTGTGTGTGTGGGGGGGTGAATGAGTGTGTTAATGAACAAAATGCGAAATCTAATATCTTAGCAAGTGTCGAATGGGATAGTCGTTTCAGGATGTAAAGGTGGTTGAGGACCTAAGGAGATGCTGCAGTTTCCATACTAATGCTAGAAGCATCAGACATAATTGGGAGGAGATTTTGGAATTGGTTAGTGCAAACTCGTCAAAAGTTATAGGCATTAGCAGATATGTCTGTGTGGTTAGCCTAGTGGCTATGCGCTTCATAACCATATGCCTGGGGAAGGAGTGTCCTAGGTTCGATTCCCATTGATGAAGTGTGGAGCTTAAGGATCATCCGTAGCCATAGCCAAGTTAGCCGGTCTTGGGCATGGACAGCAGGGTTTTTTTTATCCCGCAAGCAGGCAAACCGGCCCCATGAACACACATGGATACACTTGGGAATACTTAAGACAATCCCTCCAGCCATAAGTCTGAATTGTCAGCTATGCTGGTCTCGAGCCTGGATAAAAATAGGTTGGATTAAGGTGGTGCCGTACCTCCCCATAAAAGGGGCTCATAGCCGTTGAATCGCCATACAAAATGAATGAATGAAGTTGATGATATGGTTACAGGGATAGAATGTGATGGATTTAGTATTTTCAAGAAGGATAGAGTAGACAGGACATGGGGGTGAGTACTACTGATGATAGTATATGAATTGCATCCAACAAGATTAGGAATCAGTCAGGCAGATGGCCGTTAAAGAGTCAATCTAGTATGAGATTGTGGCCAATAGGACAAAATATAAAATTTGTTGCTGCTGTAGATCAGGGGGATGCCAGGAATGATGTGGAAGACATGCATCAGCAGATTAGTACAATAAGTGCAAGTCAAGTAATTATTGAGGGTCTTCATGTTCGGAAACATAGATTGGAAGGAGGCATGTGGCAGGAAGGAAATGGAATTTATACACTTATTGAGAGATGATTACTTGAAACAGAATGTGACAGAGAGGACTTAAGGTGTGAGAGTGTATCTTGTTATAGAACCGGAAGACCTTTCCATAACTAAGGTAACATTGCCTTCGATTGGAGAAAGTGATCATGTGGTCTTGACTTGGGAGGTAGCAAAACGTGAAAATTCCAGTTAAGAAAGAATATATGTGGAACAATAAGGCAGCTTTAAGCAGTACCATGACATAAATTTCTACAAGGGAAGGATTTTCGCAGTTGAAGAAATTAACTGGAGAAGCAAAAGGAAATCCCCAAATATTTTGTTGTTTTTGTTATGTGGGAACTAGGAGGAAGAATGACGGGAGGAATATCTTTAATGAGTGCAGATAGTAGAGAGGTAATTGTTGAGCTACTTGAGTAATCATTTTGCAAGGGTATATCATCCAAGTAAAGATACTGTTATGACAGTGATAATAGGGACTGATGTGACAGAGGTTGATGAATTGGAGGTATTTGGAAATTGCAGAATCTGAATGCAAATACAGTTGTGAGAGTGGATGGGATATTGGCTTGCATTTTAAGAGAATATACAGGGGGAACTGGCAATGCCTTTGACTAAGCTGGTTAATTGAAGTCTCAGCTCTGGCAAAGTCCCAAGAGAGTAGAAGGAGGACAAAATAATTCCTTTGCATAAGGAGGATATAAGTCTGTGGTAGCGAATTATAGACTAATCAGTATCTCAGAAGTGGTTGTAAAATTACTGGAAAAGTTGGTCAAAAAGAGAATTCAGGAATGGACATATAAGAATATGATACACTGTGAGGGATACCATGGCCTTGTGAAGAGTTGGTCATACATTAGTAATCTACTAACTTTTTATAATAGTGACAGCTGAGCTGGATAAAGGGAATGGCTACACGATGATACTGATAGATTTTGCAAAGGTGTTTGACGGGATACTACATGGAACTATATTAAGCAAACTGGTAATATGGATAAAAGGGTGGCTGAAGGACAGATCCAAAAAGTAGTATATGGAGGAGCAGAATCTAGGATAAGGCAGGTGACTAGAGGTGCACTGCAGGCCTCTGTGCTTGGACATCTATTGTTTAATTTGTACATAAATGATATGGGAAATAATTTGAAGGGAGATATTCAGTTGTTTGCTGATGATGCAAGTTAAGTAGCGTAATAGTTAATCAAGGTGATGTAGAGGGTTTGCTGGATGATTTAACTAGGCTGGCAGTCTGGGCCAAACATAATGGATGCCACTTTAATGTGGAAAAGTGTAAAGTTATGCATTTTGGGATACAAAGATTACCAGCTGTGTACCACATTGAGGAAACTGTACTCCAAGAAATTGATGAAGCCAGGGATTTGGGGACAGTAGCAGATAGAATGCTGAAGCTTAGAAGGCATACTGCTAAAGTAGCCAGGGTAACTCAGAGGATTACTTGATTATTGAAGACCAGACTACCAAGCAGAAATAAGGGAGTTATCATTCCTCTTTATAAAACCTTAAAACTGGGCTGCTTGGAGTGAGGAAGTGGTAGAGAGGATCCCAAGGTGAGTAACCAAGACTGTGAGTGGTCTGTAGAATGCTTCCTATGAGGATTCCACAGACCACTGAGGATAGATTGAAGTTGGTTGATGGGGGGATATTATAGAAACATTTAAGTTACTTGAAGAATTTTATAGGATTGATGCAAAAGAAACGTTTCAGCACTTGGCTAGAGGGAGCAGAACAAGAGGTCATCCTTGAAAGTTGGTAAGAGTACAGTTAGCAAGGGCATGATGTCTAGAATTTTCACTTGGAGAGTTGTGAATGAATGGAATGGGTTGCCTGAGTCAGTTGTAAGTGCTTGCTTTGTCTGTTAATGGTTTCACGGAGTGGTATGATATTATGTTGATAGCGTGGGTCTCCCATGATGAGCCTTAGGACTCCATGGATGTGGCTCTGCAATGGTAATAATAATAATAATAATTCTGTATATGTCTTTAAATACCATTTTAAAAAATTAACACTTGAAGTTTGCCTTCACGCATTACCAGCTTGCTTCAGTTTTATTGTAGATTGTCTTATTCATTCCATACCTGTGCTTAATAATAAGGGATTAATGCATTTGAAAAGTTATATGCCCATTAAAATTATTTATGCTTTGTTAATTTAATTATTTTTCAGGTGAACAGAATGGCTATAATATCCCAGAAGTAGTGCCTTTTCCAGATCTGCGGTGGTGGTTGTCAGTTGAAGGCAACAATTTTCTTCTCTCAGCTAAGGATGATAAAGTCCTACCAGAAATTGCTAGGAGACTGCTATGTGATGCATACATGTGTATGTATCAAAGTCCTGATATTATGATGTATCGATGACTGCAAGTCATTAAGGTCAAGTTATGTTGACATCATTTCAGTGCTTCCTGGAACAATGTTGGCCAAATAGTACTAGGGCTGGACCCTGGATCCAGTATGTACATATTGACTTAGAGTTACTCCAGAGTGTACGTAAGATGCATTTTCCCAGAAGAAAATAGGAGAATTTAGCTGTAATCTGATGTCTATCTTAACATGCTTTTTAAAGTATAAAAATAGACAAGAAATGTGGTGCTCTCCTTTTTCCACAAATAATGTGCCTGGGTATATAACAAACACACACATACATTCAGCAAATACTGTAAATTATCCAGAATAGTTTTAAATATTACTCTGACTCATAGTAATACCAAAAATGTACTTACTTCATATGTATATTTGTAGTAGGAGAATTAGTGAGATCTTGTAATATACTGCAACTTATATTCAAACTCCTTTCATTACAATGGGACTGATTACTTTTTGTTGTAGTAACTGCAACAAATAAATACCCAGTATGCTTGTTAATTAAATTTACTAAACCAAAAAAAAAACTTTTTTCAATAATCTTATATAGTTTTAATTATTTAAAATTTGTAAATTTATTTTCATGAAGATAATTGCCATGTTGCATGTTGAAGTCATACCACATTTTCTACGTAGTCATGATTTTTATATTAAAAATACTTTTATATGTGATAATTTAATTACTTTTTATGCATCAAAGTTTATGATGGTTATATTTTAATTTTGCATTTGGTGTTGTGTTTAATTAAAGTATTGTACAGAAGTGGTATACATCATGTTTTAATATCTCTGTAGTTAACCATGTAGTTAATGTAATTTCTACAGAAAGCTAGTTGTAACGAGTCCATATTACTACTGAAGAGGTTTTTTTTGTTTGTTTTTTTCAAAATGCTTAATTTATTATTTTTCAATTCTAGTACATGTTTAAAGAAAGGCACTATTATTAATTAACTTTTTTTTTTTTTTTTTTTTTTTTTTTTTTTTTTTTTTTCGACATTCCACATATTTTTGTCCTGTGTCTGGCATACACAGCACATGGCTGTTGGTACAGTGACTGGTGTTGTCTCTCTCTATAAAGGATATTGGATATGTTTTCCTTTTAGGGTAAGTTGGCATCTAAAGATGCGCTTTGGCTCCTTGTGGGGCTTATAGTAGGTTTGTTTATGTAGAATGTTAAAGGAAACAAGGTAATGTACATACATTGTTAATAGTGAAGACAAGTTCATAGTATTGCATCTTGATATCCTTATTTGTTATTGTTTGTGGCTGTTTCTTTTTAATAAGATATGAAATGGGAGTAACCAAATAAACAAATAAAAATGGTTTACTAGATTAGTAATTGGTTTTGTTGGTGGTGATTCAGTCATTTCAGAGGCTTTTTTTTTTTTTATGGAAACAGGCAAGTTCAGGATGCACTGCACAAATGTGATGTTGACTTCAGTAGGGGATGCTAAAGAAAAGATACAAAATTACCTTTGTATTGCATACTTCACACACATGCATCAAAAACTCTATTCACAAAAAAAAGAACTGTTACAAAAGAAACTAATGATTATATTTAAAGATTATGTTCAGATTATTCAGTCCTACTGTATAATAATATTTATACATCATTGCATTAAAGGTGATTATTATATTATAATACACTCCTCTTTTTGAAATACTGTATTCAATTTGAGACATCACAATAATATGATATCTCATAATTTCCATTAAAAATGCTCTCTCAAAATGTTGGATTGCATTCATTCTAAAAGAGATGCAGATTAAAACTGCTGACTGCTATCTAGAAACTAAAAATATATTAACAATAATAAATTGTTAGACTCAAAATGTCAGCCTCCATGTTGATTAATCTGCAATTCTTGTACAATTATTATTTAAAAATGAAATAAATTTGATTTGCAAATAATAAAATAAAAAATGACAAATCATTGTTCACATGTTAAAACTCTTAACATAAACAAAACAGCTGTGACTTAATGAAATGAAATGCAAGAAAATCACTGTGAGATTACATTCACAGGTGTAATTGTATCATCAGTGTCCAAAGGTAATTTCTTTTACATGCTGAATCAATAACTTTTCTCTATAAACCCAAGCAACAAATGTATTTTAGTCTTCATGTAAAGTGATAGTCATTGTTATCTGGGGCAGTGGGAGGGAATTAGATAATGTTATAGTTTTTCTTTTTATTGTCATCATCATCATCAAATTCCTGCCATGTACCTTAATGAGTGGATGGGATATTATGATAGTACTACATGAAAAGTTACGTCATTGCTAATTTCTGATTGACAGTTTTCCTCCAAATTAATCTGTCAAGACTTCAATATTATCAGATCTTATATTTCTGTCTTCTAAGGTACTTATTATTGTATTAATCCACCTAGATCTTGTTCTTCCTCTGTACCCTTTTCCTGAGATCCTGACAAAGCACACGTGTTTTGCCAACCTTTCCGCTCCCAATCTGTTTAATGCCAATACCACCTGAGATTAGCTCTGCTAACATTCCTGAATGTTAACAATGTGAAGTTCTTTTCGAATACCCTCATTTGTTATATATGATATTGCCATTGATGTCATCTGTTCATTCCCCTAATCTTTCTCAGAACTCTCATATCTGCAGTGTTTTTGTAAAGTTTTTATTTATAACCCAGCTCTCAGATCCATAAGTTAAAATTGGTTTGAACACTGCTTTGTATACAGCCAATTTAGTGTTTTGACTAATTTCTCTCTTATTCCATATAAATTTAGCATCTCTATAGTGCAATTGGATGAATAGCAGAACATTGCACCCTTCGATTGGGAAAGACTTGCATTTGATTCTCATCATGGTGAGAGGAATCTTTATATATGGGCTTTTTTAATTGAAGGTAAGTTAGCCTCTCTCATATGGAGGTAGCAGGATTTATTCTGCCAGAAAAACTTGCGTACAGGCAAATCAGCCATGAGAATGCATGCAATGTACAAACAAAAAAGATTGTTGGTGGTGATAGGTAGTAGATGGCTTTGATGGTTGTTGTCATTGGGTGTATTTGGAGAATAAAATAGCAGGGAAGATGATGAGATGTGTGTAGAGAGAGTACCCTCCTGCAATGAGTCCTAGGACTCCTTTGAGGTATCACATAATAATTTATTCAGTTGACTTCTTAACCATAGCAGCTTTGCTAATTCTATTTTTCTTTCCATATTTAATTTTGCCATCTTCCCTAAAAATTGTGCCTAGGTTCTTCAACTGCTGAATTATAACTCAAATAAAGAGACTAAGTATTGCTTGATACTATGTCCCAATTACACCATATAACTAATGTTTTGAATAGATTTTCCTCTCGGCACCTTGTCATATTCCTTTTCCAAATATACAAAACTTAAATAAAAAGTGTTGTTATATTCTCATGATTTCTCAGCTATTTGTCGTAAAGTTAAAATCTGATCCTGACAACCACTGTTTGGCCTGAATCAAGCTTGTTCTTCAAGCTTCCCTTCCACAATTTGTCTTAACCTTTTCTTAAGTATACTTGCATAAATCTTACCAGGAACCCTCAATAGAGAAATTCCTCAATAGAGGAATTTCTCTACTCAATGTGAGAATTATCATTGTAATTCTCACATTCAGTTTTATTTCCCTTTTTACAGATGGATACTATGCGAGCTCTGCTCTAATCATCTGGAATTCAATCCTCTGACCAGACTCTCTCAATTATACAGTGCAGCCACTGTAAAACTTTTATACCTCCATACTTAAGCATTTCTGGTCAAATGTCATCTATTCCAACTGCCTTTCCACATTTCAGGTTTTTGATGACTTTTTCTATCACAAGTATTGATTATGTATTTCTGATTGCATACCTGTTAATTGTTTTCTATACCATGCTGACTGCTCGTTTATTAATCATTTATTAATCTTTTGAAGTAATTACTCCATACATAAAGGATGTTTTCATGTTAAGTTTTCATATCATCTTAGGTCATATCAGTTTTCATATCATTATCAGGCTTAGCTAATAACTATATTGAGCACATAATATTTCACTTTAAATTAATGCTAATTTTTCTCTCATATAACTGAAAAGATGGTTCAAATGTGGGATATGCTATCCCACATTTGGGATAGCATATATATGAACTTCTTGTTATACTGTACACATATACATGTAATAAAACTTCTATATTAATGCAATTTTAATTAATGGCACAGAATCAGATCTCATTGACAATATGCTTTAAGAGACAAACAGTTTATCACAGATATACTAGCATTAAAAAGAAATTATAACTAATCATAACTAAGTATATATTTCCAAGTTTCTTAAAGTTAAATACAAGAATATACTTTAAGAATATTTAAATTAATCTTAACTTTTTAGCTTTTTTCTTCTATTTAATGATGATGTTGGATAGTTTGTTTTTTTTAGATGCTCATACCCATTGACTCCTAGGGCATACCCTAATTTTAGGCCAGAAATAATACCTTCAGTAGACCATTTATGTCCTGTTGGCTCATGTTGTAAAGATTGTAACTGTTCTGGTGATAAAAATTTCTTAATTCTTTCAAGTTGCATGGTGGCTGATTTTAAATCTAGTTTTAGTTTCGCCATTTCCAACTGCTGTTCGATAATTTTCTTTTGTAGAGCTTCAGTGTGATCAAGTTGAGTGCGTGATGGTACTATTTCATTTGTTTCTGTTATGTGTGGTTCTTCCCTATTGAAACTATCACTATTTAAGGCATTGTGTTGTTGTTGAATAACCTGGTTTAGTGGAGGATTTAGATCATCAAAAAGTTTTGGAATGGCATTTGGCTTTAGTTTCTTCACATTATCTGCCTGTTTTGACTCAAACTGGCTTTCTTCAAAATGGACCTAAATGAGGTAGAAATATATTTAAGTTTCTTGTTTAATTTGTTTTATCATGTTCTCAACTAAATGGAATATTGTTACTTAATAAATTTAGTTTAATCCTTCATCCAAGTGTGAGCAAACAAAGTTTGCACCTGAAAGTATCTTCAGGACTGGGATAAGGTGGTACAACACTGGGAAACTTGTTGCAAAGGTGGAGCAAGCTAACATCACTCCTATCTCAGTATCTCCCATAATGCAAAACACATCTCCTTTGTGGATATGTATAATGTTATGCATTAAGGGAAGGGCCACTACCCAGATTAGTTTTGACCTTTATTGAAGTCTCTTCAGTGGGAGCCAGGCCCAAGTGGAGATACCAGGCAGAAGCATTAGGAAGGTCATCTCTACCTATAGGAGTTGCCAAACGGTGTGCCACTTTTTATTAAATTACTCTGGATTTATAGAAAGATGTTGAAAGTTTATTTTTCACTTGGTTAGACTTTAATAAATTTAGTTTAATCCTTTATCCAAGTGTGAGCAAACAAAGTTTGCACCTGAAAGTATCTTCAGGACTGGGGTAAGGTGGTACAACACCGGGAAACTCGTTGCAAACAGGAGATGTGTTTTGCATTATGCGAGATACTGAGATAGGAGTGATGTTAGTTTGCTCCACCTTTGCAATGAGTTTCCCGGTGTTGTACCACCTTACCCCAGTCCTGAAGATACTTTCAGGTGCAAACTTTGTTTGCTTACACTTGGATAAAGGATTAAACTAAATTTATTATAGTCTAACCAAGTGAAAAATAAACTTTCGATATTGTTACTTGAGAAATTGTATTATTTCTGGACATGGACTAACATTTTGATTTTTAAACAAGAGCAACAATTTACTATTGTTGTAAATTCACTTTGTAAAAATAAGCCATTAACACCAGCATCAAACCAGGCACTCTTAAAAAGCAAAGCTGTAGTTTCTTAATTCAAGTTTCTCAAACTATTAATGAACTGCTATATATTTTCTCTTTTTTTTTTTTTCTTCTCTATAAAGAATCAAAAGAACAGAATATATTTCTGCAAGTTTCTAATGCTGAAATATGATCATTCAAACATTAAGTAAAACATGATTTTTTGTTGCTATTAAAAAATTGCAGCAACAACAATTAAGTACAAGTGACTTATTTTACTTAGAGAATAAATCTAACATAAGAAGTAAAATGCAATCCAATATTACATCATTCAAGTTGAATAATTCGTGATTTTATTTCTCCTACATGCATATAGTAAAAAGTTAGTTTGATATCATTTCATATATCTCGTATTATATGGATCACATTAGATATCATTTTATATTATATTTATCACTAGGATATCATATTAGGGTGTCCAGAAATCATTTCAGATAATTTTGCTAGGGAAAATTATTTAAAAATTAAGTATAGAGACCACGTGTGTGGAATTTTCCAATTAAAAAATCGAATTCATTTTTTTAGAATTAGTTAAATGATTGGATAATTATTAAACTAATAATTAACTAAATTTAAAAACTAATTCTCGCTATATACTGAATTCAATACTCACTTGACAAAGTTTTGTACAATCTGTACAATCGATCATAACGACAATTCTGTAGCCATATTATTATTATTATTACTATGGGCGACTCCAAGGAGTCCCTAGACTCATCACGGGAGACCCTAAACATCATGTTCACACAACTATTTGACATTTTCACAGTATCTATCATACCTTGCCTTGAACTCATTCACTGTCATAGCATCCACAACAGACTCTGGCAGCTTATTCCACATATTTACAACTCTAAAAGTAAAGAACCCAGCTCTAACACCCTTACTAACCTCACTCTTGCCCAGCTTCCATAGATGTACCCTAGTCCTCCCACCAGTACTGATCTCAAAAATAACCTCTGAATTAATCCTATAGAAACCATTCAGCAATTTGAATGTCTCAATCATATCTCCTCTTTTCTGCCTTTTAACCAATTTCTGCAACCCACAAATCTTCAACCTGTTCTCATAAGGTTCATTCCATAGACCTGCTGTCATCTTGGTCACTCGCCTCTGGATCCTCTCAACCTCCTCCCCATCAAGACGAAACCTAGGTGACCAAATCTGGGCAGAGTAGTCGAGATGAGGTCTTATCAAGGCTCGGTACAGTGGAACATTAACTTGCTTATCTCTGCTTGGCAAAGTATTCTTCAGCAACCAAGTGATTTGATGAGCTGATTTAGCCACTTTTGCAATATGCCCCCTAAACTTCATCTCCCTATCCAACAACACTCCCAAATCCCTGGCTTCATCAATCTCCTGGAGTACAGTTCCACCAATGTGGTATACTGCTGCTAATCTTTTCACCCCAAAATGCATAACCTTACATTTTGTCACATTAAATTGACATCCATTCTCCTTAGCCCAGACCTCCAATCTATCCAAATCATCCTGCAAGATATTGACATCTTCAGCATTCACTATTGCCCTACCCAACTTTGCATCATCAGGGAACAAATGAACCATTCCTTTTAGATCCTTCCCTATATCGTTAATGAACAAATTAAACAGCAGTGATCCAAGAACAGAACCATCCAACACACCACTAGTCACTGGCCGTCTTTTGTACTCTACTCCTGAATGAACTACTCTCTGATATCTCTCCATCAACCACCCTCCTATCCAGCTCGCCAACCCTTTATCCATTCCCATATGTTGCTGTTTACGGATTAGAATTCCATGTGGTATCCTGTCAAATCCCTTAGCCAGGTCCAGCAGTATCACTGTAAACCCATTACCCTTATCCAGTTCAGCCGTCACTGTGTTATAAAACTTGAGCAAGTTACTGAGGCATGATCTACCCTTCACAAAGCCATGCTGTCCCCCATACAGTATCTCATTTTCACCAATCCATTCCTGTATTTTTCCCTTGACTACTTTCTCGAAGACCTTGACGACTCCTGATATGCTGATCGGTCGGTAATTTGCAACAGTACTCTTGGATCCTCCTTTATGCAGTGGAACTATTTTCACCTCTTTCCACACCTTCAGGACTCTAAACAAGACCCAAAAATCAGATTAAACAATGTGGTCAAGTGCACTGATAATTCTTTAGCCGCTTCATGAAGACCCGTGCTGGTATGCCATCCAATCCCACAGATGTATTCACATTAAGGTTCTGTAATAGACTATTCACCTCCACTTCATTCACCACAATTCCCATATAAACTAATGGTTCCTTCATTCTTTCAATGTCACCACCTGGATGATATACTCTTGCAAAGAGCTCGCTCAGTAATTCTACTATATCGACTGATTCAGTGACCTCATTGGCATTCCTTACCACACTCATTACCCTTCTGCCCTGCGCTTTATACCGTTCGTGTGCCTGCAGGTCACCTTTCTCTTTAAATTTCCTCCACAGTTGTTTCTTTTTTTGCAGTTCAAGCTTAATCGTGTTATTCATCCATTTAACCCTTTCCTGATTTACTATTCAGACTCTAGGTATACAGTCAGCCATAACCTCCTGCAAATGCTCGTTGACCACTTCCCATGCTCTATCGACATCCAGCCCTTGCACTTTTGCATGCCATGGCACTGAACCAAGCAATCTCCTAAGCTTATCATACTTGCCAGCACGGTAATTCCACATATACACTGTCTTAATTGAAAATTCTACACCTTTAGCCACGTCCCAGGTGGATAATGATCACTCTCACCAATAGGTGGCAACATGGTCATATTCATTGCATTCAAATTCTGAGATGCTATCACCAGGTCAAACACTCTCTGACCCCTAGTATTTTCCATTACATGCTGTCGCAGGTAGTTATCCCTTAATATCTGCATAAATCCAATTCCTTCCTCCCATGTGTCCTCTCCTTCCAATCAATGTCACCATAGTTGAAATCCCCCATAATTACCATCCTTCCACTCATTTCATCAATTTGTTTATGCATACTATCTCCACCATCTATTCCATCACCTGGTCTATAGCAGCACCCAACTGTATATTTTGTTCTGCTAGTCTCAATCTCACACCAAATAGCCTCAAATGAGCTCTTTTCACTATCCTGCAATGCAACTTCTATTCTCCTTGGCTGCAGTTCATCAGCTATCATCAATAACACTCCTCATCCCATTTTATTTTCTCTCTGTCCCTCCTAAACACACTATAACCTACACATTCTATCTCACTAACTATATCATCTTCCATCAACCATGTTTCACTAACCTGTGGCCGGGAAGAGCCAACCAAGGCCAAAAATTCTTTCTTCTTAATAATACAAAGGGACCTCTGCATTAGTATACATGAAATGCAGAGGTCCCTTTGTCCCACCCCTATCTCGATGCGTTATTCTAACTATGCTATTCTGATTTCTTGTTCTTAGTACTGGCTCAGGTACATTATATACATTCTTACACTCAACTGTCTCATTGATGTCCACATATCCACTTTCCCCCTCCTTGATAGTTCTAGTTTCCCTGGTTCTCCACATCCATTTTCACTGCATTCAGCAACACTTTTTCCAGTCTCCGCACACCAAATCCATTAAATTGCAGGCCTTACAAATCCTTTCGCCCATCAAACTCATTCCAAACACACCGTTTACATAACCTGCACATAAAGTCATTTGCGATTATGGCCCTCCTAAACTCCTCTGTCATACTGTAGCAACAGACTCACCATCCTAACTCTGTCACTCTTCTTTCGCTACCTTTAATAATACTTTGAAGTCCTCTCTCATAAAAAATTTATCTCCTTTCAATTCATTAGTACCTGCCACAACTATCAATTCTTTCACCCTCTGTTTTTGCACTCTAATACTCTCACATCCTTAAATTTTGCACCCGTTAAGTACAATTTAGTTAAATTCTCATCTATCACACCTCTTACTATCAAGTCACCCTTTCCTTTATTTCTGAAACTCTCCCACGCTTACGCTTATTTTTCCTTTCAGACACTTGTTTATTTCCGTTAACCGATGCACTCTGCAAAGAGTTTTGCAGGTGCTCCAACTGCCGCTTCGGACTGTATTACTGCACGTAATCATGCGATCTCGCTCCTTACAAATTCCTCATTTCTTTCATCATTTAAACCATTTTCTCTCTCTGTATAATTACTTTCACTCTCTTTGATCACCGCTCTCATTGCCATCTTGTACAACATCGCAGTTTCCTATCAAGCGACTATTTTCACTCACATTCTGGCTTTCGTCTACCACAACAATCTCACGAGCTAACACATAATTCAATTCCTCACTTTCTGCGCAGTCCATCCAAACTCCAGCCTTTTTCGGGAAAGCATACATCCCAAACACATCACACTGGACAAACTCTCTTACATTAAAGTTTTGGGCAAAGACGTATTTTTGGACGCCATTATTTTTCGTCGCATTGGCACCATGTGCTACTCTATCAAACGCATCTTTAAAATACTAAGTTAAATAAAGCGGAATTCACACCAAAATCACACAGACACAACAAGCTACCTATTGCTCTTTTATCCTGATCTTTTGGAAATCGATAAACACTGAATCCTTTAGAATGGCTGTTTGTACAATTTGGAGCAGAACAACTCCCATTTCGCTATAAATCGAAAAAATCAAGAGCTCGAACGAATGCTACTCTCGATCCAATATGGCGGCAATGTTCAACGTTACTGACTGGATGGGGAAGAATATATCCTTTTATATGGGGCTGAGCTTTTCTGTGGATTGACCTGAATCCTCCAATCTGAGAACCACTTTGCAAGAGAGGAGATGATATCCTGGAGTTTTTTGGTTGCCAGCTTGGGGCTGAGAGATCTGGACAATATTGCCATATCATCGGCATATAAGGCGGTGATGGGTTTTGTGGGATATCAGCTACATCGATTGTGAAGACTAGGGGGCCAGAAGAGAGCCTTGTAATACACCTGCTAGAATTTTTCTTCTGGATATAATTCCATTGATTTTTATTTGCATATATCTGTCTGAGAGAGAATTTGATCAGCCTTATGATGTTTATGCGTTTATTGGCTTTTATAAGCTTGTAGAGTAGGCCCTGGTGCCATACTTTGTTGAATGCCTTCGCTATCCAAAAAAACGGTTGTAGTGTGCTGGTTCCAATTAAAGCCGAGTGTGACGTGCTCTACCAGGCGGTAGAACACGTCACACTCGGTGCTTTTGTTGAGTGGTACTGTGCTCCTTTCAGAAACGAAATTGTTCATTAGGGATGATTTTAAGTTTCTCTGTCGCGTCTTGTAGTCTGGAGAGGATTACTCTGCGATTTTGCTGAAGCTGGATAGTAGACTGATGGGCCTGTAACTTTGCGGTAGTTGTGGGTTATTTCCAGGCTTTTTTATAGGTGTTATAACAGCAATTTTCTAGGCTATGGGAAAATGTTGTCTGATTATTGCATTTGTTATGTTGATTATATGGATTATGGCCTTTTTTGGAAAATTTTTTATGATTTTATTGGTGATTCCATCTGGTCCTGGAGCTTTTTTTGAATTTAGATGCTTGATTATGTTATATATTTCTGTTGGAGGTAGTAGGAATGATGTGGTATGTGACTAATGTTCAGGTTTTCATACACAGGTCTGCACTGCTCCTCCAGGCTGTCAGCCAGTGCCTCAGCTTTATCTCTATCCAAGTGTGTTATTCCGTGCTTGGTCTGCATGGGGGGGGGGTAAGGATTGATTTTTTCTATGAAGGATCTTCACGAATTTCCATATAGTATGATCAGCTTGTTTCTTTCTGTGGTCTCCTCATCTTCGTCCTCGATGCCTTTGGGTTCATCTGGTTGTGTGTACAGGTTTAGGTAACCCGGCCATTCGCTGTCGAAATAAAATATGGCAGCAAGTTGGCATACTTTCTATTTAGAGCCTTACGGGCAGTACAATCTTCACTGGGTAGCCAATCAGAGATAGCTAGCTAAAGGCTATCAGTAATTAATTCGATTCGCGGTCAAGAAGACGGATAACAAATGCCGCCATCTCGTGGTCCCCAACCGTTACACAATATTTTTAATGTCTGAAAATGGTGTCTGTTCGACGGCCGATTTTCTTGAGTTTACGGACCGGACGAAAAACCCGCTACCCCATTTCAGAGATCAACTAACTGGTCGCAAAAAGGCTTAGAAAATGTTCCTCTGTTCGGCTACTAGATTTGAACCCAAGTCTTTTGTCGTGCATTCAAGCGCCATAGAGTACAAACGCCGCTTCTATTGAGCTATACATGCCTGACTCTTCCTTTTTGTTCACATTTTCTACTGCTTTTAGAAAGCTTTGTTGTGAAATAGCTTGAAGAAATCGCATTTGTAATCAGTGCTATTGTCTCACTTGCTGATGATCCTCCCATCCAACTTATTGGTATTCTTGGTGCATCCAGCCGATCACCATCATTTTGTGGAGTAATGCATTAGTTTTGCAGTAAAGTTTGTTAATGGATCTTTTCTGCCAGCTGTATATCGGATTACTGGTACAGGCCAAGAGTTCATTGCTCGAATTGTGTTCAATCCATTATGTTTTGTTGTCAGGATATTCCTTACTAGTAGTAGGGGGGATCACTTCTGACAAGATCAAGATAAGATAAGGAATCGTGACGTGATTGGTTGATGACGTCATGGGTCTGGAATGCTTGGAATTTCCCTGTGGGCATATGTGTCACTGGCTTCAGTTCTTGTGTTTTGGTTCATGTATGGGATTATGGGTGATGTTCTGACAAGATCAAGATAAGATAAGGAATGGTGACGTGGTTGTGTGTTGTTATGAGATGTAGATATGTGACGTCATTTGTTAGTTGTAAATAAGTGACGTTATTGTTTTGAATGGAAAGGAAGATATATTAGAGATAAGGAATCGTGTTGTGATTGGTGGACACTTCTGACAAGATGAAGTTCAAGAGATAAGGAATCGTGACACGAATGTTTGTTGTTATGAGATGTAGATAAGTGATGTCATTTGTTAGTTGTAAATAAGTAACGTTATTGTTTTGAATGGGAAGGATGATTTTAGTCGTTAAGGAATCGGGTCGTAATTGGTGGACACTTCTGACAAGATGGAGATCAAGATAAGATAAGGAATCGTGACACGAATGTTTGTTGTTGTTATTGAGTTTGGAATTTCGCTGGGACCCTCGTCTGTCGGGGACATCACATGGTGTGATATTTAGAAACAAGAATCGTGACGTTATGTGTTCGGAAATTTCTGAGGAACATATGTCTCTCTGTGATATCACATGGTATTTTGGATTGGCTATGGAATTGTGGGTGATGTTTTTGAGATAAGATATCTTGGAATTTTCCCAGGGTGACACACAAGTTAGTACTTTAATATGTATCCTATGATTATTCTTATGAAAAAAAAAAAAACTATTCAATATTAAAATTACCCTTACCAAAAAACATACAAACAGTGATTATTGTATTACAATTATCAATTGTTATGTTCAAGTTAAAAAAAAAAAAAACTTACATTTCTTTCCAGAATGGGAACATCTTGGTACTATCTAGGGTTTCTGAATATTCCAAATTGTTGATTAACATATATTCACAGAACACAAACACAAGTCTGAAAAGACATTTCACTTTTTCATTATAGGTTACTGTGGCTAACATATATTCACACCACAAAACACACAAAACATAGGAGTTGAAAGATAAGGTTGGTCGATTGGTAGAGCCTCTGCTACTAATGGCTCAGTTAAGTAAGTTTGAGCGCGGTTAGTAGTTGGAAGGGAACCACTCGTTCGATGCTGTCGGCACACTCTCCCTCGATGAGTCTTTGGACTCCCTGGAGGTGTCAAAATAATAATAATAATAATAACCAGAAAAGCTAGTGGACTACTTAATTTACTTTAGTATCCGATTGGTTCTCTGTATTAATTCTTTCCCACTGTTGCCCAACCTTGGTGGGAAAGTCCATGCACCGTTTTGTTTAGGGTATGCATTATTTCCGGTTTCGAATTCGGATTGCTGTTAGAGTATGGAATTCTGACAAGTGAAATTATTATTATTATTAATTTTTTTTTTTTCAAATTGATTGGTTATTTTCTGTATTTTACTTTTAAAGGTCATATTCTAACAGAATAACTGAGCAGAATTACTAAATATATAAAGTATATGTGAATTTATTTTCCAACACTGAATATTTCTCATTAAGTCTTATCTTAAAGTTGCTCAAGCTTGGTGGGAAAGTCTATGCGCCGTTTTGTTTAGGGTAAGTGTTATTTTCGGTTTCGAATTCCGATTGCTGTTAGAGTATGGAATTCTGACAAGTGAAATTATTATTATTATTTTTTTTTTCAAATTGATTCGTTATTTTCTGTATTTTACTTTTACAGGTCATATTCTAACAGAATAACAGCAGAATTAATAAATATATAAAGTATATGTGAATTTATTTTCCAACACTGTATATTTCTCATTAAGTCTTATCTTTAAGGTATCTATCTTATCCTGTCGCCTTTTGTTGTACGTAGGTGAGAAATCATGTGTTTTGGTTCGAACTCTTGGTTTCCGTTGGGAAATTACTAATATAACTATTAATTTTACCTTCGATTCCTTGTGCTTTTAACCTATTTCTGTAAGTGGAATTTATTTATTTTATTTATTTTTTTCTTTAGCATTAGTAAATTTTAACTAACTGATATGAGACAATGTTTTGAACTCTCCGCAGCGTTTTTCTACAGCAATCTTTTTTAGAGTTTTGTAACATATCGTTGGTTTCAAATATCTAATGGCTCTGTAAAATAACCAAACTCTAACAGTATTGTGACTTTTCAGGTGAAATCTTCACCACTAAAATTCTAGCTATTAATTAATACCCGATTATTCCTTATGCCTTCCAAGATTTGTCAGTTTCTTGAAATATTTGAGGGCTTGCATGAACAAATAAGACTTTTAATTCAATGAATCAAAAAAAAAAATTCTCTGGTTACTTTGTGGCATGAAATTTCAGGTGAAATCTTCTGCACTAAAATTCTGAGTTATTAATTTAATACCCGATTTTTTTTTGCTTCCAAGAGTTGACAGTTTCTTGATATTTTTGAGGGCTTGCATGAGCAAATAAGACTTAATTCACTGAGTCAAAAAAAAAATAAAATAAAATAACAACAATCTGGTTAGTTTGTGGCATTAAATTTTACAAGGAGAAAAAAAAATGTTGTGGTCTTACTTAAATTTGTATTTTGACTTGTCCTCTCAGCCCGACTCTTTTTTTTTCACAGTAGGGATATTTATATATTTTAACACAATTATTATATTAGATATTCTTTCCAACACAAATAAATAATTATGTATTCTTATTTCAAATGAATATTATCTCAGAAAGAAAGAAAGAAAATTGTAAAGAAAAAAAAATGTTTACCTTCAAATAACTATTTTGGAATCACAGCAAGCAAGAAATTCATCACCTTTTCAAAGTTTTGAAATTCCTACCCATATTGTTTTCATCATTTGGTATCATTTAAATGAAGAACAGTTCTGGCTATAAAGTTTGTTAATGTTATTGATTTTTCTCTTCCAATGGCGGTAATTTTTTTTTGATACATTCATGCTGATTCCTTGTTATCTGCACGCTACGATACCTTTTTATTTTCTACTACAAACGTTTTTAGAGTTTAAGTAACGTGATTGGCTAAAATATCAGCTGTTTGTCAACGTAAAATAATCAAATTCTAACAGTCGTATTGTTAGAATTTGGTACGACTGTTTTCTCTAGTCTGGTGGAGGTATCTACTTCAGATGTAGTAACAAATTGTCACTTATCAGTTCATTTTTACTTTATTCACAAAACTACAAATCCGTTATTTGGTATGGTCTCTGTTTTTAATTCCCCCATTACTAGAATGTACGGGTGGTAAAGTTTTGAAATAAGTTTCGACTCGCAAGAAAAATAAAATGTTTACATTCAAATAACTATTTATGATCACAGCAAGCAAGAAATTCATCAGCTTTTCAAAGTTTGGAAATTCATACCCATATTGTTTTCATCATTTGGTATCATTTAAATGAAGAATGGGTATGGCTATTAAGTTTGTTAATGGTTTTGATTTTACTCTTCCAAAGGCGAGTATTATTTGATATATAGATGTTGATTCATTTGTTATCTGCATGCTACGATACCATTTTTATTTTCTACAATAAACTTTTTCAGAGTTTAAGTAATGTGATAGGCTAAAATATCAGTTGTCTCTCTGTAAATAACCAAATTCTAACAGTCGTATTGTTTGAATTTGGTACGACTGTTTTTTTCTAGTCTGGTGAAGGTATCTACAGATGTAGTAACAAATTGTCACGTTTCAGTTTATTTGTACTTTATTCACCAAACTACAACTATGTTGTCAAGTTTTGAAAAAAAGAAAAACTTTCGACTGGCAGTGATATATTTTTAAACTTTTATCATGTACAAATATTTGAAAAGAAAAGAAAAATGTACCTTCTTTTCTTTTTTACATCAAGCTTTTTTAAGAGTTTGGTAACGTGATGAGTTAAAATATCTGCACTCTGTAAAATAACCAAATTTTTATCTTACTTTGTGTGGGAAAAGGTAAAATTTGTATTTATGTTATCTGGAGAGTACAAACCTTTTTTCTATACCAAACTTTAAGAGTTTAAGTCACGTTTTGGGTAAAATTATCTTCTTTCTCTCTGTAAAATCACCAAATTCTAACAGGTAGGGTTTTCGAGTATGCGAAAGAAATGTTTACAGATAACTCAAAAAATGTCAATAGGTAGCATTAGATAAATTTCTAAATAATTAATTACAGGGTATCAGGTTTCCCATGTTCCTGGCATTAATTTCACAGTAGTGATTTTTTTATACAATAATTAAACAGAATTGCATTAAGGTATGAAGTTATGGATTTAATTATCAAATTCTAAACTGAATAACTGAGTAAAAATTTCACTGCGGAAAACACAACAACACACATCTTTCTTCATTTAAGTTTTACAAATGCTTATTTTATTTTGCTGAAATATTACTTACAAAGAAAAAAATCGAAACTTGTAATTACCTAAAAATATTTCACAATATATAGTTTACACTATTTTCCTGAAGAAAGAAAATTTCAAAGGCATTTGTGGTTCACTCATTATTTTACTTTACTGGACACAAACACCACAACACAACACAATACGATAGTTGCACTGGATGAACGAATTGCAGTAACTGAAAAGACACTTGACTCGATTGTTTTTCTTTATAGTACTGTTTACTTGACCCTTTACCCTGACCATTCCTTCCAAAATGAAACTTTTGCGCAGATGACTCACAGACATGTTTTCGCATGCTGGTGGATTGATGTGTTGATGTGCGTTTATCTTACTTTGTTACACTATGGTACAAACTTTATCTCTGTGGCTCGAATTCTTCCAAAGGAAGATGAGCAAGCTACCCATTTGTAGATATCTTTTAGTGATGTCACCTCAAACTGATAACCAAGGAAATGAACAATCTCGCCATTTGTGGATGTCCGAAATTGTTGGGATGGAAAAAAAAATAGCATTATGTGTTGGGTGTGAAAGGGTAGTCGAGAGGGTGACAGTGGTCTTCCCTGCAAGGCTCCCCCACCCTCCCTCTCCTCCAGAAGATGTCTGCTCATCTAAGGGAGATGAGCTCACTTGCCGTTTTCGGATTTCTTTTAGTCATGTCACCTCCAACTGATGCTAAATGCTCCCTCACCCCATACTCTAACCCCATCATCCCTCTCTCCTCCAGCAGATGTCTGCTCAGGCTAGCGGAGATGAGCGAGCTTATCATTTGCAGATATCTTTTAGTGATGTTACCACCAAATGATACTGATAACTTTGGAGGGAAAAAAAATAGCATCAGGTTGTGGAAGTGAAAGGGTAGTCAAGAGGTTGACAGAGGTCTTCCCTGCAATACTCTCCACACACCCCCCCCTCTCCTCCAGAAGATGTTTTCTCAGCCTCGTGGAGATTTTCGGTGACATCACTATCTTTTAGTGATGTCACCTCCAACTGATACTGATAAGTTTTTAGGAAAACAAAGTTAAAAAACGCGTTTTTTTATATCTTTTTAGGAAAAAAAATAAAAAGACGTGTTTTTTTATTTTTTTTCCAAAAAAGTTATCATAAAAAACGCATTTTTTTCCTAAAAAGTTATCATAAAAAACGCATTTTTTAAATTTTTTTTCCCAAAGAAGTTATCAGTATCAATTGGAGGTGACATCACTAAAAGATATCTGCAAACGATGAGCTCACTCATCTCCACTAGGCTGAGCAGACATCTTCTGGAGGAGAGGGGATGGTGAAAGACTAGGGTGATGGGGTTAGGTGGGGGAGCATTGCAGGGAAGACATCTGTCACCCTCCGTGATATCACAGAATGAGAGACATATGTTCCCCAGAAATATCCAAACACATAATGACATTGTTGTCATGTTTTGTTTGGCTATGGAATTGTGGGTGATGTTTTTGAGATAAGATATCTTGGAATTTTCCCAGGGTGACACACATCCGTCATTGTCGTCATGGTTTATCCAACAGCATGTAGAAACATGTCCATGAATCATCTGCGCAAAAGTTTCATTTTGGAAGGAACGGTCAGGGTTAAGGGTCAGGTAAACAGTACTATAAGGAAAAATAAACGAGTCAAGTGTCTTTGCAGTTACGACAATTCGTTCATCCTGTGAACTTATCGTATTGTGTTGTGGTGATTGGTATCCAGGAAAGTAAAGTAAAGTAAAATAATGGGTGAGCCACAAGAGTCATTGAAATTTTCTTTCTTCAGGAAAATAGCAAGACAAAACTCCACCTAGTTCTAAAAGGATGGAAACCGATTATTATTTTAGAAGACACGTACATTGTGATGTATTTATCCAGGACCACTTGGGAAAAATTATGCAGGAAGTGGTCTGATATCCTTGGCTACTTGCAAAGAAGAGTGTACTATGAAATGGACCTCGGTGAGTGTTATATTCTGAAATGCCAAGATGGGGAACTAATACTTGATGATACAGGAGCTGATGGCAGTAAGGTTTTTTCTATTAGTTGTGAAGAAGCTGAGAAATTTTCACCAAAAATGTACGACATTGATAATCATTTACTATTTTTGGAAACTGAATTACCATCTGTTCGTATAATGGGAAAAATTATCACTAATCATTTAAATTCATCAATTGTAAAATTAGACTTTCAAGATTTTATCCAATTCGATAAAGATTCTTTATTTTGGGACATTTATGAACATTTTACAAAACCTGTTTGTGTATATTTGCTGACAAAAGAATACACAATGTTTAGGGAGGCATGGTGTCATTTCCAGACTGACACAATATCAAACGTCTTGAAGTGTGGTTACCATGGTATCTGATTTAAAAATTATTTTGCGTGACCAGCTATTTTGATGTAATGTAACCAAGAAACAGTAACAAAAATTTTATTCATTGAACTCTTTGGAAAATGTTAAGAGTCTAAACTAAATATTGTGAAATATTTTTAGGTAATTACATGTTTCGAATTTTTCTCAGTGAATATACTTGTAAATAGTATTTCAGCAAAATAAAATGTGAATTTGTAAACTTAAATGAACAAAGATGTGTGTTTTTGTTGTTGTGTTTTTCCACAGTGAATTTTTACTCAGTTATTCTGATTAGATCTTGATATTTAAATCCACAACTTTATATCTTAATGAAATTCTGTTTAATTATTTAAAAAAAATCACAACTGTGAAATTAATGCCAGGACAGGGGAAAAAAATGTTGAAAACGAATATCCATGTATTGATTATTTTAGAAATTGTCTAATGCTACCTATTGACATTATTTGAGTTATCTGAAAACAAATCGTTCACATAATCGAAAATCCGAACTGTTAGAATTTGGTTATTTTACAGAGAGAGAGAGAGAGAGTGAGTGAGCACCTATTTAACCCAAAACTTTAACTCTTAAAGTTTGGTATAGAAAAATGTTTGTACTCTCCAGATAACACATATACAAATTTTACCTTTCCCCACACAAAGTAAGATAAAAACACACCAACAGTATAACCAGCAGCATGCAAAAACATGTCGTTGAGTCATCTGCGCAAAAGGTTCATTTTTGAATGAACGGTCAGGGTAGGGCATAGTAAGTGTAAACAGTACTATAAGAAAATACCATAGAGTCGAGTGACTTTGGACTTAAAGTAATCGTTCATCCACTGCAGCTGCTGTTTTGTGTTGTGGTGTTTTGTGTTTGGTAATGTAAAAATAATGGGTGAACCACAAATTCTTTGAAAGTTTCTTTGTGAAAAGTTCTAATTGTTTAGAATTTTGTAAACGAAAGTTACCATAAAGTATACGATCAGAACTAATAATCAGTCAAATAATAATAAATAACTATTTATTTGTGGTCCATATGAAGTAATCTAAGAAGAAGAAGATGAATGAAGGAAAACGATAATGAAAAATCGACATTGGGTGAAAAATACGAATTTTCAGTTATCATTGCTATAATTGACTGCCAATTTCTTTTGAATAAGAGTTCAAATTTATTTCCTAAAGAAATCAGAACTAATAATCAGTCAAATAATAATAAATAACTATTTATTTGTGGTCCATATGAAGTAATCTAAGAAGAAGAAGATGAATGAAGGAAAACGATAATGAAAAATCGACATTGGGTGAAAAATACGAATTTTCAGTTATCATTGCTATAATTGATTGCCAATTTCTTTTGAATAAGAGTTCAAATTTATTTCCTAAAGAAATTTGTATTTCTGATGGAATTAGTGTAAGATATGCATCAACAAAATCACCTTGTAGTTGGAAAGAATTACCTGAAAGAGTTAAAAAAACAGAATTCTTGGTTAATAAAATATAACCATCAGCTGAAGTGGGAAATTGGTTCACTATCTTTGGACAAATTAAGAAATTGGATGATAGAATCAACAGGGAAATATCATATATTACTTGCCAAAGGAAGAGAAAAATCAAAAACATTAGCGATGTTAATAGGGAGGCCTGTTCTTGATTTAAATGAAATTGGATGCCCAAAACGTGAAAACATAACGTGTACTTTTAAATGCTTTTGGAAACATAACGAAAGATTCTGTGCTTTTAATAATTCTCAGAAGTATATGTATTGGATTCGAAAATATAAATATGCAACCCTTAATTTTACTACAGTAATAAATTACCAATGAACACCAAATGAAAAATTAAATTTCAGATGAGAGTCACATTGTCAAAACCATACGATGGCAATTCCACAAGCATGGAAGAACCTTTGATGTATTTTTCAATTTATTTATTTTCTGTATTGTTAGATTCAGTAAATACAATTTGTAAATAATATTTCGTTCAAATAAAATGTGTAAATTTAAATGAACAAATTGGGTGTCATAGATGTGTAATACAAATTTAAGAAGGAAGATAACATTTTTTTTCCCTTGTGAAATTTCATGCCACAAAGTAACCAGAGAATTTTTTTTTGATTCATTGAATTAAAAGTCTTATTTGTCCATGCAAGCCCTCAAATATTTCAAGAAACTCCTGTCAAATCTTGGAAGGCATAAGGAATAATCGGGTATTAAATAATAGCTAGAATTTTAGTGGTGAAGATTTCATCTGAAAAGTCACAATTCTGTTAGAGTTTGGTTATTTTACAGAGCCATTAGATATTTGAAACCAACGATATGTTACAAAACTCTAAAAAAGATTGCTGTAGAAAAACGCTGCGGAGAGTTCAAAACCTTGTTTGTCTCATATCAGTTAGTTAAAATTTACTAATGCTAAAAAAAAAATAAATAAAATAAATAAATTCCACTTACAGAAATAGGTTAAAAGCACAAGGAATCGAAGGTAAAATTAATAGTTATATTAGTAATTTCCCAACGGAAACCAAGAGTTCGAACCAAAACACATGATTTCTCACCTACGTACAACAAAAGGCGACCGGATAAGATAGATACCTTAAAGATAAGACTTAATGAGAAATATACAGTGTTGGAAAATAAATTCACATATACTTTATATATTTATTAATTCTGCTCAGTTATTCTGTTAGAATATGACCTGTAAAAGTAAAATACAGAAAATAACGAATCAATTTGAAAAAAAAAAATAATAATAATAATTTCACTTGTCAGAATTCCATACTCTAACAGCAATTGGAATTCGAAACCGAAAATAACACTTACCCTAAACAAAACGGCACATAGACTTTCCCACCGAGCTTGAGCAACTTTAAGATAAGACTTAATGAGAAATATTCAGTATTGGAAAATAAATTCACATATACTTTATATATTTAGTAATTCTGCTCAGTTATTCTGTTAGAATATGACCTTTAAAAGTAAAATACAGAAAATAACCAATCAATTTGAAAAAAAAAATTAATAATAATAATAATTTCACTTGTCAGAATTCCATACTCTAACAGCAATTCGAAACCGGAAATAATGCATACCCTAAACAAAACGGTGCATGGACTTTCCCACCAAGGTTGGGCAACAGTGGGAAAGAATTAATACAGAGAACCAATCGGATACTAAAGTAAATTAAGTAGTCCACTAGCTTTTCTGATTATTTACAGAAATATCTTTCAACTCCTATGTTTTGTGGTGTGAATATATGTTAGCCACAGTAACCTATAATGAAAAAGTGAAATGTCTTTTCAGACTTGTGTTTGTGTTCTGTGAATATATGTTAATCAACAATTTGGAATATTCAGAAACCCTAGATAGTACCAAGATGTTCCCATTCTGGAAAGAAATGTAAGTTTTTTTTTTTTAACTTGAACATAACAATTGATAATTGTAATACAATAATCACTGTTCATATGTTTTTTGGTAAGCATAATTCTAATACTGAATAGTTTTTTTTTTTCATGAGACTAATCATAGGATACATATCAAATTACCAACATGGATATATTAGCGACTTTCATGTCTGATGTGTGTGTGTGTGATTAAGGACACCAGTATATAATTAATTATTCAGAAAATCTAATCACACCCGCCATCACGACATACTCTAAGAATTCCCACGGACGACAATGACGGATGTGTGTCACCCTGGGAAAATTCCAAGATATCTTATCTCAAAAACATCGCCCACAATTCTATAGCCAAACCAAAACACCACGTGATGTTTCTGACAGAAGGGGGGGGGGGGGGCAGCGAAATTCCAAACATTCCAAAATCAATATCAATAACAACAAACATTCAAGTCACGATTCCTTATCTTATCTTGATCTTGATCTGGTCAGAAGTGTCCACCAATCACGGCACGATTCCTTATCTCTAATATATCTCCCTTTTCCATTCAAAACAACAACCTCACTTATTTACAAATAACAAAAGATGTCACTTATCTACTTCTGAAAACAACCCACCCACGACACGATTCCTTATCTTATCTTGATCTTCATCTTGTCACTAGTGCACCACCAATCACAACACGAATCGTTATCTCTACCATCACCCATAATTCCATACGCGAACGGAAACACAACAAATGAAGCCATTGACACATGCCCACAGGGAAATTCCAAACGCATGACGTCGCACACAATGACGTCATCAACCAACACGTTACGATTCCTTATCTTGACCTTGATCTGGTCACCAGTGACTACACTACTCTTACTCTTTGGGTGTATTCGTCTGCATGTTTAGTTTTAGTTCTCGAGTAGAGAATATCACTGGCTTTTAATATTGTTAGGTATTTATAGTAATCCTTAACTGAAATTGTTTGTATATATTTCTCCTGATCAATATTAAGCTTTCTGGCATAATTAATACTTCCTCGTTTTTTATTATCATTATTATTAGAAGGGCATCTCCATAAAATTCAGACTCATTCCGGGAGACCGAATCATTTTGTCCAGCACTATCTAATATTTGCGCAATATCTACTATTCTTCGCTTTGAGATTTTCACAGTCATGGTACCCATAAAATGCTTTGAGCACCTGTTTCACTCTTTCAATTATCTTCACGAATATATCCCCCACTGCATTAAACCTTAAAGTTTTTAATTTGCTTGTACAAAGTTTTCTTTTTAATTTGCTTGTACAAAGTTTTCTTTTTCATTTGCTTACAAAGTAAATTATATCAAACAAAAAATTATAACCTTTTTTTTTTTTTTTTGGCCTTTACACGAAAACGAGCAAAAAAAAGTTTGCATGTTAAACGTTTTCCTGACCAGGCTATTTTTATATGGAAGTAGGTGACATTATTATTATTATTATTATTATCCGTGACACCTCCAAGGACAATTTGATGTGAAGTCATTTTCCTCCATATACAAGTAGCCTAGCGATGAAGATATTTCACACACATTTGTTTGCTAACATTTAAGTAAAATTTAACCAACAAAATCATTTTTGGTCTTCTATAATTTACTTCTTTTAGTGTGCTTTTCGCAAGCCATTTTGCAATGGAATTAGTTTAAAATAGATTGCAGTACTTCGATTGAATTAGTGCAAACAAATTGCACTACTTCAATTGTTGATTGACTTTACAAAGCAATTGTCTCGCCCAATATAAGCTAATGGCAGTCTTTTTTAATCTACCTGTTAGGTGCAATATTTGGACATTTGTCACAATAAATATATATTTCTTTACTGGAGTCTACTGCTACATTTACGTCACATGGGACCTCAGATATTAAGCGTTTGGCTTGATAATATTGGGGTTCTGGCCAAAAATGTATACTTCGTCTATTCATTGGACATCAAGAGATGCCGTAAGGTCACTCAGGTGCTCGGTGATGTGCGACGCCAGTCCTCGCCATCTATTCATGCTGTATGCTTTTTTCGAAGCTTACACTCTCTGAAGATCAGTCAATTCGAGACACAACACTCAACCATTCAGTTTACCCATTCCTCTTTTTCCAGGAAATTTACCTTCTATTATCCGAGAAGTCCTCCTTCTATCCTTTCAGTGTATCCAAAGCATTTTCAACTTTCTTTTGTAAATGACCTTAAAGAGAACATAAAGTTCCATCAGTCCTTCATCTTAAATAATTTACTTTTTTTAATATGTTTCAGACAAACCGTATTGCAATAGACGTAGAGGAAAAGGCTTGCATTACAGTACACTCATCCGTTTGTCTGCGTTTCATATATGCTCAACAGCCTTCTATAATATTATACCACTCCACCACAAAGTGTGATGATTACTTGTTTATTTAATAATAATAATAATAATAATAAAAAATAAAAAAAAACTTTCCTCGTCGTTATGGTTTTGAGACATCTGTTATGGACTATCGGTGGTCTAGATGGCGGTATTTCAAAGACGTTGCAGCCCTTTCTTCAGGTGGCCTAGTGCTATGGATACTGACATCTCTTCCACAAGGCTACACAGTCCTACTAGAGTCCAGTATTCTTGTCGATCTCAAGAATATTGGCTTCTAGTAGATCCCCCCCCCCCTACGAAGAACGCTGTCTGAGATTGAATCTATTTGCCGACTAGATGAACTTTTCTGAGCCTTTTTTCTTCTGGTTCCAGAGTTATCGATCTCTCGCATAGGCAAGCTGGTTTTTATTTTCTAAAATGCGGGTTTTCGTCCTTAAATTCAAGAAAATAGAATCTGTACAATTTCACATAATGTTATACTGAATTAGGATCACGTGATTCTAACAGTTTTTTTTACCTCTCTTCCCCAGATGGTGTTTATAATTAATGATTGTCTTGTACCAACTGTTTCTGATTAGCTACCAGTGGAGATTACACTGTTCCCTCACTCTTCAAAGATACGACTAAATGTCCTCGCCAACTCCCTACAGGGAATAAACGGTGTAAGCGGAAATAGCGGATACTTGTCTATTCGTAAAGCGGTTCCTTACAAGCGATGGTGTGCTGAATGCTAATCGTAAACGTTTGTTTGCATTATCTGTAGTGCGTTAATGTTTATTAAATCTCCAGTGGCCAATGGTGTACTAATGATGAACAACATCCGATTAAGAAAAGCAGACGAGACCTCTATTTCGTGGTCTCATCCCTAACGCGGTGTATTGTCTGAAATAGTGTAGATTGTACGGTCGCTTTTCTTGAGTTTTCAGGAAGAATCCTCCTCAATCTGCTATAACTAGTTAAGGCTAAAATTGCTTTGCCTACACCCTTAAGGAAATAAAAGGTGTTAACGGATTATTTATTTAATTTTTAACGATTGAATCCACTCTCTGACTCTAGTCCTTAGAGCCATATGTCAGAATTGGTCTGAATGGCTTCTTGTATGGATGTGTTTAAGTTCCGTGCTTAGCGTCTACGCAGGGGAATAATAGGTATTATTCCATTTGCTTCTGAGGCTCTCATGTTGTCATATTTGGTCTTGTACAAACATTATCGGTATTAGTCGTTAAGCAAAGACCCTTTTGAATGGGAGTGCTAAACATTACCAGTTCGCCCACTGGGATACTTTTCTTTTGAATAGCACTACATTGCCTTTGTTTGGATCACATAATCTCGCCACCTTTTCAATCATTGTTCGTTTTAGTTTCGAGATTTCATTTTGGAGTTTATCAGTTGCTAATGAAGATTGGAGGGATGGTATAAGTCCACTATTGCTAAACAAAGGGCCACTATGGTGGCAACTGTGTCTTTGATGCCACCACGTATATAGCAGAGAGCAGAAGTTATAGCAGGAATTTCTGGTGGATAATTGCTGTGAGTCTTGCGTCAGACGATTTGACTGACTTACTGCGTTTCACATGGCGTTTGTGATCTCTGATGTAGAATTTGGTGAGTTTAACCACTCATAACGGGAACTTGGCCTTCAGAAAAGTGAAAGAAGCCTTTTGTGCCATGTTTTGTCGAATTTGGAAACGTAGGAATATAGACCCTATGTGCTACTTCCAGCTGGATTCTGTACTGATCTTGTTTTTACTACTCCGAAAATTTGTTGTTAAATAGAGTGGTTCTTCCGAAATCCATATTACTCATCAGAAATTAGATTAAGTAATTTAGTGACTTTCTGCAAGCTTAATAGTATACTTCTCTCTGCTATTTTTCCTAGGCAGGAGAGCAAGTTGATTAAACAATTGTTTTGGGGAAATCGTGTCGCAGTTCTTGTCTTTAACGTCAAAACTTTGCATCCTGCTGGACATAGGAAAATCTTAATATTGTACTAATACTAGCAAAGTTGTCCTTTATATGGTTTTATGGAGCAGGATTTTAATAATTTTGTTTGTAATCTCATCTGGATCTAGTGATTTCCTATTCTAAAGATTGCTGATGATTTCACATAAATCAATGAGACATTCTTGTTGGAGGAGATTTTCGTAATCTGTGCATTTTAGAGTAGACCGTACTCTTGTGTTAACGTTCTGATGCAGTCTAGATCCGCGTAGGTGTAGTTTGGACAACACTCTTTCTCTATGCTATCAACAAAAACTTCAACTTTGTCTGTATCACAGTAAATCTGACCACATTTGCTGGGATTGGTCAGAGAGATTTACAGTTTGTGAGAATACCTTCGGTCATGTTTAAGATAAGATGTCTGCTCTTGTGCACTCAGTGATTGAAGTTTTGTCTCCCATTATTGAATTCCATGGGTTTTAAACGTAAACACAATTTCGTAATTAGGACTGTTAAGCGCTTGTTTGTTTTCTGCAAAAGGTAGATTTTTTTCTGTGGTAATGGTGCAGGATCTGTTTTCAGGAAAAGATTTTAATATCTTCCCGAATTCGGATAGAATTGGTATACACAACATTGGCTGTGGTAACTGTAAATGCAGTTATTTGCTTTTCAAGCTAAGAATTGAGTCGTCAGTGTTTTCCTATAAGTCGATGGTTGAAATTAAACTAACAGATTCGGGTAGCATGACTATTTTGTCCAGCTAAATGTTAAGAGCCGCTCTGAGATATTTTCATGTTGTGAACCAGTTGGAGTAGCACTGCGTTCTAGTCAGAGCTGAGGTGTCTGTCACATCTGTTTGGTTCAGGTGCACGATATTTTTGTAGTATTGCTATGCCAATGACATCAAGAAGTCTTGACACACCGTAGTACATGAATTATGGGTGAATCACAAGGTTTTCGGATGCAACAAAATTGTTTAGAATTCCACCATTTCGGTTTGTAGTTCTGCTTTTCCAAGCTTTGCACTTGGTGTTTATGGGCACCACTGTTGGCAGTGATTGATTTGTGTTAATCATCTAGTAACTGTTTGGAGAAAGTTATATACAGAGCGTATTTCACAGGACCTGCATTTCGAATTTGACCTCCAACCCGTTATTTATAAGTTGGCAGTAAAGGGACTAACAATTTCAATACATTCCATACTGTGCATAACAAATATGGCTCTGCCTTCCGTGGGCCTATGATTTCAGCGAAGAGCATATTTTTGAGCCTTGAGTTTTCGGCTGATTTTTCATTTAAAAGAAACACGTCTGCATTACAGCGTATTGCCAATTCTTGTAGTTCATTTTATTTCCTAGACCGTTGGTGGTTCAAGACACAATGTAAAGAGTTTGTTTTATACCTTTACTCACCATCAACTAGTGATATAAGGACTCGGTACGTATGTCTCCCATTGATGTGTTCGTAAAAAAATGGTTGTGATAGGCTTTGCTGTATACGATTATTATCTCGCCCAAATTAGCTGTTACGATTGCAGCTTCTATGGATATGTGCAGCACCAGGGTTATGCTTTTTCTGGTCATTTTGATGCCATCACCTGCCTATACGAGACTCGTACTTGCCTGTGTGGTTTGATTTGCCATTGGACAAATTATCAGCATTTCCTATGGGCGCCCTTGCAGTTTTTGTTGGTGGGGATGTTTGGTTTACTTCTGCTGGTTTTTGGGTGACCAAATATCGCTTGCACTCTCTATATTGGTGGAATGTAGTCATTCGCAATTTTAGCATTTAGCTGGCTCTGTTTTTGATATTTTTGAGGTACGCGTTGCCAAAGTCCAAAATTCTAATATGGTTGTCCATTATATTTCATCTCGTGCTGCCTTAGTGGTCGTGCAGAATAAATAGATCCGCGTTAAGTGCTTAGAGGGTACTGTTCGAGAAGTATGTTACAGTCTCCAACAAAAGCCAGTGATATTGTGATCAAGGAATACAGAAGGTATAGGATTTAATTTAGAGGAGAATTTTATATAGGTACATGGAATGAGTTCTACAGATGAGTGCTCATGGCATTGTCTGTAAAGAAATGGAGAGGTATAACATTGACATAATGGGAATTACAGGGAAAGGTAGAATGGAAAAGGTCCCCTAAATGACTGTGGTATAGATATCAGCTAGTAAGAGCCAAAAATAAGACTAAGACTCCGAAATCTTCTATGTCAGGCACGCCCCACTAGACTGGATATCAGAGTATTCACTAATAGATTCAGAGAAGAAACATGAATTCATTTGGATGATATTTTGGAGACTGCTGAGGAGAAGTCAACTGAAATGCTTTGGGAAGGAGTCAGGTTCTAATACGGTATACAGCTAAGAGTATCTCAGCCCAGTAAGAAGACCAAGAGATCCATGAATGTCAGACTCAACATGGCTCTAATAGAAAGAAGATGGCTGGAGAAACAAAGAGACACAGGGATTGAAGAATATAAGAGATTGCATAAAGAAGTCAGAAGGGCCCTGAGGCAGGACAAGGAAACGTTTTATACTAATAAATGTGAAGAGATAGAGTTCCAGATAAAGAGGAACAATTACAAAATGTTGTTTTGTGTTTATCATGAACTAAAGCACAAGATTAAACCCAAATCGAATGCCAACAAAGATAGGTATGGAAGAATAGGAAATAGGGAACTGTACAAAGGAGTGGATGAGAAAAATTTGCAAGAGCCTTTTCATCAAGAAAATTTTGATTTGAAACTTCCTCCACTTAAGAATCAGGTTAAAAGAGCCGGTAAATAGTTAATAGCAATAAGGAAACAGGTGCCGATGAAATTCAATCAGACTTAAAGCTACAGTTAAAGTGTTCCATAGATTGATTACAAGAAGGATACAGCATGACCTAGACACTGGAAGATGTCGGATTTCATACTACTACATACAAAGGGAGATATGATAGATCGCAAGAACTATAGAACCTATTAGTTTTATCTCTCACGGAAGCAACCTTTGATTAAACGTTAATTGAAGGATTTAGAACAAAGTCGAGGCAGAGATTCCTGAAAAAAAGCAGGTTTTACGAAAGGTAAGGCCAGATATTAGATACTTTACCTTAAACCGATGATAGAAAAATTATAAAGAATTTAGACTCCATATGGTAATGTGTTTCATAGACTACTCTAAAGCTTTTGACCGTGTCCAGCATGTGAAACTGTCAGAAGTAGTATAAAGAATGGGCAGAGCCATCGCCAGATTAGATCGCGCTCTGAGACAAACAATTAAATATCACTCCTGATGGATTATAAGTTAAAAATGTAAGAAAATCTCCAAAGTAATTAACATAATAATATTAATTAAATGTTTCCTCTACCGGGATGTCGCACAATAAAATTGTTTATATACTCTTCTAACTTTAAATTATAAGCTATGCCCGCCTCTATCGATATAGTTGCTAGACCAACCAATCTTTCTTGGATCATTGCTATACGAATCTCTAATCAGTTCAAGCTTCCAAAAACTTCTTTCGGCACTTGCTACGCTAACACAGGAATTGTTAGCGTAGCGACAGTGCCTACTGCAATATGGCTGAACGAAAACCCTTATTAAGCAGCGCCTTGAGGCAGGCTGCCTCTATGCTACACCCTATCGACGGTACTGACAATAGGCCTTCAACAGATACCATCAGATTAACAGTAAATAATAGTTGTAAAGTGAGCAAGAATCCACAACAGGTGTTTAATTAGCCAGTTGGTTTCTGATTTGTAAGGGATTTAGCAAGGATGCCTAATTACTCCTCAACTGTTTAGCATCTATGCTGAGAACATCATGCTGGCAGAATTGAATGAGCTTAAGAAAGGAATTAGAATAGTTAGGATAATTCAAAATTAAGTGGATATTGAATACCACATTATTTCTTAGCCGAATAAGAAACTCAAAGATAGGAAATTTAATCAAAGAGTTTCATGCTGAATAGAAAACTATATAAAGTTCGAAGAGACCAAGCGTAAGCCAAAACCTAGTAGTGCAATGATGGGCAACTCGTAGTAAAGGTGGAGTAAGTCCCAATCACTGTCTTTAGTATTTACCCATAATGTAAAACACAACTAATAGGAGATGTATTATTGTTCTACATTATGAGAGAAGGTCACTACCCAGACCGGTTTCGATCTTTTTTGAGGTGGCTGAGAGTAAAGAAAAAAACCCATCACCGGCCTACTGAAAAATAAGAGGTCAGAGTGCCCCCAAAGGGAAGGAAAATAGGGATAAGGAAGTGACAAAGAGGTTGATGTGGGATGCTGAGGGGAAGGGAGAGGGGAGGGTGTGAAGAGAGGAAGCAGAATAGGATGGGAACGGCGGGTGAGGAGGTGGGGTAGGGAAGAAGAAGAAAATAGGCTTCAGCTCATTATTCTCATCTTGCTAGCTTAAAGCTATCAGATGATATCTCTTCACCTGCCTATAAGGTGTGCTTCAAAAGATCGAAAGGACCACGGAGGCAACCGCTGCCCAGGTGACCCGCCCTTCAGTGAAGCCCGTCTCGAGTACGATTGCACTGCCTGGGTTCTTCGTCCGAGTTAGCTCCATGGGAGACTCATGGAAGTAACTCGAGGATCAAAATATACCTCATAGTGAACGCAAAGAACAGAAACATGGCTAAGAGTGGAGATGCTACTGCTGCGGATAGAAATGTTAAAGCAGCAGCAACAAACGGGAACTTGACGGTGTTATTTCTGTTAGTACACAGGATAGGAAGTGAACACCACTTGTTGTTAAATCTGGTGTCACCCAAAGTCTCTCTCTCGAGATGTAAAATCCTCCTTAAGTAACCATAGAACATGTAGAGGACGATCCGAGAGATATCCAACAGACTGGGAGGATTAGCATAGTTGGATTTTTTTTACCTTCGAGATGTAATACTTTAGTTCATTGATGATGAATATTAGTAACTTCTGCCTGTTGTTGCTGGTGGAGTGAACTGCAGCAAACTCACTTGCTCCTGCAGTAGGAGGGGGATGCAGAGCAAGTCGCTTAGACTCCTCCAGATGAAGATTCAAATGGGACACACGTAGAAAGAGTGCTCAACGGTGTCCGGGATAGGCAGAAGTCACATAGGGGTTCCAGTTGTTGTTGAACCACCACCTATTCACGTTGACTGGAAGGTGTAAATAGGCTATCCTCCAAGCCAGATCCTTTCTAGATGGGTAACCTCGATGTTTACAGAGGTGGCCGAAGAGGATGTCGTTGTTATTGGTCCCTAGATCTGGAACGTTGGTATAAGGATGGTCGTACCACATCTTGCTGTTTGGGATCCTGGCAGTGTTGACACCCGATGAGCAGAGTTGTTGTACTAGCTGGAAAAGTCTGTTGAAGGCCCCAAGAACAATATTCGCCTTTGGACCCTGGTGGCCTGGAATCCCAAAAAGGGGAAGCTTAAAACGTAAAAAATACCGCACAGGATTACTGCAGGGATGGTTGGTCTGCAGTATCCTGCTAAGATGGAATGCGGTATTGCTTAGGTATTTGATGTTAATGATCGGGAGACCGAATCCTCCCCCCCCCCCCAGGTTCTCCTGAAGTTGAAAGATCTTGGTGTCATCCTCCTGGCATAGACTCCTCCAGATGAATATGAAAATGGGACATGCGTAGAAAGCGTGCTTTCTACGCGTGTACTACGCTTTACAGGAAACCCCTGAAGTTCTTGTGGGGTTTCCTGTAAAACTTGTATGTAAAGCTTGCCGCCACGTGTAGCAAGAATCTCCCCTTGCTATGCACGTTACATTGGTCAAAGCTGCAACTACAATGTGTCCAAACACATAAGGAGAAAGAGCCGCTGATGAAATCCCCGTCAGCGTACAGATCTGTGCATGAGTGTTTTTGGTTCGTGTAGAACAAAGGAACAAAGCCCGCCATCAGAGGAGGTACAGTGAACAGATCAGAATACCTAGTCAAAGCAAGAACGGTAAGCGAAGATTTTCTTATACCATTGTAGGATTAAAGTATCCGTGGAATAGAGAAACAGAAATTAAGAACACACGCCATTTACATGTTGTGCCACAAGAACAGTCTGCAATTTGGACACTGGTGTCTACTGTTAAGAAGAAAACATATTAGGCTCCAGCCGAAACAGGAGGCCGAGCTCCGAACTGTTTAAGTGATTTAAGAAAAGTAATGTCATATGATCAGAAAGTAGTTAAGTGTTAACAGATATTTTGGGGGAAGAGAATTAAGTAGAAATAAGTACCATTGTCCTAGAGAATTACATGTCAGATTTATTGAATTGTCTAGTGTTTATATGTTATGTTTCATGCATGATATTATCAGGTAACTTAATTGTGAGAGTCTGAGGATAAATATATGTACAGAAGTGAGGAATTTATGCCCAGTAAGAGATCATAGTGCAGAAGTTTAAATGTGTTTAATTAAATAAGGGGAAACCAGACTCTTTTAAGGTTAAGAATTTAAATAACATGTATACTTGTCTTTGTGAAATAATAAATGTGTTTCTTTTTACATAATCAATTGAGTTTGTCATATCTTCTGTGGATTTGAATTACCGTTTGGAAAATTTCGTACCACGCATTTAAAGGGGAAACCAATAGTGATATGAGAATAGGGACCATGACTGCATATATCTTGATCCTTACAATTTTCTTTAAGTATTTTAGATAATGTATCAGAGTTTAGTTGCCGGCTGGCGCAGTCTTTAATCTGTACAAATTTGTCGGCAACCGGAAGTCTGATAGTAAGAGATACAAACTTAAAGCTAAAGAAAGTAAAGGCAATTAAAGATAAAACCACTCAAAAAAAGGGGATATAACACTTTGGAGTTATCCGTGGTGAGCAGTATTGGAATCCCTATCACAGCACGTGAGCTGTTGACTGGCAGCAAACGGAGGGGACAGCTTTGTTTGACCCCTTCTCTGGAGGTTAGTGGGGTCAGAAAGGTGTCCATGGACGAGGAGGCAGGTGGAGCTCTTCATATAGCTTCCTCTGATGATGGAAAGCAGTCCACTGCTCACCACGACTTTTGGGAGATGTTGAACATAAAGGAGTGCCGGACGCTGTCGAACGCTCGGTTGAGATTGATGGTCAACAGTGCCATTGAGCACTTCTTAAGGTTGACCAGACGTGTCAGTTCTCGGATGAAGATGAGATTAAACTCCATCGATCGGCCAGGAACACCATACACTTGTGTGATGTTGATGATCTACCTCATCCCCGGCTTCAGTCTGTCATTGAGAACACCGGCCAGTATCTTGTAGTCGGTGTTTGACAGACTGATTGGCCTCTGATTTTTGATGTTGGCTGGAACCCTGTTGGCTTTGGGGATGAATACTGTATGGCATTTCACGAATTCTCGCGGCACTTTCCCTGTGTTGAGAAAGTTGTTAAATAGTGCCTCGAGAATGGGGAGGATGTAATCCCAGGTTTCTCGATAGAGTTCTGTGCTTAGTCCGTCTGGCCCAGGAGCTTTCTTCGTATGGCACTGCTTGAAGGCAGATGTTATTTCGGCCACAGTGATTCTTCTGTTTGCTCCTGTCGAAAATTGATATAGCGCCTGTTGTAGAAAGCAGCCAATTGCCGGTCTTCAGAGCGGAGGTGGAGTCGGATCTTGGTGTTCGTTTCTTCCAACTGCTTCTCTCTCTCCGCATTAATGTCGAGATTGATGTAACGGATGGCATTGTGAGATGGAAAGCCTTGGCGTTGGCTGCCACCACGAACCAGCTTCTTTCCTTGTATAGATCACGAAGCCGAGATCTTCTGAGGAAGGCACGTTTTTGGCCCCGTTTGATCAAGTTTTCTTTGATGTTGTTTTTTTATTGTGCGCACGTGTCCCAGTCCAATCCAGTGTTTCTTCAAGTGGAGCACAGTTGGCGAAGCTTGGCCGAGAACAGGGACGGGAAGTCTGATGGAAACTTCCAGTGACCCGAACCAACTTCTACTGCTGCTAATGGATGATACGTGTGCACAATCATTTTGTGGTCCAGATGGTATAATTAATTTGAACGTGCCTTATAGCATTGAGCCGTATTGGTACACGGCTCAACCGTGTGCCATTGTATTGGCACACAGTTAAGCCGTGTGCCAATACATTGGCTTGTCCACGTATAATCCCGACATAGTAGTTGTGAGCCCTCCAGATGTCTGTGAGCTGGAGATTCCTGAGGTTAATTCCCAGTTGCCTGTAGCCAGCAGTACCTGTGTTGGGATTACCCACTACTTTGTCGTATGCTGGGACGCCACGCAGTTGAAGTCCCCCCCATTAGGATGTGTGATGGGCGCCATATAAGTAAGTATAAAGCGAACTGGAAGAATGTCGATCTTGATGTTAGATCTGACCGGGGCATAGATCTTAATGTACTTAGTGGTAGAGGCCCGGTACGTTTAGTCGATGGCGAGAACTCTCCCTTCTGCGTCCCTCTAGATGTTATTGAAGGCTGCCGGGAGGGGGGGGGGATAACATAAGTACCCCGACCCCAGCGCTGTTTCTGTTGCACAACCTTCAAAACGATGTTATAGGGCACTTATGGCATAGTTCCTGCATGTCCTTGTAATGGAAAAAGTGAGTTTCCTGCAGGAACAAAAGCCGGATGCTGAACGCTAGCATTAGCTTCCATACCGACTCTTGTTTAAATGGTGAACGGAGCCCTCTGATGTTCAGACAGGCAACACAAAAAGGGGTGATGGCGGCAAAATGATGTTTTACGTTGTTGTACCCGGCCTAGTTCCTTGTTTCTCAATTGCTTGACATATTCGATGAAGGCTTCAATTTGTGGGGGGGGGGGAAGGAAGAATATCCATCACCCTGCAGACCACCTTCCAGTTCTGCACACGAGCTCGAGAAGATTTCGAACTCGTGACGACTGTTTTTGAACTTGAAGCTTGTTAGTTTGTTGTCCACTATTTGGTGGTCATAGCAATTGAACTGGGAGCCGGTGCATTTGCTTATTTTGGATTTAATGCTCTCCTATTGGTGAAGAGGGGTTTCCACTTCCATTTCGGACACAGATGTTGTTGAGTCCGTGTTTCATTTGGAGGGGCTTCGGTGTTTTTTTCCATTTTAGGGGAAGCCTGCTCCTTCCTCTTCTTAGAAGGTTCTGTGAGAGGTGGAAGTTGATGTTGCCCCTCCTCTGTCTTCTTTTCTTCTGCAGGGGAGATGCTGACTAGTGCTGGGGCGGTCTTAGAAGCGGCTACAGGCGAAGCCTCCTACGATGTTGTTGAGGGGAGGGTAGGTGGTGGAATGATATCCTTAGTTTCATCTGCACCTTCGGTTGTTCGTAGTTCTACTGTCGATGGTAGTGGTACGGCGGAAATGAACGAGGGGTGAGACTGTTTCCTGAGCTGATGTTGTTGCTGGGGCGAAAAGCAGTTTCTTATGCTATTGATGCCTCAGGACGCGTCTTAATTTTCAATAGAACTGTCTGTGAAAATGTTTTCTCCCAGCTGGTGTTGGGGAGTACCGGAAATTCACCTGCGTCTTGCGCAGGCTGCGGCTTCAGAGGTTCGATCGGCAACCTTGGCCGCTCTGCGAATGTGAGCAGAGGACACGATGTTATTTTGTGCTGCAGCACTATCGGTAGGAGTGTGGGCACTGTGTGGAAAAGTGCCCAACGCACTCGCAGTTATTTGGCTCGGGGGCAGTCACTTCCCAGATGTTCTACGGAGCCACATCGCAGGCACTGTCTTTGTACTCCAGGATAATTTACCATGACACGCGACGTGCCGATGGTAACGGGGTTGGGCACTGCCTGTATCATGTCCATGGTAAAGGTGACTTCGCCGGAGTAACAAGCGGTGTCGTCCTTTGAGAGGCTCTTCTTTATGTTCTCACTTTCCCCCCACTTCTGAAAGTTTGCACCAGCACGTCGTCACCAGCTTCTAGATACTCCATAGGGAAGTGGTGGATCTTAAGTTGACGTAATTGAACCCCACCATAGTTGGGGTCACCTGCTTCCCTTGGATGGGGAACCCCCTAGAAGTTTATCTCTCGAAGCTAGGTTCTTTATAACAATACGGATTCGTCCTCCTCCATGTGGGGTGAAAGAGTAGATGTTGGAAACTACTATTAGCTCCATGAGCAGTTTTGTTAAGAATCTGGGTTCCTCCAGCCCTGGAATCTCCACTCCTAAGGTCAGGGTTCTGGGAGGGGGGGAAGGTAATCACTCGGCGCATGACTGATCTCTGTGTTCTAAAAAAATGAAAACAAAAATAAGGGTCCTAAGACTCTGAAAAGATCCAGTAGTGCGTCGAACGCACTACCAGCAAGTTAGTAACGTCAGTACCAAAAATACAAAAACGTGAGTACAACAATATGAGTAACAAATATTATTAACAAATACGACAAAAGAGCAAACACTGAATAAGGGATGCGAAAGGGTAAAGCAAACTCATCATCGGCCTATTTAAAAAAAGGGAACAGAGTGTCATAAAAAGTAGGTTGGGGGAGTGATAGTGAGGTTGAGGTGGGGAATAAGGGGAGGGGTATTGGAATAGGAGAGGTAAGGAATGGGATGGGAGCGGGCGGGTGGGTGGGTAGGTGGGGAAGAGGGGAGAAGAATAAAATAGGCTCGGCTCATAATATGCATCTTGCTAGCTCAATGTTATCAGATGATAAACTCTTTTCACAGCTCCTCAGGGTCTGGGTCTGATGGAAGTGACACCGAAGGCTACCAGTGCACAGGAGATCCGCCCCTTCAGGGCAAACCGCCTCGAGTAGGCCTTCGCTGCTGAGTTTTCCTCCGAGTTACCTCCATGGGAGACCATGGAACCAATAAGAACGCATGTAGGACCCAAAGACCAGAAATCAATCTAGGAGTGGATATGCTGCTTCAGATGGAGGTGTTACAGCAGCAGCAAACAAAATTTGATGGTGTTATTTCTGTTAGTACAGAGGATGGGAGGTTTACACCACTCGATGTTAAATCTGTCGTCACCCAAAGCCTCTCTCTCTCTCTCTCTCTAGATGTAGAAATTGTCTTAGGGAGCTATAGAATTATAGAAGACTATTCGAGAGAGCTGAAACAGACCGGGTACCCAGGTACCAAGTCTGTTTCAGCTCTCGGTACCCAGGTGATCCACCCCTTCAGGGAAAACCGCCTCGGGTAGGCCTTCGCTGCTGGGTTTTCCTCCCAGTTATCTCCATGGGAGACCATGGAACCAATAAGAACGCATGTAGGACACAAAGACCAGAAATCAATCTAGGAGTGGATATGCTGCTGCAGATGGACGTGTTACAGCAGCAGCAAACAAAATTTGATGGTGTTATTTCTGTTAGCACAGAGGATTGGAGGTTTACACCACTCGAAGTTAAATCTGTCGTCACCCAAAGCCTCTCTCTCTCTCTCTCTCTAGATGTAGAAATTGTCTTAGGGAGCTATAGAATTATAGAAGACTATTCGAGAGAGCTGAAACAGACTGGGAGAATTAGCATTAGTAGAAATTTTTTTTTACCTTCTAGATGTGGTATTTCAACTCGTTGATGAAAAATAACTGTAACGTCTGCCTGTTGTTGAATGATGGAGAAATCCGCACGAAGATGATTTGTTTCAGCAGTAGGAGGGGAATGCAGAGCACGTAGCTTAGCCGCCTCCAGATGATGATGGATATAGGCCGCTAGTAAAAGGCGCACTCTACGGTGTCCAGGTTCTGACAGAAGTCACAGTGGCGATTTCTGTTGATCTGATACCACCAGATGTTTATGTTGACTGGAAGGTCTCCACGCCAGGTCCTTTTGCGATGTTAGCAATGTGCTGGTAGGCTGGGCCCAAGATGGTCTTGATCACGGTGGACTGTAGGAGAGCGACAGTTGTTTGACCAGTCCTTGAGACTCTCAACGGTCTTGGCTATAAGGCTTTGAACGTCGAGTACAGGCTGTGCTACAAATGGGTCTCCCAGGATAGTCAGGGGGGTCTTGAGTGGGGACAAGACCCATAGGAATGTTGTTTGGGTCCCACGCTCCATACATCTTGATCTTGGTTTTGTCGGGGCTTGATGTTAGCCCGGACACTTTGAATTCTTCTAAGATGTTGAAGAGGCTCCGTATGGAGTCGTTGTCCCTGAGGGTTCACACCACGTAGTCCGCGTTGGCTAGGACTTTGGAGTGATCCGTGGTGAGTGGCAGAGGAATCTCTCTGACAGCAGGGCAGTTGTTAATTGCCTATAGGAATGGTTTGAGGACTAGTGTGAAAAGCGGCGGACTGAGGGGACAATCTTGTGTGACCCCTTTCTTGATGTTGATGGGGTCCAAAAGGTGTCCGTTGATAGGGAGGCAGGTGGAGCTGTTGTTGTAACCTCCTCTATGAAAGAAAGAACTCCACTGCTGACTCTGACTTTCTGCAGGATGTTAAACAGAAAGGAGTTACGGACACTGTTGAACACTCGGTTCAGATCGATGGAAAGCAATGCCATGGAATACCTTTTGATGTTGACCAGACGTAACAGTTCCCTGAGAAGGAAAACCTTAAACTCTGTCGATCGGCCAGGAACACCATATACTTGATATGCTGTTCCTGTTGATGATGTACCTCATCCCTACTTTCAGTCTGTCGTTGAGAACACGGGCGATGATCTTGTAGTCCGTGTTCTACAGACCGATGGGTCTCCAATTCTTGATGCAAGTTGGATCCCCGTTGGCCTTCGGGATGAAGGCAGTATGGCATTCCACAAATTCTAGCAGCACATTTCCCGTGATAAGGAAGGTGTGATAGAGTCCCACAAGAATGGGGAGGATGAAATCCCAGGCTTCACAATAAAGTTCCGTTCCAAGACCGTCTGGCGCAGGCGCTTTGTTGTTCCGACATTGCTTGAAGGCTGGTGTTATTTCGGCCACCGTTATAGGTTGAACCAACCCTGCTTAGATGTATGCAGGGAAGAAGCAAATATTACAACAATAATAATCCTGCGGGGTGGGATGTCATCGTGGTAGAGTTTGGTGTAATACCTTCTGAAGGCGTCCATCATGTCAGGTGTGGTGATGTAAACACACCCTTCTTCGTTGATGGTGATGATGGTTTGCTCCTATCGGAAATTGACATAACGCCTGTTGTAGAATGCGGCAGTTTGCCTATCTTCCAAGCGCTGGTGGAGTCTGATCTTCGTGTTCTTCTCTTCAACCTGTTTCTTCTTCTCCATATCAATGTCGAGATTAATGTTGCAGATGGCATTTCGACATGGAAAGCCTTGGCATTGGCTGGCCACGAACCAGCTTCGCTCCCTCTAGAGATCCTGTAGCCGAGATCTTTGATGGAAGGCACGTTCTTGGCTCATTTGATCATATTTTCTTTAGTGACAGATTTAAGCTGTACCCATATGTCCCAGTGCCAGCCAGCAGTGCTCCAGGTGGAGCACAGTTCGTGAAGCTTGCCAAGAACAGGGACGGGAAGTCTGTTGGTAACTTCCATGGGCCTGGACCAACTTCTACTGTTTCTAGGTGATGGTACCTGAGCACAACAAGTTTATGGTCATTGATGGTGTTTCTGGTGTCGAAGTGCAGTGGTCGAGCCATGGGCCGACTCCTTGGCCTATCCAGGTGTAATCGCAACAGTAAAGGTTGTGAGCACTCCAGATTTCAGTGAGCTGGAGATTCCTTAGATGAACTTCCAGTTACCTGTAACCAGCAATGCGTGTGTGGGGATTTCCCCCTACTTTGTCCCAGGTGGGTCCACCACGCAATTGAAGACACCTGAATCTATGACGCCCATCATGTCGTCTTGATGAGATAGTTCAACTGCGTGGCAAACCCGGCCTGGGACAAAGGAACTGGAACAAGTGACTGGAAGAATCTACTTCTTGTTGTTGAATCTGCAGGGGCGTAGATGTTAATGTATCTGGTGGTACAGTTCCGGTACTTCCAGTCAATGGCGAGAACTCTCCCTTCTGCATTCCTCTGGATGTTTTGGAAGGCGTCGAGGAGAGGGGCCAACATAAGTACACCTATCACGGCGACTGTCGCCAAAGCTCCAATGTGATGTCAAGGGGTACTTTTGGTTCAGTTCCAGCATGTTCTTGTAACGAAGAAGTGTGTCTCTTGTAGGAACAACAGCCGGATGTTAAAGGCTAGCATTAGTTTCCACAACTCCTCTTGTTTAGGTGGTGAGCGATGTCAAGTGAGGCAACACAGGAGGGTGCGGCGTTATAGTGTTGAAAGATGTTACACTAGGCCAAGATCTTTAATCTTCAGCTGTTTAACATAGTCGATTAAAGAGTCGTCCAAACGTAGGCGGAAGGCAGAATATCCAGCCCCTGCAGACTTGCTTCCAGCTTCGAGCACGAGCTCGAGAGAAACTCGAAATCGTGACGGCTGTTTTTTTATCTTGATGCTGGTGATTTTGTTGTTAGTCGTCTTGTAGTCACAGCCGTTAAACTGCGAGCCAGTATATTTTTTTTATTTTGTAATGTACACTTTCGAATTTGTGAGGAGGGTTTTCCACTCCCATTTCTTATTCTGATGGTGTTTCTTGTTTTCTGGAATGGGTTCTATGCTTGTTTTCCTTTTTATTAGGAGAAGCCTCTTCCCTCCGTTTTTTTAGTGGTTCCTTTGGAGGTGGAAGCTGTTCTTCCCCCTCCTCCATTTTGGTTTCCTGTCCAGGGGGAACGCTGGCTACAGTGGGGGCGGTCTTGTGGACGTCTTCAACAGATGAAGTCTCCTCTGATGTTATTGTGAGGTTGGTCGCTGGTGTTGTGCAGATCTTATCTTCTTCTGTTGCCTCAGCTGTTGGTTCCTCTTCCATAGATGGTGGTGGTAGAGCGGAAGTAGCTGATGGGAGGGGAACACTATCTTCAGCCGATGTTGTGGCCGTGGTTAAAACAGTTTCTTCCGCCGATGTTATGGCTAAGGACGAAACTGTTCCTTCCGCCGACGTTGTGGCTGAGGGGAGCTTTTAATTTTCCCTAGGACTACCTGCACAAAAGATTTCTCCCCGCTGGTGGTGGGTAGTTCCGAAAATTCACCAGCGTCTCTTGCAGGCTGCGGATTGAGCGGTTCAATTGGTGACCCCCCCTCTCTCTCCGAACGTGCGCAGAGGACAGGATGTGATTTTGTGGTCGCTGTTGTTGCACTTTCGGCAGGGGTGCGGCCACTGGCAGGAGATGTGACGACTCCGACGCAATTGAAGCACTTGACTCGAGGACAGTCACTGCCTAGATGTTCGATCGAGCGGAAGAAACTGTTTTAACCACGGCCACAACATCGGCTGAAGTTAGTGTTCCCCTCCCCTCAGCTAATTCCGCACTATAACCACCATCTCTGGAAGAGGAACCAACAGCTGAGGCAACAGAAGAAGATAAGGTCTGCACAACACCAGCGACCAACCCCTCAATAACATCAGAGGAGACTTCGTCTGTTGAAGATGTCCACATGACCTCCCCCACTGTAGCCAGCGTTCCCCCTGCACAGGAAACCAAAATGGACGAGGGGGGAAGAACAGCTTCCACCACCAAAGGAACCACTAAAAAAAAAAAAAACGGAGGGAAAAGGCTTTTCCTAAGAAAAAGGAAAAGAAGCACAGACGTGATTCCAGAAAACAAGAAACAAAATCAGAATAAGAAATAGAGGTGGAAACCCCTTCGCAGAAATTCGAAAGTGTAAATTACAAAATAAAAAATACACTGGCTCGCAGTTTAACGGCTGTGACTACAAGACGGCTAACAACAAAATCACCAGCTTCAAGATAAAACACAGCCGTCACGAATTCGAGGTTCTCTCGAGCTCGTGCTGGAAGCTGGAATCCAGTCTGCAGGGGACTGGATATTCTGTCTCCACCCCTAGGTTTGGACCCTTTAATCGACTATGTTAAACAGCTGAAGATTAAAGATCTGCGCCGAGTGTAACATCTTTCAACACTTTAATGCCGCCACCAAGCTTCTGCGTTGCCTCGCTTAACATCAGAGGGCTCTGGTCACCACCTAAACAAGAGGAGGTGTGGAAACTAATGCTAGCCTTTAGCATTCTGCTCTTGTTCCTTCAAGAGACACACTTCATCCGCTACAAGGGCATACAGGAAGTGAGCCAAAAGTACCCCCCTTGACATCATATTAAAGCTTAGGCAACATTCACCGCTCCGGGATTGGGGTAATTATGCTAGCCCCCCGCCTCCTCGTAGCCTTCCATAACATCCAGAGGGATGCATAAGGGAGAGTTCTCGCCATTGACTAGAAGTACCGGGGCTGTACCACCAGGTACATTAACATCTACGCCCTGGCAGATTCAACAACAAGAAGTAGATTCTTCCAGTCACTTGACACCAACATCTATTGCGCCCATCACGTCATCTTGATGGGAGACTTCAACTGCGTGGCGAACCCGGCCTGGGACAATCTAGGAGGAAATCCCCACACAAGCACTGCTGGTTACAGGCAACTAGAACTTCATATAAGGAATCTCCAGCTCACTGACATCTGGAGTGCTCACAACCCCTGATGTCGGGATTACACCTGGACAGGCCAAGGAGTTGGCACAAGACTCGACTGCTTCTATTTTCTGAGTTTTTTTCTGTGTTTACAGAGATGAGACCATAAGACACGTCAACATCAGAAACACCATCACGGACCACAAACTTGCCATGCTCACGTATCATCACCTAGAAACAGTAGATGTTGGTCCGAGCCTCTGGAAGTTGAAAGTTACCACCAGATTTCCCGCCCCTGTTCTCGGCCAAGCTTCGCCAACTGTGCTCCACCTGGAGCACCGCTGGCTGGGACTGGGACAGGTGGGCACAACTTAAATCTGTCATCAAAGATAACATGATCAAATGGGGCCAAGAACGTGCCTTCCATCAAAGATCTCATCTCCCGAATCTCTAAGGATCGAAGCTGGTTCGTAACTTGCCAACGCCAAGGCTTTCCATGTCGCAATGCCATCCGCGACATTAATCTCGACATTGATATGGAGAAAAAGAAACAGGTGGAACAGAAGAATATGAAGATCAGACTCCACCTGCGCTCGGAAGATAAGCAAACCCCAGCATTCTACAACAGGCGCTCCCAGTCTGTTACAGCTCTCTCGAATAGTCTTCTATAATTTTTATAGCTCCCTAAGACAATTTTTACATCTAGAGAGAGAGGCTTTGGGTGACTACAGAATTAACATCCAGTGGTGTAAACCTCCCATCCTTTGTACTAACAGAAATAACACCATCTAATTTTGTTTGCTGCTGCTGTAACACCTCCATCTGCAGCAGAATATCCACTCCTAGTTTGATTTCTGGTCTTTGTTTCCTACATGAGTTCTTATTGGTTCCGTGGTCTCCCACTGAGGTAACTCGGAGGAAAACCTAGGTAGCGCAGGTCTACTCGAGGCGGTCTGCCCTGAACGGGCAGATCACCTGTGCACCGGTTGCCTTTGCTGTCGCTTCCATCAGACACAGACCCTGAGGAGCTGTGAAAAGAGTTTATCATCTCATAGCATTGAGCTAGCAAGATGCATATTATGAGCCGAGCCTATTTTATTCTTCTCCCCTCTTCCCCACCTACCCACCCACCCGCCCCTCCCATCCCATTCCTTACCTCTCCTATTCCAATACCCCTCCCCTTATTCCCCACCTCAACCTCACTATCACTCCCCAACCTACTTTTTATGACACTCTGTTCCCTTTTTTTTTAAATGGGCCGATGATGAGTTTGCTTTACCCTTTCGAATCCCTTATTCAGTGTTTGCTCTATTGTTGTATTTGTTACTCATATTGTTGTACTCACCTTTTTGTATTTTTGGTACTAACTTTACTAACATGCTGGGTGCTTTTTCAACGCACTACGGGATCTTTTCAGAGTCTTAGGAATCTTAATTTTTTTTCTCTTTTTTTAGAACGCTGAGATAAGTCGTGATCCTCCTCCCCAGGACATGGACCTTAGGAGTGGAGATTCTAGGGTGGGAGGATTTCAAAGTCTTAACCAAAGTGCTTAAGGAGCTAATAGGAGTTTCCAACATCTACTTCTTCACCCGACATGGAGGAGGACAATTCCTTATTGTTGTAAAGAACCTAGCTTCGCGAGATAAACTTCTGGAAGGTTCCCCGTCCAAGGAAAGGAGGTGACACCAACTATGATGGGATCGCAAGTAGTGAACGTAAGATAGATCGCTTCCTTATGGAGTATCTAGAAGCTCGAGACGACGTGCTCGTGCAAACTTTCAGTAAGTGGGGGAAAGTGAACAACAGAAGAGCGTCTCCAAGAAGGATCCCGCCTGGTACTTGGACGAAGTCACCTTTCCCATCGACATGCGACAGCCAGTGCCCAACCTCTCGTTACCATCGGCATGTCGCCTGTCATGGTTAATTATTAAACCGGAGTACAAAGACACTCTCTGCGATGTGGCTCCGTAGAACATCTCGGAAGTGACTGCCCCCGAGTTAAGTGTTTGAACTGCGTCGGCGTTGGTCACATCTCCAGCCAGTGCCCACACCTTTGCCGAAAGTGCTCCAGCACGGAATACAAAATAAAATCGTGTACTCTGCGCACATTCGCAGAGGGGGCAGGGGAGCCTATCGAACCTTTGAATCCCCAGCCTGCTCGAGACGCCAGTGAATTTCCGGTACTCCACAACACCAGTGGGGAGAAAACAGTTTCACAGAGAGTTTTAGGGAAAATTAAGAAGCGTCCTGCAGCAACAGCAGCAGACGAAACTGCCTCCTCCTCCTCACAGAAACAACATCCGCTGAGGAAATGGTCTTGCCCTCGGTCGTTTCCGCCGTACCACTACCAGCGACGAAAGAACCGAGGGGTACAGATGAAGCTAAGGATAGCATTCACCAGCTATCCTCCCCTGAACAACATCGGAAGACGCTTCGTGTGTAGGCACTTCTAAGACCTTCCCAGCACTAGTCAGTCCCCCTGCAGAAGAAAAGAAGACAGAGGAGGGGGAACATCAACTTCCACCTCCCACAGAACCCCCTATGAAGAGGAAGGAGCAGGCTTCCCCTAGAATGGGAGAAAACACCTACCGCTCCAGAAGAAGCACGAATTCAACGACATCTGAGTCCCGAATGGAGGTGGAAACCCCTCTTCACCAATAGGAGAGCATTACCTCCAAAATAAGCAAACATACCGGCTCCTAGTTCAGCTGCTATGACCACCAAATAGTGGACAATAAACTAACAAGCTTCAAGATCAAGAACAGTCATCACGAGTTCGAGGTCCTCTCGAGCTCGTGTGCAGAACTGGAAGCCGGTAAGGAACCGGTCTGAAAGTTGGTACAACAATGTAAAACATCATAATAGCCTTCAGCAATATGGCTTTTGTTCCTGCAGGAAACTCACTTTTTCCATTACAACGACATTCAGGATCTAAGCCATAAGTACACCATGACATCGTTATCGAACTTCAACAGACTTTGCCAGCTAGTACAACAACTCTGCTTATCGGGTGTCAACACTGCCGGGATCCCAAACAGCAAGATGTGGTATGATCATCCTTATACCAACATCCTTCATACCAACGTTCCAGATCTAGGGACCAATAACAACGATATCCTCTTCGGGCACCTCTCTAAACATCGAGGTTACCCGTCTAGAAAGGATCTGGCTTGGAGGATAGCCTATTTACACCTTCCAGTCAACGTGAGTAGGTGGTGGTTCAACAACAACTGGAACCCCTAATGTGACTTCTGCCTAGCCCGGACACCGTTGAGCACGCTTTCTACGTGTGTCCCATTTGTATCTTCATCTGGAGGAGTCTAAGCGACTTGCTCTGCATCCCCCTCCCATCCTACTGCAGGAGCAAGTGAGCTTGCTGCAGTTCACTTCACCAGCCAACAACAGGCAGAAGTTACTGATATTCATCATCAATGAACTAAAGTATTACATCTCGAAGGTAAAAAAAATTTCCAACTATGCCAACCCTCCCAGTCTGTTGGATCTCTCTCGAATCGTCCTCTACATGTTCTATGGTTCCTTAAGGAGGGTTTTACATCGCGAGAGTGATTTTGGGTGACACCAGATTTAACAAGTGGTGTTCACTTCCTATCCTGTGTGCTAACAGAAATAACACCATTAAGTTCTGTTTGCTGCTTCTTTAACATCTCCATCCGCAGCAACATCTCCACTCTTAGCCATGTTTCTGCTCTTTGCGTCCACTATGAGGTCTATTTTGGTCCTTGATGTCCCACGGAGTTAACTCGGACGAAGAAACCAGGCAGCGCAGTCCTAATCGAGGTGGGCTTCCCTGAAGGGGCGGGTCACCTGGGCACCGGTTACCTCCGTGGTACTTTAGATCTTTTTAAGCAGACCTTATAGGCAGGTGAAGAGATATCATCTGATAGCTTAAAGCTAGCAAGATGTGAATAATGAGCTGAGGCCTATTTTCTTCTTCTTCCCTACCTGCTACCTCCCAACGCTCCCTTCCCATCCTATTCTGCTTCCTCTCTTCCTCCCCTCTCCCCTCCCCTCAGCATCCACCTCAACCTCTCTGTCACTTCCTTAGCCCTATTTTCCTTCCCTTTTGGGGCACTCTGACCTCTTATTTTTCAGTTGGCCGATGATGGGTTTTTTCTTTACTCTCAGCCGCCTCAAAAAAGATCGAAACCGGTCTGGTTAGTGACCTTCTCTCATAATGTGCAACAGTAATACATCTCATAGGAGCTGCGTTTTACATTATATGTAAATACTAATGAGAGTGATTGGAGCTTACTCCATCTTTACTACGAGTTGCCCACAATTGCACTACCACGTGTTGGTTTACGCTTGGTCTCGCCGAACTTTATATAGTTTTCCATATTCGGTATGAAACTCTTAGATTAGATTTCCTAACTTTGAGTTTCTTATTTGGCTAAGAAATTATGTAGTATTCAATATCCACTTAATTTTGAATATTTTACTTTGCCAATGTGAAGCCTGTTGGTTCTTAGTAGTAGTAGTAGTAGTGAAGATAATTAGGGCCATACATTGATTAATAATGTGATGTGTTGATGATACTGTACTCCTTTGTAATGACAATGAAAAATTAGGACAAATCATTAAGTACAGAGGATTGAGCTCAATTGAAGTAATACGAAGATAATGGTTTTGAATGCTATACAGACAGAAAAGCTCCTGAGAAACAAGTGTACCTTAATGAAGAAAGAATTGAATATTTCAACAATAATATGAAGCATTGCTGTTTAGTAGAAGATTACGAATGGCTAAAACAACAGTCATTGACTTGTCGAAAATCTGGGAGGATGAATCTTCTCAATGGGAACAAAGTTGTGGATTTTGGATGCAGCTGTGTATCTAACAGTGAAGGCTGTTGCACAGAAAGGCGTTGAGGATATCATATACTGAAAGGCAGACAAATGGATGGTTGTTAGAAAAGATTTGTAGTTCATTAAGGGTATTGAAAGAAGAATGGGGATATACTTTGGACGCATTGAAAGGATGGAAGGAGGACTTCTGAAAACAGTAATAGAAGGCAGTGTTCCTGGAAAATGAGGATAGGATAGGCCGTCAATGAGATGGATGTATAGTGTGTATGGAGTGACTAATCATCAATGAGTTGAAACCTCCACAAAAGCATAAATAGAACCACATGGGTAGGCCTGGTGTGGCTTATCACCGAGCATCTTTGGGATTCTAGGACATCTGTTGATGACCAATGAACAGATGGATGGGTTGTGTAATTTCTCTGCATTTAATGTGCAAAAATCAGCCTTGCTGCAGTACTGAGTGTGGCAAAATTATTGACAATAGTTGCATTTACTCTGACCACTTGATGCCTCCTGTCACAATGCTTCTGATTTTATAGCTCACAGTCAGATTTATTATCATTATTACCTGACACCTCTAAGGAGTCCAAAGACATTGAAGGAAGGCATTCTTAATCCACCAACTACAGCGAACCGCTACTACCATTATCTCCTACACCAGCACGATCATCTGCCTACTACCACCACTAGTATTTGTCTGTTTTTTTTATCTGATTTGTCTGTATGTGGGACGAAAAACCAGAGTTTCCGTGTGAAAAACACTGCTAAGCCCTAAACCCTGAAAACCCTCCATATGATATTGGCAAAGCCCCTTCAATAAAAATATGGTTAGATTATTATTATTATTATTATTATTATTATTATTATTATTATTATTATTATTATTATTATTATTATTATTATTATTCCATATAAAGATTCCTCTCGTGAAGAGCAGAATCGAAATTAGACCCTAATTTCGATTCTGCTAAGCCCTAAACCTAACAAAGTTGCCCTTTTCCAACGGGGCAACTTTCTTAGGTTGTATATATCTCTTGCTATTGTTTCCTGAATTCCACCAGGACAAGAGGCAATGGTTTTTTCTATCATTTTTATCTGCTAATTTTAACAGCATTCCGTCCGCGGTTTTGGAGGTCTCTTCTGATTTCCTCGATGGTTGCAGATTATCTTATACAGCAAAGTAACACGTTGAAGTTTTTTTTTCTTTCACTTTTTAGAGCTAATGTGTGTGGTACCGGACGTTTTTATCATCCAAAAATTTAGTGAGTACGCCGTGATTAGGTACCGTCTCTGGCCATATTCAGATCACTTCGTTCGTGGGTTACTGGTATTCATTGTTCCTTAGCTCGCATGATAACTGGAAGAACGATTTTCTTATTGTTTTCGTTTATCTACTACGATGGGGGAGATGCATTTTCGATAGATGATTCCTTTCGTTGATTTTCCCTACTGACTTCGCAAAACTCTGCTGTTTCTTGGTTTAAATCTGAGGTTTGTGAGTACAAGACGGTGGACTCTGGTCTGTTCTCACTGTCTGGAGTGGTTGTTGGATTCTAATCAAACCGTAGTTGCTTTGGACATTTTGTCTGCAGGAATTCACAAAACTTCTGAATTGTGAGAACGTCTGCTCGAACTGTCGATCGCCCAACTATAATTAATACTGGAACTGAATTCCAAGTTAAAAGGAGGAAATAAACTTATTACGAATAAGCAAAGAAAACAGAAAGAGAGTAAATGTAGCAACTAGCAGGTACGTACTTCAGGAGGAGTCACGAATGCAATAATCACTAAGGACCTTGGTTTCAGATAGCGAAGAATGTTGTTTATCCTCGCTAAAAAGCACCAAATAGGTACGAGGGTTAAGTTAAGGGGATACGAAACTCGGAGATCGAAATCTAAGAGTTTCATGTCGAAGAACTATCGGCGAGTCCAAGCGTATGTCAATACATGGGTAGTACAACACTAGGGAAACTCGGAGCAACCTTATCCTTAATATTTTCTCATAATGTAAAACGCAGCTCCTAGGAGATGTATTACTGTTTTACATTATGAGGAGAGGTCACTACCCAGACCGGTTTCGACCTTTGTATAGGTGAAGCAGGCTCTAAAAATTAGGCGATCCCAAAAGATCGCCCATCTCAGCGTTGTTCCACTCAGTGACAGGCTCACCCCGTCACTAAGAAGATCTTCTCAGCATAGGCTCTACCCAGTGACAGGCTCACCGCCACCACCAAGTAGAGCCTTAATCTCAGCAGTGGCCCCCACTCAGAGACAAGCAAAAACCTATCAGCAAGCAGAGCGTCTCAGAACCCATGCCTAACCCGCACAGGTTTCAACCCTCTTTGTGGTCTCATCAGTGAGTAGGCAGATCTGGATAATACCAAGGTTTAAGTGAAACGAACTTACATACCCCTACTATACGAATTGCCAGAACGGTGTACCCATATAATTTATTACTATGATAAAGAGCTAAGAGGCTATTTTTTTCCGGCGGCGTAAATTAAATTAAGGGGATAATAAATCCCTCATTATTATTATCCCTTTTATTTTAAGGAGATTCATTATCCCCTTAACTCAATTTATGTCGCCTAAAAAATTAGCCTCTTGGCTCTTTATCAGTGGGTACACCGTTCTGGCAATTCGTATAGTCGGGGTATGCAAGTTCGTTTCATTTAAACCTTGGTATTATCCAGCTCTACCTACTCACTGATGAGACCTCAATAAAGGTTGAAACCGGTCTAGGTAGTGACCTCTCCTCATAATGGAAAACAGTAATACATTTCCTAGGAGCTGCGTTTTACATTATGAGAAAATATTAAGGACAGTGATGGAGTTTGCCCCACTTTTGCTCCGCGTTGCCCTAGTTGTACTACCCAAGTGTTGACTTAAGCGTGGACTCGCCGATAGTTCTTCGGCATGAAACTCTTAGATTTCGATCTCCGAGTTTCGTATCCGGCTTTAAAATTAAAATAATGAGGGATTTATTATCCCCTTAACTTAATTTACGCCGCTGGAAAAAAATAGCCTCTTGGCTCTTTATCATAGCTATGAGGTTTTCGTTTCGCCTTTACTAGGTACTTCTCACGAGTCGCGACATGTCTTCATAAATATTAAAGGTTATCTCGACAGTCAATTAAAAATTGCCCCCGCAATGGATAGTTTTATTATTATAAGAAAAAAATAATGACGAAGTGAAAAACATAAAGATTAGTCTTCTGACTCCTTGGAGGTGTCACGATTAATAATAAAGGAATGTTCAAGTAGCATGCTCCATCTGAAAATGTCAATTGCGACAGTATTGTAAAAAATGTTGCCTCGAATCAGCGAACTTTGATTTTATTTAAGCCGTATTCCAAAATTAAAAAAAAAAAAAAAGTAAGTGAAAAACTTGATAATGAAGATTATTTAAAATATAGTTTTAACAAATTTGCAAACTCCAATGAGAATTTCATTATCCGGTGTATTATTTATAACGATATCCTTTATTGTTGTTTGCTGTGCACGAACATAACATTTACATCATTTATACATTTCTTTGACTATTCTCACATATTTATCAGTTTTTAGTAATTAATCATAATGTTTCTCAATCAATATTTGGCAAATGCTGTGACAAAATCTATAAAAGTTAGGTATAATAAGCTTCTAAGTGCTATGCGTTGTTTCACTGATGTTCTTAAGTTAAGAATGTGATGGACAGTACTACTTCCACCTGTTCTAAAATCAACGTGTTCATGCCTTAATATAGTTTCTATCACTATTTTACAGAAACGTTTTTCAGGTATTGACAGTAGACCAGTTCTTCTCCAGTTTTCACATCTTGTGTGAGCTTTTTTTTTGGGGGGGGGGATTATAGTTATCATAGATCTTTCCACTGTTTACTTATCTTTTCATTCTCCATCACAATGTTAAAGATCTGTTGCAATTTATTAGCAGCAGTTTTCAAAGTTCTCTTAAGTACAAATCACATGCTTAAGACAACTAATAAAACATCAAAGCTGTTTCATTGCTAAGACATCATTAACACATCCTTTCTGCTTTTCACTTGTCTATTATGTTATTATATGATGTCTACAGGAATGCAACCTGAAACTTCAATGCATTTTGTCAGTTTATTCAAAACTCATTGAATACCAGATGTTAAATAAAATATTAGCCACTATCTATAAGAAACATGCATACATTCCTGGCATACATTTTTAAGCTTTCTGAATTTCAGGCTCTAGTGAATGATAAGAATTTGCCCCCCCCCCTTCCACACACAAATATAAACACTACAGTATTTACTTGTTTATCATGTGGACTAACTGGGTACCTTCATTAATTTGCTGATGATGCAAATCTAGGAAGAATTATAAGTAGCACTGTTGATGTTAATTCCCTTCGGGATGATTTGACTAGACTTTTGACTTGGACAAAGGAGTGTGGTTGTAGTTTTTAATATTAGTAAGTGCAAAGTTTTTTTCCATTTTGGAGTGGAGAAATATAAGTCTGTATTGGCTGTGCTGTACTGTAGGAAGTGGATGAGATTCAAGATTTGGTAGTGATGATTTAAAGTAGACTGAAACTGAGGGAGCATATTGCAAGTGGTGCAAAGACTGCATTTGTAGTGCTGTTATGATAAGAAATACTCTAACATGTAGGGATAAGGAGGTGGTTGTGCCATTGTATAATGCACTGTCAGATCACACTTGGACTGTTGTGCTCAGATTTGGTCACCTGGTTTTCAATATGATTTGAAACATTGGAGAGGATCCATTGAAGAGTAACTAAGACAATATCAGGGCTATGGAATCTTGACTATGGAGAGAGAGATTGAAGAAATGGGGATTGCAGAGTTTGGTGGATAGGATGAAAAGAGGTGATATGATAGAGATATTTAAGTTAGTGAGGGGATTTTATTGGATTAATCCAGAAAAGATTAAAAGAAGAATTAAAGGTGAAAGGCCATCCCTTGAAGTTATCTAAGAATGTGGTGAAGAGTAAATTTTTTACATGGAGAATTGTCAATGAATGGAATGCATTACCAGAATATGTTACTAATGCTTGATCTGACCCAGCCTTCTGAATTATGGCAGGGTAACCACTGCAAAACTTTTACACCTCCATATTTGAATATTTCTGATCAAATATCATCTGCTGTAGCTGCTTTTCCACATTTAAGGCTTTTGATAGCTTTTTTTTTAAATTTTATATTTACTTCAAATAGTGATATGTGCTCCTGTTTGTATTGAAATATATTTTGCTACTGTTCTGTCACTGCTTGTTTTATTTCAAAGTCTTTCAAAGTAATTTCTCCAGACACCTGCAGTATCCTTATATTCAGTTTTCAGGTCACATTTATCATCTTTAATTCCTTTTACACTACTCTTTGCTTCTTCTATACAGAAGCTAAATGACTTCACATTAATTATCTTTGTATCCCATATTGGATGTGTATAATGCTACATTATGAAAAGCGGCGCTGCACAGACCAGTTTTGACCTTTATTGAGGTACTGTTAAAGTGTGGGGATTTCCGAATACTGAGTGTTCGACAAGATTACTCTAAATTTCATAGTGATCCTTGAGGGTCACTATGAAATTTAGACTAAATGTCATCACAGGAGCCAGACCTGGCAGTGATACCAAGGTTCAGAACTCGGAACTTTACTGTTTGATGGGTGAAGCATATATGCTTTTTATATTCCCCTTTGTATGAGAGGGAAGTTCTTTGAGCGGAGAGTTATTGAGCTTTAAGCTCGCCCTGGAAGGGCAGTGAGATTACCTGTGTTCAGCTGAACATAGAATTGATTTGGTTCTTTTGTATTTGTAGAATTCTGCTTCATCGTAGTTTGAAGCTTGCTTGATCAACGGGTTTGGAAGATTGCTTGTCTTGGTGAAGAACTTTTCTTCAAGATCATAAAGGAGAGATGTGATCTAGGGAATGTTGACTTCTCTCTGAATCTGGGAGTTTCTAATGAACCATGGGGTGTCCAGAATCATTCTCAGGCATTTATTCTGTATCCTCTGCAGTTTTTGAATGTGTGTATCCAAGGTATAGCTTCATGCCGTATATGCGTAAGCGATGACTGGATGTATTACCATCCTGTATATGAGTAGTTTGTTCCGAGTATCCAGTTTGCTTCTTCTGTTGATCATAGAGTAGAGTTGCGTGATTACTTTGGATGTCTTTGAGCTTATGTGTTTTATATGACTGGTGAATTGGAGTTTTTTTGTCAAGCATCACGCTGAGATATTTGACTTCAGTCTGCCATGGAATCTTGACTCCTAGTAGGTGTATGTTCTCCTTGGTCTGGACCTTCTTTTTGGAGAACAGTATGGCTGAACTCTTCTGGGCGGTTTGCTTGGATCCTCCAGTTCATCAGCTACTTCTCCAGTGTATGAATACTGCTTTGGAGTCTTCCAGTAGCCAGTTTGGGGGCTGAGAGAGCTTGCTAATAAAGCAGTATCATCTGCATATAATGCAGTGATTGTTGAATTTGGGTTTTGAGGAATATCAACTATGTAGACAGAAAATAGCAGGAGGGGTGCAGAAGTGAGCCCTGCTGCACACCTGCTAGGATCTTGCATCTGGTTGATACAGTTTCATTTATTTTGACCTGCATGTATCTGTCTGAGGTATGTGTCAATTATTTTTATTAGATTAATTGGTATATTGAATTTGATGAGTTTGTAGAGAAAACCCCGGTGCCACACCTTATCAAAAGCCTTTGCAACATCTATAAAGACTGCAGCTGTGTGGAGATTCCAGTTGAAACCTTTTGTGATATATTTGACCAGTCAGTGTATTTGTTGTACAGTGCTATGGTTTTTTCTGAATCTGAACTGCTCATTTGGAATAATACCTAATTTATCCATTGCTGATTGAAGCCTTTTGAGGACGACTTTTTCGGCAACCTTTCCAAGGCTGGATAGAAGACTAATAGGTCTGTAGCTTTTGGGGAGTTGAGAATTCTTTCCAATCTTTTTGATGGGCGTGATATCCGCCGTCTTAGTTATGGGAAAATGCTTGAATCTGAGGATGGCATTGATTATGTCGACTAGATGTGCAATGACTTTTCTGGGGAGTAGTTTGATTATTCTGTTTGTGATTCCATCTGGACCTGGAGCCTTGTTGCTGTTGTTCAGATGGGTTATGATATTTGTAACTTCTGCTGGAGAAGTGGGTGTGATAGGTTCTGAGTTATCCTTTTGTTGTCTTAAGACCTGCTTGACTCGGCAGTGAATCTTGTAGATAAGATTGATGTTCAGATTTTCATAAGAGGGATTACATTGAGTTTTCAAGCTGGAAATTAGAGCGTTGGCTCGTTCTTTATCTGTGTGAGTAATTCCTTTCTTGGTCTGTATTGGGGTATAGGTTGGCATTTAGTGCTTAGGGTTCTCAGGAATTTCCAGATGGAGTTGTCTTCTGGGTTTAGATTAGTCAGTTTGGTTTCCCAGTCTTGGTTTCGATGTGTTTGCAGAGCTTCATGGACTTGTCTATTTAAATTATTCAGAGTTGTTTTATCTTGTGCGGTTCTTGTATTATGGTACCTCTTTCTGGCTTTGTTTTTTAATCTGATTAGGTCCACGATTTCCTCAGGGATCCGACCGCTAGGGTGAAAGACTGTGGTTTGGGTAACTGATGCTATTGCTTTTTTGATTTGGCTGGTAAGGTGTTTACGGCTATGTCTATTTCCTCTTTATTGTGGATAATAGGTACTGGGCTGATGTGATCTGAGAGAGTTCTAGAGAGCATGTTCCAAGATATAAAGGATTACGGAGGGGAGAATTGCTCTTGTGTACCGAGCTTAAGCAGAAAGGGGTTGTGATAAGAAGATAACTCATTTAACATTTCCAGCTGATACTGGTATCCGATGTTTCTGAGAATGGCGATGCCGAGTACATCTGAGCTTCCAGCTGGGCTGTGATGGGTGGGCTCTGTGGGTTGGGCTATAACAATAGAGTTTTGCGTTGAGTAATGATTTAGAATACGACCTTTGTCATTGATTGTGGAGCTGAACCAAGCTGTATGCTTGGCATTAAAGTCTCCAGCCATAATGATGGAGTCCAAGTCAGATGCCAGTGATGGATTGTATACAGTATAGATTTTGATACTGCCAGCATTGTTTGTATGAACTTCAATACCTGTTATCTCTAGGTTCTTGGTTTGCAGATTGGTCAGGACATTGTGGCTTAGATAGCTTTAATGTATATGGCCGTACCTCCTCCACTGGTGGTGAGTCTGTCTGTTTTGTACAATATGTAGCTCCGTAATTTAGGATTATTAGCTGGCCTGAGATGTGTTTCATTTACTAAGATTATATCAGGATTGTATCTGTGAGTGAACTCTTGCAGTTCCAGGATTTTGTTGCTCAGTCTATTTGCGTTCCACGCAGATATGATAAGGGAGTTAGGCTTATATTTCCTTTTATTCATGATTGAGGGCTGTCAGAATTGAATAGATACCTTACAGGAATTTCTTCATGGAGGATGGTGTAGGATTTGTTTTGCCGAACTCCTGAAGCATGGTAGCTAGTGAGGCAGTTAGTACTGATGTTAGGTTGGAGCTTGTGAGTTCGTTGGAGGAAGTATCCTTGGCTCGTGCAGCTTCGGCATATGTTTGGTCCTGGTTTCAGGTTTTTTCCTTCCTTAGTTGTCAAAGTGGAGGTTGTTTGGACTGGATGGTGATATGTATGATTGCCCGAAGTGTCACTATATATATATATATATATATATATATATATATATATTCTTTTTATTATTTTTTTCTTCAAATTACAGATATCTGAATATGGATGGGTTGGGTGACTTTTGCTGACCCGCGGTTCTTTGGGTGTGCTACGCACCCTTTATAATTGTTTGCACACTTAGCTGCTATAGATCTTGGTTTGGTGCATGTGATGGTCTGGTGGCCTTCATCACATTTTAAGCACAAGTTGATCCAGCATAGTTTTTAGGCGTGTCCAAACCATTGACATCAGTGGTACTGTCCTCCTGATGCTCTCTTTCATAGAGGGTTCATAGTAATTCTGAGGCCACAAATAGTAGTCAGTTCATATATCTTCTTCTGAGTGTTATCAATCTCGATAATACTAAAGGCATTGGCCTTTTGTCAGACCTGAGCATCCTGCTCACTTTGACTGGGGTCAGGCTCTGGTTGCTTAGATCAGCGGAGATTTCTTCGGAGGTGATTCCTTCTGTGACACAGTGCATCACCACCTTTAGGGTCTTTCCGCTTGGTAAAGCAAAGGTATGGTAGGGAAGATTTTTGTTGTCCATTAGCCTTGTCATCTGCCTGTAGTCGGTGACAGTAGCTGGCTGGATTTTGACTCCCTCATCTGAGTTTTTTGCCCAGGAGGAGTATGTAATGTTGTGCTCCCTGAGGGCTGATGTGAGAGAAGTCCATTTCTCCTTATCCCGTAATATGATTGGGGGAAACCTTCTCCGAATTTTTCAGAGCTTCCAGTGTGGGCGAGTCCTCTGCCATAAGATCTTCTGTTGTTCTTCGCTGTTTGTTTGAATACTCCCCTTGTGAGTTGTTATGGCAGGGGGTTTTAGGTGATTGAACAGTAATGAATTCCCCTTGAGATTCCTCATTCTATCCTTCTGGATCGTTTGTTTGGGCGTACAGGTTTAAATAACCCGGTCAGTCAGTCTCAAGCTTTGTCATGATGAACTTTAGCACTTTCAGTGACTCCTCCTTGTTTAGAGTCCGGATCTGTTCCTCGATGCCCTCCATGCCAATGGGGCTTCTCCTGGAGTTATTTGAGGGCTGTGAAAGACTTGGTAATAAAGTAGGATGGTGAGCCTACAATTATATTCTCGCAGGCCTAAGAACCTGCCAGCACAATCCTGTTGACTGGAACAGTCAAATAGCAAAGAGATCGAGAAGCGGTGTTGTGTTATAGTGTTGTGGGAAGAGACCGTGAAACTGCTTGGCTCAGCTTGGATTTTCTACCTCCCTAAAACCATACATCCATCACTGGTCTTCAATTGCGGGCGGGGCTTACATGGCCATTGACCGCATACACATTTCGTGTATAGGGGAGATAGTAGGAATTCGGGAAGGGTTAGAGCCAGTGCAATGCAAGATTCATGGAATACCTCCATAAATTGTGTAGTTCAGCCTAAAAGAGTGCAGTTTTCAAGCACAGTAAGTAAAACACATCTATCTGCATCAAGATTCAATCAATTCAGTCATTCTTCAAAATAATCATTCATACCAAAGTTGAATGAATGCAGATGTCATATGTTTCCCATATACAAGTTGATAAAAGGTGTATCACTTTATTATTAAAATTCTCTAGATTAAAGATAGATGTGGTAAATTTTTTTGCTTGGTTGAATTAGATAAAACTTGCTAAAAAAAGTATATTGCCGGCTTGGTTGGCCGATTGGTTAGCGTATCCGCTTTCCAGCCAGAAGGCTGCGGGTTCGAATCCCACCGTGGGCATGGATGTTTGTGATCATCTGTGAAAATACTACTGGTGGTCAGTGGTAGATGGCGTTGGTGTAGATGATGAAGGTAGTTGTGGTTGGTGGAATGGTGGAGACAGAGAGTTGTAGAGTAGGTGCCCTCCCGCAATGAGTGTGTGGACTTCCTGGAGGTGTTGTGTAATAATAACAATAATAATCTTGATTTATCCTTTATCAAAGTGTAAGCAAAGTTTTAGGGAAGATATGCATTTAAGGTGGCAATACTTGCCCCTAGAGCCTCATTTATGCAAACAAGCACCTATCGACCACTCCTCTACCTTCTTCAAAATTTTTTACTCACTAGTTTTATATCCAACAGTGCCCATAGAGGGTGCCCCTTATAGGACTATAGCCTTTCAGCATAATCTTCTCCTGCAAATTAGTGTGTGTTTTTACAATTTTAATATTGTTTCCCCTAACGATGTCTCAGTGACTGAGATGAAATATAGGAGTGATGTTGTATAATTATGACGTGCACATGTTGTATACATCACATCAATAAACATGTATAATTATGATATGATGAAATCTAACACATTTTGACCTCAAGTTGCTTCTTTCATATCCTGCTTGAGAAAGTTGTCTCTCAACAGCTGAATAGATTCTTCATTCTTATGAGTTTTCTCTACCATCCAGTCAGTGTTTGGATAATTTAAGTCACCCATAATAATTACTTGTTTAGTACCTATCGAAGTAATTTGCTGATGCATTTCTTCTTTCTCAGCAGCTGAGCTGTCAGGCCTTTAGCAACACCCACCATATATTTCATCCTGCTAGCCTCCACGTCACATCAGATAGCCTCAAACACTTCTACAAAGCAATTATTACCATTATTGCTTTCATGAGTTCGTACTTTAACTGGAATGAAGTCATCTGATAACATTATTAGTATGCTTGATTTAAGTTGTGATATCACACTCTGAGAGCCAGGTTTCAGTAATGTCAATGATTTTAGGCCACAATGTATTTGCCAAAGCAATAAACGAGCCACTTTGTTTCTAATGCTTCTGGCATTTGTGTAGCTGTAACAGATTATCTCTGGCTTTTTTTTTTTGGTATACTTGTATATGTATATGGGAGACAGGATCATGGCCTAGAGACTGGAAGAAGTCAGTTTTCATACCACTACACAAGAAAGGTGATAAGAAGGCATGCAAGAATTATAGAACTATTAGTTTGATATCTCATGCAAGCAAAATTTTATTAAAGATCATGCTAAACAGGATTGAGGCCAAAGTTGAGGCAGAGATGCCCGAGGAACAAGCAGGTTTTAGGAACGGTAGGGGCACCAGAGATCAGATCCTTTGCCTTAGACAGATCACAGAAAAATATAAAGAATTCAGACTCCCTCTGGTAATGTGTTTCTTACACTACTCTAAAGCTTTTGACTGTGTTGAGCATGTGAAATTGTGGGAAGTAATGAAAAGAATGGGTTTTCCTTAACACACTATCAGGTTGATAGCCAACTTGTATAAGGAGCAAGAAGCCACAGTAAGAACAGGTGTTGGATTGACTGACTGGCTTCAAGTTGGAAAAGGAGTTAACAAGGATGTTTACTTTCTCCTCAGTTGTTTAGTATATATGCAGAGGACATCATGCGTGAAGCATTGGATGAGCTCAGGACAGGAATTACAATAGGAGGTAGATTGATCAGTAATCTGAGGTATGCTGATGATACAGTACTCCTTTGTAATGACATGGAAGAATTCGGACTAATTCTTGACAAAGTTAACAAGATCAGTAATAACAGAGGACTTCAACTCAATTCTAGCAAGACAAAGATCATGGTTCTCAAAGGAAAAACAAACAGAGAAGCTCTTGAGAAACAAGTGTATCTTAATGGAGAAAGAATTGAGGAAGTCAGCAAGTTTGAGTACCTGGGATCCATTATTAATGTGTCATGAAGAATTGCTGTTCAGAAGATGTCAGAAAAAGGTTAGGAATGGCTAAAACAACAGTCAGAGACCTGTCAAAAATCTGGAAGGATGGATTCTCCATGGGAACAAAGTTGAGGATTTTAGATGCAGTTGTTTTTCCAACAGCGACTTATGGATGTGAAACTTGGACCCTAAAGAAGTCAGATAAGAAACAGATATCTGCTTTTGAAATGTGGTGTTACAGAAGGCTGTTGAGGATATCATATACTGAAAGGTGTACAAATGGATGGGTGTTGGAAAAGATTAGATTAAAGTTCCTGGAAAAAGAGGCAGGGGTAGACCATCAATGAGATGGATGGATGGTGTGTGTGGAGTGACTGATCTTCAGAGAGTTGAGGCTGCCAGAAAAGCAAACAACAGGACTATATGGCGAGGCCTGGTGTGGAACATCATCGAGCATCAGAGTGACCATACGGCATCTGTAGATGCCCAGCGAACATAGAGTATATGCACTCTGCTTGGCTTTCGGAGGGGGGTTGTTTTCCATTCCTAAATATGCTTTAAAAGTTCAAATCCAAAGTGTCATCCATCCCTTCACCAAATTCATAACCATGCTCAGTAACATTTATTTTACTGTTTACATCCATGCATCCTAGCTGAACTTGTACACCAGCATTCTTCCTAAGATAACCCAGTTTCCCTAACTTGCTGCTTTGGTTATCAATCCAAAACATTCTCTACAGACCTGATGTCACTTTTAAAGTGCAGGCTGTCTATTTTATACAGGTCCTTTCTTTCTACCATCAGACTCACATAAAAAATGACTCGCATGTGCACATAAAAAAAAAAAAAAACCTCACACCTATTCTTCCACACAGCCTGTGCATTGAATCTTTTGCTATCATAAACTCGATCCTTTCATATCCTCTCATACTATATTTATCACTACTTACATCATTAGTTCCAACAAGCACTACGATCTCTTTTGTTTTCTGTTTATTTATTGCATGTGTCAGATTCTTTCTTTTAGCTCCCAGAATCTTGATGTAGTGACTTTTGTCTAGTGCACATTTAATTATTACTCCTTTTTTTTTATTATATTCTAATTGACTTATCTTTTTTTTATTATTATTATTCACTGATAACTTACAAATATCTCTGCTTTCCTTCCTCTTATTGTCTCCTTTTTTTCTTTTCATGTCTTAGCTTTTGTAGATGTTTCTCTGCTTTCTAACCCTCTGCTCGATTTTCTTATAATTCCTTTTAATCGGAAAATTTCATGTGTTAACTTTTACTTTTTTGGGAATTCAACCTTCTGACCTGATCAGAAAGTTGCATTCCTGATGAGTGGAGTTGTGTTCTCATAGTATCCAACTATAAAAAGGGAATAAAGCTGAATGTGAGAATTACTAAGAAAATTCTTTACTAAATGTTCCAGGTAAGATTTATGCAAGCATATTTGAAGAGGTTGAGAAAGATTGTGGATGAAAAACTTGGAGAGGAATAACTGGGTTCAGGCCAAATAGAGATTTTCAAGATCAGATTTTCACTTTAAAAAATAGTTCAGAAATCGGGGAAATATGACAAGGATATGTACTTAAGTTTTGCAGATCTGGAAAAGGCATACGACATGGTGCTCAGAGAAACTAATTGAAAACACTACAATTATAGATGAATGGAACATTATACAGAGTCATATTCACAGTCTATATTTAAGTTATCAGTCAGCAGTTAGAATTGAAGGAAATACAGGAAGATGGTTTGATATAAAATCAGAGGTAAGACAAGGATGCACATTATCTCCACTCTTGTTTATCATTTATGTGGATCATATTATGAAAGAAAGTGACTTTAGGCCTGATAATAGAATTGGAGATATCAAACTTAGCTCTTTGCTTTGTACAGCTGATGTACTCATAATCACATCTAGTACAAGTCTCCAGGATTCTTTAAATAAAATGAGTGACAGCTGTACAAATTTGGCATGAAAATCAGCAATAAAAATATCAAAACTATGAAAATAGGCAGGAACATAGAAAACTTCAGCTGCATTCTAAATTAGAGATTCTGTAGAACAAGTAAAATATTTCAGCTATTTATGCACAGTTTTTAGTGAAGATAGCTGGTTAAATCTGGAAATAGACAACAGAATAAGCAAAGCTGGTATGATGGGTAGCCAGCTGAATAAATTTATATGTATTAAGAGAGAAAGTATTCAAAACACCAAACTAGCAGTATATAAGGCAGTGTTCAAACCAATTTTAAGTTATGGATCTGAGAGTTGAGTTAGAAATAAAGCACTAGATCAGAGACTAGAAACTACAGCTGAGGGTTTGAGATATGAGAGTTTTTTATTATTATTATTATTCAGGCCTTCATGGAGTCAAAAGATTCATCGTGGGAGGTCCTTTCTAAGAAACACAAAAGTCTATCATACCACTCCTTAAATGCATTGACCGTTCTCGCTCTCACCACTCCATCAGGCAATGCATTCATGGTTCAACCACCCTCCATGCAAAGAAACCATTCTTCACCCTCTTTCTCACAGTTTCCTTTCGTAACTTCCAGGGATGGCCCCTTGTCATGACTCCTTCCCGCTGTACAACCAAGCGAAAGAACTCCCCAGTGTCAATCCTGTAACCACCTCTCAACAATTTAAAAGTCTCAATTATAACCAAACTCTGCAGTCCACACTCCCTCAGCCGATCCTCATAACTAACATTGTACTGTCCTGACACCATCTTTGTTATACCTGTTTGTACCCTTTCCACAGTGAATTTATCCCCTTCAAATCCTGGGGACCAGATCTGAGAACAATAGTCTAAGTGTGGTCTGAGCAGAGTCTTATACAATGGAATGATAACCGTTTTATCTCTGCAGGTCAGTGTCCTTCTCATTATTGCAGCAACCCTCTGCATTACCTTCACTACCTTTGCAATATGTCCCCTAAATTTCAGATTTCTATCAATCATCAAACCCAGATCTCTTGTCTCTCCTACTTCCTCCAGTTTAACTCCTCCCATAGAGTATGCAACGTCCCATCGATGTGTCCCAAACCTCAAGACCTTACATTTTGCTGTGTTAAACTGACACCCCCATTCATTTGCCCATCTATCTAGCTTATTCAAATTCTCTTGCAGGGCTACCACATCTGCAGTTATCAGTGAGAGTCCAACATGGATTTGTGAAGGGGCGCTCTTGTTTTAGCAATATGCTAGCCTTTTATGATAAAGTTATAAGAGCATTAGATGAGGGAAAGGCATATACTGCCATTTTCCTAGACTTAGCAAAGGCATTTGATAGGGTGCCACATGATAAGCTGATATTCAAGTTAGAGCACATGGGTCTGGATGTCAGATTGGTCAACTGGGGGGGGGGGGAGTAGGTGAACTGATGGCATCAACAGCTTTTGCCATTGATGCCATTACTTTTTGATTTTTATATTAAAAATGAAGACATTAGAAAGGAACTTGACATTATTAGTATTCAAGAATGTGTTAGCAGAGCTAATTAAATAGAATGAGTGAAGGAAGGGTTAGCAAAAGAGGTTTTTGATGTCAAGATAGCAGGAAAGAGACCCAGAGGAAGACGAAGGTCTAGGTGGATTGATTCAGTCGGAAGTGCCTTAGAATAATGAAATGTTAGATATGACAATATCTAACATTTCGTTAGATATTACTTGTGAGCATTCAAATTACATATTGGATTGCTCACAAGTAATAAATTGTTGATGGAAGAATAATAATAATGTGAACTTGATCACGTAGTGCTATCACAGTAACCTGCACACCTCTTGGGGGTACATATCAGGAAATTGATGATGATGAACTTTTCTTTATTTGTATCATCGGTATGAACATTCTTGTTTTAAGATTGTACTTTGTTATCTTTCAGTGCTGTTCTGATGGGTTTTAAAACATATTTTAACTTAATAGTATGTCTTAAAATATTACAGACGCAATACAATAAAATGAGTAAAAATCACATTATAGTAAAAGTACACTTAAAAAAAACCTCAAATCAAAGAAAATTAAACTCCTATCTTACAGGAGCTTTAAATGACATCTGCACTCAAAATAGCCTTGATCCCAAACTCCTCTTCCACTCCATATGGACTTGCCCTGTTGCGAGACCCTTTTCAAACAGATACATCACTGCTACTGTTTACTCCCTGTCATATTCTCTTAAGACATGCATTTAAATGCCATCAAATCCCTATTGCTTTACTTTCCTTTCTTTCATAGTTACACACTGTAATCAGCAAATTATGGAAAGAATTACCATTATTATTATTATTACTACGTGACACTCATCCAGGGAGGGCGCCTACTCTACAACTCTCCATCTCCACCACTCAATCCCACCAAACTATAGCAAACCACAACTATTATCATCATCATCATCTACACTAATGTAGATGATGATGATTAACCTTTACCATTTTTTGCCTGGTGTTCCCTTTCAACTATTTCTGTGGCCTGGCATTCCCTACTTAATTTTACACTAGGTTAATGACTCATTAAGATAATTATAATATATTATTAGGCAAACCTAAATTACTATCAACATATTTGAAGTGATAGTTAATTAAAAATTAATGACCGATACAAATTAATTTTTACTCAAAAAATATGTAAAATTACTGTATTTAATAAGCCAATCATTGATGGCTACCCTGAGCCTGATAAGTTCCTGCTAATTTTTCATAATCAGGTTCAACGTTTGACAAACGAAGTCTCAAATCTCCTCTATCACTTATTTGCAATCTATTACACTGCTTAGCTAACAATTGCAACATGATGCTGTGAATCCTTTCTTGACCAAGAATGAAGAAGGAAAAGCAATGAGCAGTAATTTTATTTCTTGCCAAAGCTGAGGATACTTGCATTGCATGTTTGGCCAGAATCTTTCATACCCATGCTGCTGAAATTGTACTTGAGCTTCTAAATCATTTTTTAAGTCAAATTCTTCACACAGATTTGGACGAACAGAAATGGCATCAGAAAGAAATGGATTTATGACCCAATCGGGCATTTTAAGCTCAAAATCTTTGAATCTGATTGTTAAGTCTTCTTTCAGTGTCAGAAGATGGAAGCAATAACAATCTAAATCTGTATCTAATATTAAATCATCACCTATTATTTGTAAACTTGGGAAATGCAGAAAATCTCGTCTTGCAATTAAGTCGAGGACGATTTTTAAATTTAATCTTTAATTCATGAAAGTATTCCACATTCTTTTTTGCTTTATTTTGGATGCTTTGTTCTTAAATGCTCAATCATTCTTGAAGGCTTCATTTGAGAAAGTTTTTTTCACATATTAAGCACATTGGTAGCTGCTCGTTTATAGACGAAATAACTCCATATTTTAATTATTCACTTGAATATTTACGACACTTTCTTTTTTCACCCATTTTAATGATATACAGTCAGTGGTGGCCCATGAAGTTTTAAGCTTAAGTCAGTGATGGCCCATGAAGTGGTGCTGTCTATATAAAATAATTTTAAAAAAATTATTTTTTTCCTAATTAGTAACTAATTTATTAATAAATAAATTTGTAGATCTATTTATTAATAAATTGGTTACTGACTTGGAAAAAATAATTTTTTTAAAATTATTTTGTATAGGCAGCACCCCTAAACTTCACGGGCCGCCACCGGCTACAGTGATACACAATATCAACGAAGTGCGCCACACGATACCATGGGCTAGATGTAAACTGCAAACTAGAGTTGTCAGGTGGGTGTTAGGGAAAGTAGCAGATAAAGCTTATAAAAGTAGTGAATTCTGCTAAAAATAGCCCAAATTAATTATTTTCAATGTAGAAAATTCAGACCAAAAAGTAGCCCAATTACTTAACTTTCAGTGTAAAAATTCTAAAAAATAAGTAGTGGATAAATTTGAATAGTATTGCCAGACACAATATTCTGAACAGTGTTGCCAGACATACAATATAAATAGGGATGCTAGATTAAATACAGAATTTTTTGCTTTTATTATATCAGTAGTATTATAATGCTTACTACCCCCCTCAGTGTCCCCTAACCACTCACTGTCCTCCCCCCCCAAGCATTCACAGTGCCCCAGGGGTGCTATCACCTAAGTTAAGAACCACTGATCCATACTAACACCATCTACTGCACACCACCACTAGTGTTTTCACAGACAATCACAAACATCCATGCCATAGTGGGATTCAAACCTGCAGCTTTTTGACTGGTTACGCTAACCACTTGACTAACCAGGCCAGAAAAGAATAACACACTAGGAAGAGTTCTACTCTGCAAGCAGAACAGAACCTTAAATGTTTTTTTTTTACTGAGTATAGAACATCCTAATATTACAAATGTTGCCACAGAGATAGTCAACACCATGTTATAGTAAACTTCAGTTTAATACAAACCAAAATAATCACCCAATGTTTTGATTTTCATATCAAGTCATCATTTGGAGTATATAAATATATTATTATTATTATTATTCCAAAATTCTATGGAGTCAAAGACTCATCTAGGAGGTCCTTTTGTCATACACACAGCTCATCATACTGTGCCTTCAACACACTCGAGTTCTCTGCAGACACCACATTCTCAGGCAAGGCATTCTAATCATTCCTAACTCTGCATGCAAAAAACTTGATTCTCACTCCCCTGCTCACACCCTTCTTATACAGCTTCCAGGGATGATCTCTGGTTCTCCCCTGATCTCCCACCATTTTATGTAAAACTTCTCCAACATTGATCCTATAACAACCCCTTACTAACTTGTAGGTCTTTATCATATCATCCCTCTTCCTCCTATCCATTAGACTATAATTTGCATCTTCTCAACCTTTTCTCATATTTTGATATTCCAGAGATCAGAAACAAAACAAACCAAAACTACGTTAGTCACCTCTGGACCCTTTCCAACATCTCTTCATCATTTTGAAAATCAGGTCACCAGATCTGTGCACAGTAGTCCATGTGTGGCTTAATAAAAGTCTTATACAATGGAACAAAAATCTCTTTACTTCTAAAAGTCAATGTCCTTCACATCATTCCCAGAATTCTTTGTGCTGTCCTCACAATTTTGGCAATGTGTCCCCTAAATTTCAGATCCTTATTCACTATCACCCCAAGATCTCTTATTTCCTCCACCTCCAACAATGTATCCCCACTTAGCATAAATTCTACATCCCATCCTTGTTTCCCAAATTTTAAAATCTTACATTTTGCAAGATCGAACTCGTCCCCATGTCCAATCACTCGATTTATTCAAGTCTTCTTGTAAGGCCAGAACATCTCTACTCTTCATAGTTCGTCCCAACTTTGCATCATCTGCAAACAACTGAATACCCCCATCCAAATCTTCCCCAATATCATTAACATACCCATTAAATAGCAGTGGTCCTAAAACATACCACTAGTGACTTTCCTCTTGTAGGATATTGCTCCCCATTTTACAACTTGCTGATACCCATCAGATAGTCAATCTCTGATCCATTGCACTAGTCTAATATCCAATCCCATTCACTCTGGTTTGACTATCACCTTATCATGCAGTAATCTATCAAAAGCCTTTGCGAAATTTAAGTATACCATTGTGTATCCCTCTCCTCTGTCCAAGAAAGCCATCACCTTATTGTAATAAGTAAGTAGATTACTAAAACATGACCTCCCTTTAGCAAATCTATGCTGTCCATCAGAGATAATACCATTTCTCTGATGGACAGCATGGATTTGCTGTCCATCAAAGATAATGATAATAATTAGCTAATAATAAAAAAGATAATAATTTGCTGCCCATGTGCTGGCCTGGTTGGCCGAGTGGTTAGTGTATCTGCTCTCCAGCCAAAAGGTTGCAGGTTTGAATCCTGCTAAGAGCATGTTGCTCTTTAGTTTAACAACTTTCTACATGTATCTCTGGTCGTGTTATAATTTTATAACAGGACAAGAGATAAATGTTGAAAGTTTTTTCACTTTTATACTATAAATTAAAGATGCCAAGAAATTATATTCTTGGTTTCATCCTTTATTCAAGTGTAAGCAAACAAAGTTTGCATGTTAAGTAACTTCATGACTGGGGTACTTGTATATAGAGGCTAATAACTTCATATCGATTGTCCAGTGAAAAAACTTTCAACATCTATCTCGAATTCAGAATATTGTAATATGGTGTGACACGTTTTGACTATTTGTATATGGAAATATGACTTCTGCATTACAATCAACCTTGGTATCACTGCTGGGTCTGACTGCCACTGATGAGACCTCAATAAAGGTCGAAACTGGTTTGGGTAGTGACACTCTTCCCATAGTGCATAGCATTATACATGTCTGTAAGGATGTGCATTGCATTATGGGATACTAAGGCAATTGATGTGATGTCATTAGCCTCTATATACAAGTAGTCCAGTCCTAAAGTTACTTCATTTGCAAACTTTGTTTGCTTACACTTGGATAAAGGATGAAACCAAGAATGTTTCTTTTCATCTGTAATTTATAATAGGACCCTACCTTTGATGTAAGATTTTTATTTTATTTTTTTTTACACCAGTGGTCAGGCCAGTAGTGTTAACGGTTGACCAAATACTGTGACTTGAGCATAACATGTAGATTCTAAGGTATCTTCTTTCTTTTTATATATGTGTATACTTGATATGAAGTTCGAAATCAAATGATTATTTTGGTTTGTATTAAACTGAAGTTTTGCTATAACGTGTTAGTTGTTTCCAGAATATTTTAATAATGAATGCTTATTGCCTTACTGTCATCAACTCTACTTAATTTCCTATATACCTCTTACTTGCTCACCATGAGTCCATCCTCTCTCATTCCCTCTACACTTAAGCTTCTCCTGATGAGGATGAAATACCCTAATCTATCATTTTCATCCATTAACATCACCTTGCCATTTTTAAAATTTTTTTTTTTTTTTTATATGCCACATATCAAAACAATATCAAAACTCTAGGAATATTTCTTAGACTGATTGGTTAATATTTGCTGATACTGTACTTTTGCTATCCTTGCAGCTGAGCTACCTTACTAGCCTACTCTTTGTACTCTTCATGCAGCTAAGTACTACCAGCATTTAACCATTTGAGCAGCAGAGCAGTATATATATATGTGTATGTGTGAGAACATGCTTCTGTCCGAAAGGGAAAAAAATAGATCAAGTTATCTACACACATATACATGCATGTTGAACTTTTAACTATGGTAAAGTGATGAATTTGTCAGCTTTTGTAATTTTGCAATAAGGCTATGCAATCTCTTAATAATCCTCCATTTTTTTCATGTACATATATGCCACAGAAAGTGAAATATTATTACTATTATTATTATTATTATTATTATTATAGTAATATTATAATAATATTACTATTATTATTATAATATTACTATTATACCTCTAGGGAACTCATTGAGGGAGGCCATACTATTTGCACCAGTTATCATACCTGTTCTTGAATTCATTCATGCTACTTGTCCATGAGAGAAAAATCTAACCCTAACCTCTTTCTTGACAGCATTCTCCATTTCCATGGATGCCTTTTCTCCTTTCTCCACCCTCCATAAAATGAAAAATTCCATCTACTGAAATTCTGTATAACCCTTTCAGAAGTTCCAATCATATCACTCCTCTTTCTCCTGTTTACTAGTGTCTGCAGCCTACAAATTCTCAATCTGTTTTCATAATCTGTATGCCACAATCCTGTATCATTTTTGACACTCTCCTTTGCACTCTCTCTACTGTATCATCACGGAAACCAGGAGACCAGACCTCATTGCAGTAGTCCAAGTGAGGTCTTATCAAGGCCTTGTAAAGCGGCAAATTGACTTCCTTATCTTTATGTCAAGGTTCATTTCAGCATTGCCATTATTCTCTGAGTTGTATTTACAATTTTTGCTATATGATCCTTGAAGTTCAATCTCCTGTCTAGCAAAACTCCATCTCTAGCCTGATCACTTTCTTCTAGCATTATTGTTATGTGCCAACTGCTCTTTTTCGACTCTTGGTGATCTTGTGACCAAAGACTGCCCCATCCTACTCAGCCTCTTATCCTTTCTTTCAACAATTGTAAGTTCAAGTTGGTAAGTTCTTTTATGTTGTTCATCCAACTCATTTGTGGTCTTTCTATTCTTCTCATTCCCTCAATCTTCCCCAACATAACTGCCTTTTCCAATGATTCATCAGCTCACATAATATGTCTAAAGTACCAGTTAAGGGGATAAAAATTTCTTATTGTTTTTCAGCCAGTAAGCGAAACAAAGATCGAAAACTATGATCTGAACGTTTCATGCCGACGAACTGTCAGCGTATCCAAGCATAAGTGACCACTTACGCTTGGATACGCTGACAGTTCGTCGGCATGAAACGTTCAGATCATAGTTTTCGATCTTAGTTTCGCTTACTGGCTGAAAAACAATAAGGGATTTTTATCCCCTTAACTGATCAACCTCGCCAGAAAAAAATAGCCGTTTGGCTTTTCATCTTATGTCTAAAGTACATCAACTTCTTTTTAGTGATCATCACCTCCAAGGAGCATTCTGACTCTATATTCTCTAAACCTTCGTATTGGTCATTCTTGCAGTCCATGAGATTCTTAATAGTCTCCTCCACACCCATAATTCAAATTAATCAATTCACTTTCTATCTTTCTTCTTAATAATCCAGCTTTCGCATTCATACATCACTACTGGAAATACCATTGCTTTAAAAATTCTAACTTTCGTGACCTTACTCACACCTCTATCTTTCATAATTTTTGCCAGGTTTAACATCGCTTTTTTTCCCATGACTATCCTACTTTTAATTTCATCTTCACATTTACCATCATTTCTGATTCTGGACCCCAATAAATCATAACTTTCAATGATTTCTGTTTTATCTCCCTATATTATAAATCCATTTAAATTGCCAGAGGCCATCACTTTTGTTTTGCTGATGTTTAAATTAAGCTCGGCTTTGTTACTTTCCATCTTAACCAATACAATCAACTGCTCTAGACCTGCCTTAGTTTCTGCTAGTAATGTTGTATCATCTGCATATCATAAATTATTTATTTTCCTGCCAGCATAATTCCAGCAGGATCTTTGTCTAAATCAGCCATTCTTCTAGCATAATCCCACCAATATAATACAATATTGGATATCTAATCACACTAAAGTGCATGACCTTAAATTTATTAACATTGAACTGATAGCCATTTTCACATGCCCACAATTCCAGCCTATTCAAATCATTCTGCAAGTGCTGCATATTAGTAGCACTTCTGATTACCCTGACTATCTTTTGCATCATCAGCAAATAGCTGTATGTCATGTGTCAATTCCTTCCCAATGTCATTAATGCACAGATTGAATAACAATGGACCAAGATACACCACTGGTTACCTTGCATCTTGCAGATTCCCCCCCCCCCCCCAATCTAACACTTTTTGATCTGTCAATCAGCCATCCTTTTATCCAATGCAGTAGTTAATAATCCAGCCTCATATTCTCCAATTTATGCAACAGTCTTCCATGGTGTATTTTGTCAAAAGCCTTAGCAAAATACAAAAGTATTATGGTGTGTCCATTCCCCTTGTCTAACTCAATGGTAACATTATTACAGAATGTGAGCAAGTTGCTGAAACATGACCTTCTATTAGTACACTCATGCTGTTCATTGAAAAGTAGCGATTCTCTGTTAACCCATTTCTGAATGCAAGCTCTAACCAACTTTTCCAAAATCTTAACCACCACTTCTGAAATACTGATTGGTCAGTAGTTGGATACATCAATTTTTGCACCACTCTTGTGCAATCGGATTACCGTAATTCCTTTCACTCTTGCTGAATCATCCCTGTTCTGAGACTCAAATTATATAGCCTGGTCAAGAGAATAGCCAGTTCAGCTGAACACTCTTTTAGCATCTGTGCTGATATCCCATTAGTTCCTATTGCTGAATTCTTATTCAGTTTGTGCAACAGCTGCAGTACTTCCTCCTCATCCACATGGGTTTCCTCATGCAGTGAAGAGATTGTGGTGAGTTCAGTTTTGCATATACCAAGTTGCTAGCTATAATTAACACAAAACAGATATTTGGATTGCACCAACCAATGCAAGAAAGTGAGCTTACTGAACCATCTGACATTCCTCAAAAGGTGTAGGCCATATTCTATCATCCCCAAGTTCCTTATCATCAAAGGACATGTTTGGTCAAAAAAGCAAAACGGTCAAAAAACTTCCTTAGCTTCTTCGAGAAAGGATCCAGCATATCAGGTACGAATTAAACGTAATTGACCTTAATTGTCGGAACAATTTTGATGATATTTCCAACAGTATAGACTACTCAACTTGGAATATGATACAAGTTAGTTACAATAAAACATTTCAGTCTAGCAAAGTTTCTCAAATTAAAAAATTTGAAGAACTTTATAAGAAAAAATACAATTCTAGTACCATTCTCCCAGATTATGAAGTGATTTTCAGCCTATCAGATTACAGCCTTTTTAAACAAGAATCTGAAATTCTTAAAAAGGGTTTTAACTTTTCCATTGCTCCTAGCCACATTCCAAAAATAGACTCCATAGAAAGAAACGTATTGAGAAAGGTCTTTATCCATTCCCGGAGACAATAGCTAATGATATAAGATTCCAAAGTACAATCATCTTTTGACAGCTAAACCACCAAAACAAAATACTACTCCTTCAGATAAAAAGGCAATTTGGAACTTAAGAAGAAACAAGGACATAATAGTTACTAAAGCAGACAAAGGTAACTCCACAGTCATTTTGAACACCAAAGATTATATTAGTAAGATCAATAGTTTACTATCTGACCGGTCCACGTACAAAATATTAAATAAAGATCCAACCATTAATAACCATAACGAAACCAATCTTCTGATTTGCAATATGAATGGTTGGCCTCAGGAGTTAAAAAGAAAACTAAAATTTTTGCATCCCATAACACTTCTCCTTTACGGTGCACTCAAAGTACATAAAGATGATGTTCCACTCCTTCCTATTGTAGATGGCAGATTCTCCCCCAGATATCTACTAGCCAAACACCTCGCCAACCTATTACAAGGAAAAATCAGACAATCAGAGTCTTACATAAGGAACTCTCAACACTTTGTGGAGAAACTTAGAATGTTAAGCTATCCAAGACACACATAATGGCAAGTCTTGATGTTGTATCCTTGATTACAAACGTACCAGTCGAAGAAGTCATAGACATTATAAAAGAACTCTTTCCTAATGATATCACACAACTTTTCCTTCGCTGTCTTAAGTTCAATTTCTTTAGTCAACAACATTGCATATCAATAATTAGAAGGCCTAGCCATGGGCAGTCCCCTGTCACCACCATGTGCAGACTTGTTTATGGAGAAATTAGAAAATGATATTCTAGCTAATATTATTCCAAAACCAACAGTCTGGTGGAGATACGTTGATGATGTATTTATTATCTGGAGAGAAAAAGTAGAAAGCTTACATGAGTTCTTAGAAAAAAATCAACTCTTTTTATGACAAAATCAAATTTATTTTAGAGTTAGAAAACAATCATCAATTACCTTTTTTGGATATA